>NC_065528.1:16297707-16518909 GCF_006386435.1 Epinephelus moara
AATGGCTGAAGAAAAACAAAATGAAGACTTTGGAGTGGCCTAGTCAAAGTCCTGACCTGAATCCTATTGAGATGCTGTGGCATGACCTTAAAAAGGCGGTTCATGCTCGAAAACCCTCCAATGTGGCTGAATTACAACAATTCTGCAAAGATGAGTGGGCCAAAATTCCTCCACAGCGTTGTAAAAGACTCATTGCAAGTTATCGCAAATGCTTGATTGCAGTAGTTGTTGCTAAGGGTGGCCCAACCAGTTATTAGGTTTAGGGGGCAAACACTTTTTCACACAGGGCCATGTAGCTTTGGATTTTTTTCTTCCTCATTTATAAAACCCTTCATTTAAAAACTGCATTTTGTGTTTACTTGTGTTATCTTTGACTAATGTTTAAATTTGTTTTATGATCTGAAACATTTAAGTGCGGAAAACATGCAAAAAAGTAAGAAATCAGGAAGGGGGCAAACACTTTTTCACACCACTGTATATCACTTCCCTCCATTGATAATTTGCTGTTGCTGTTAGGACTGTGGAAATTAAAATATCTTTTTATCCTTATGCAAAAAGCCAGACAGCTCTGGTTCAGATGAAAAGAGAAGACTAGACTCACTGAAGGCCAAAAAGAAGAAGGAGAAGAAGGAGTTCCTTTTGATGCTGGTCGTTCCAGGGCCATTAAAGGTAAATCCATCAGAATCCAGCAAACTTTGCCCATGAGGATTGCACTTGAGGCCCAGGAGAGGATGGACACCTCCATGAAGATTTCCATCCTAGCCAAATGCTCCAAGGAAGAGTCCACCAGATTCAATTGGACTCTCAAAAAAAAGGCCTGGAGGCCCAACAAAAACCTTCTTGTAAAAAGAACTTGGATGCTATTAATCAAGCTGGGATCAGAAGGTGAGTGTTATATCTCTTCCCTCCATTGATAATTTACTGTAGCCATTAAGATTCTGGAGATTCAAACAACTTTTCATCTTTATGCAAAAGCCCAGACAGCCTTGTTCCAGACTCAGAGAGTCAAAGAGGTGACCTAAAAGGTGAGCAGGCAAAGCGAGACGTTGTCATGGTTGTCATGCCACAAAGAAAAGAAAAGGAAGAGCAAGAAGAAGAAATAGGAGAGGCACAGGAAAGCCTGTTCAGGGTTCAGATAAACACCGATAGGTTCTCTAATGGCATCACACACCCAGAATTACATCTTGAGGTTATATTTTACTGCTGATATTAAAGACGCTGAAACCATTTCTTATCTGTGCAGACACCCAAACTGCTCTGCTCTGACTGCAAAAAAGACCTGGAGAGAAACAGGTAAGTTATTTTATAGCAACACACAAACACTTGGGACTTAGATGTTTTCATACTAAGGTTTGGTTTTAATTTTGTGACTCAGAGACTTGTCCTTTGAGTGTTGTTGCTTTATACTTTTAATGAAATTGTGGAATAAATTCTCATTATACAGGTGATTTCTCAACAAAAGGGGAAAACCTGGACCAAAGAAAACCAGCACCTTAGGTCACCATCGCTCCAGACCTTCTCACTCAAGGGAGCAAAACAGACCGAATGTCAGGAGATAGAGAAACCTGAAGAACAGCTATTTGGTCCGCTTTAAATGAACCCTGGTCCGCGTCCACGGATAGTTTGGCTCATCTGGAGTGATGTGAACGCTCATTCAAACTCTGTTGCGGACCAAATGAGCGAACCCTGGTTCGCTTGAAAACTGGGGGTCTCAGTTCAGTTGGCTGAAAGAGATGGATTTCCATTTTCGGTCCTGGCCAATCGATGCGATGGGTTTTCTTCTTCCTCGTGCTTTTTTTCCTTCCTGGTCAGTGGTCATTTCAGACAATACCGCTCACAGAACGAGCAGCTGTTGTAACTGCGTGACGTTGTCCAGGCGGTTTGGTCCACTTTAAAAAGTGCAGTGAGAAAGTGAACCGAACCAAATGAAGGTGTGAAATTTTTCAGCATTCCTCACCCAATCTAACCGAGTCCCCCAGACTATCCTGGTGTCAATGCGCCCTAAGACATTTTAAGACAAGGATCTGCAGACATCCTGGTTTGAAAAAAAGAAAAAGACAGTATCAGATTGTCGTCAGTATCGGCACATAACTCAAGGTTGCGGTATAGATTCCGGACACTGAAAGTGGTATTGAGCCATCCCTAGTTTAAAAGGTGAAAATAGACATGTCAGCGCACCTGTGAGTGAATGAACAAGCAGCGTGTGAAAGCTTCGAGAAATATGACATCAGTCTTTGCCTTTTCAAATTAACTGTGCATGGGAGTGATGATGAATTTTTCAAAGGGATGTGTATTCCCTCCTTCTTTCCCCCATGTCCCATTTACCGTCATCCATCTACCCATCCATCTATTCATCCACCGAACCTATAAATAGTTGTCGAGTGGAGAACATTTAAGCCAAGCCAGAGGCCAGGAATCACGGTTATAAAGGAAACATAACGTAAAAGTCTATGCCAATTAGTGACCTCCCTGAAGTCAGGGATGAATCTGTGAAAAGACAAAAGGCACTTTAAATGTCTGCGTTTCATCCATGTCAACTAACTATAACACTCATCTATTGGATTTATCAAGTTTACCAGACAATTAGTGGGAGCTCATAGTACAGTCCACAACTTATTATTCACTGTCTGCTCATTGGATCTCATCCTCAATTTCTGTATGTTAATGTAAGACACTTCCTGATTTTAAACGAACCCTCTCTGTGGTCATGAGGCGGTTTTGCTTTGTATTCAGCTCAAGTCGTGGACAACCTCACCTACATACATAAGCACAGACACACTCTGTTAGTCTCTCTCTGTCCCACACACACACACATTTTCTCTCAGAGCCTCCATAGGCCCAATTAAACTGCCATAATTACTGCGAGACAGAAATGAGAGGATGGAATGGAAAACAGCATCCATTTTTTAACCCAGACTAGATATTTCATTACATTAATGTCCCTGAACATGACAGCGAGTGGAGAGGAAAGGAGAGTAGACAAGAGCAGAGGAGAAGAGGCAGACGATGGGAGCAAAATGGAGGGAGAAGAAAGAGTGGAGGAAATTAGAAATGTGTGTGAGAGAGAGATGTGGTGGTGGAGGCGGTTAGGAGGAGGAGAAGGCAGATATTAAATGGGTGTTTATGTTGCTGAAGAATTTAATTTAGCAGAAGCAACTTTACGATTAAAAATTTATGCGCCAATTGCACACTCTTAATAACACACATGCACACCAAAAATGGAAATATTACCAACTGTCTTCAAACATCTACACTAATGTGAGTATAACCATATGGCACTGGGACCTCATATGTCTTAATGACAGGGATACACAATATTGGATTTTTGCCGACATCAAATATGCTGATATCTTCCAGCTCATTTTGGCTGATTGCCGATGCCTATACATGCACATATTTCTTCACCTAAATGCAGATAACATCAAGTCTCTCCTGTAGTGGTATAAACATATTATCGTGATGGCCCACTGGTGGCAGATGCAGACATAAAATACAGTGCTTTTCAAAATGTACACATTCACCTGCTGCATCTTATACTTCATTATGCTAAACTCAGACCTGTTGTCCTCGTTTGTGGACACTTTTTGTGCCATCTAGTGGTAGCAAAAGCACAATACACTAAACCATGTAAAAGCAAGATGGCAGCCATCTCTGCCAAGTCAGTCTACAGCCAATCCCAAACAAAAGTGGACAAGACATAAAATCTAATCCAATGTTTTCCATTGTATTTTCCTTTTTTTCCTGTTTAAAGACAATGCTTAGTCTTTCAAACTTAAGTAAGTTAAGTTCTACTTATCCCAAA
Source organism: Epinephelus moara (assembly GCF_006386435.1). Taxonomy (NCBI): domain Eukaryota; kingdom Metazoa; phylum Chordata; class Actinopteri; order Perciformes; family Serranidae; genus Epinephelus; species Epinephelus moara. The sequence continues at coordinate 16,301,510 of NC_065528.1, forward strand.
TACCCAGGAGAATTTAAAATGCATACCAAACAAAAACTCAAGTCTCAAGAGGTTAACTGAGATGTTGGTGCTGTCCCTGAGACAAGCCTGACAATAGCCACAACCAGGACAAACTGACCTAACTTGACTCATCAAACTTGCATTATTAAAGCATCATCTTATTAGCCTGTTGTATCGGCAGAAATGTCCATATCAGGCAGATGCTGGTATTCACTTAAAAGCCTCTATCTGCCAATACAGATGATGTGCTGACATTATCCTGCATCCCTGCTTAATAAACATCTCTGCCCTCTGCGTATAGGTCTGGAAAACACCAAAGACGGATGAAGGAAAGGAGTCGGCAGCAAATACTTGAGCTAGAATGTCACTAGTGAGTGATATAAAAACAGCATCATTTCACCCAATTTGCTTCAAAACCAAACCAAGTGTAGCACTAATGTGTACAACCGCTGTGTCTGTGATGATAAGTATCCACAAAAATATTTCGCACAGCCAAAGCAGGGACAGATGTGAAGCCAAATGTAAAAATATATAAGCATCCTTGCAATGTGGGGGAAAAAAAAAAAAAGAAAGCCATGTAAACGCTTAACAGTTTCCCTTTTTTATGTATTTTAGACAAGTTGGCAGACCAGTTAAATGTTTGGAGTGACAGCCCTGAAACTGGAAGGTCACAGATTAACCACAGTTGTGGTCAATGTGTCTATCAATAGCTGTAAATCCTGTCAAAGTGTCCTTGAGCAAGACACATTTTACGCAATTAGCACTTTGACATTCCAGCTCCTCTGAACTATAAAAAGTCCAAGCCGTCCTGTCACCTTCAATGTATGATGTTATGACAGTATTTCTACTGCGACTCTATATCGTCTGACGGCTCGCCCTCCCCAGACCCATCAACGTGTCTGAAAGACTTTCAATTACTGCTTTTTACATGAGGGAATTTAGGAGCCACTTGGCCTATATGTAGGACTTAATATTTTAGGGTTCTATTGTATGTATTTTTTATTACTATCAAAGAAATAATAACATTAATTTTTATATCAAAAACATGTTAAATCAGATTCCATGTAATTGTTCAACCAACTAAATAATGTGAATCGCTATCTGTGCTTGGAATGGGTAGAATTTTAATCAAAATGGGTATGGCTTAGACCAGAAGGGAATGATCAGAAGTAGCTATATTTATACATTTATTTATTAAAAATCATTTACAGAACAGCCTCAGAATTGAGCTTCAGATTATTTTTGATCCCATGAGTAAGAGAACTATTACTAATACTGCAGATGAATGATGCTTTGTCTAACACTACATCAAACTCTTCTAAATGCTTTTAGTAAAGGTGATTACACACCTTAATACTAACGTGTCAGTGCTAAGTACAAAATAGTCAGGCTTTACTTCCTGCTAAGAACGGCACACAGTGTTGCACAAGCCTTTTCTGACACATTTTATAATGCTGTGAATTGTCTCTTAACAACTTCATGAATCTGGGGTGGCTAGGCTTAGCCTTAGAGATAGGGTAAGGAGCTCAGACATCTGGAGGGAGCTCGGAGTAGAGCTGTTGCTCCTTCGCGTCGAATGGGGTCAGTTGGGGTGGTGCGGGTGTCTGATCAGGATGCCTCCTGGGCACCTCCCATTAGAGATGTTCCAGGCATGTCTCACTAGTAGGAGGCCCAGGGGCAGACCCAGAACATGCTGGAGGGATTACATATCTCATCTGGCCTGGGAACGCCTCGGGGTCCCCCGGGAGGAGCTGGAAAGCGTTGCTGGGGAGAGGGACGTCTGGGGTGCTTTGCCTGGCCTGCTGCCCCCGCAACACAGCCCCAGATAAGCAGATGAAAATGGAGGGATGTTACCTAAGACACTACCATCTTGAGAAATCAACTCTGAATTTGAATTGCAGACTTCCCAGCAGAAGTAAGGCTGAGGTGGCAGCTTATGTGAAATTGTAACTGCAGGGAGATATGCTGGTTATGGCAACTCGCTGCACCTGCTGCTACACCACACACTCACATGCGCACACCATCAAACAAAGAGACACACGCACACTCCACACTCGCTGTCTCTAACTGCCAAAAACCTGCTATGGCAGCAGAAATCTGACATGGGCTCAACTTGACACGTCTTCCTCTCTTTTTCTCTGTTGTTCACCATGTCTCTCTCAAAGGAGTATACACAAACTCCCGACCAAAAGTGTGTGCGTGTCAATTTCTTTCAATGTTACACACTCACTCGCCATTCCGTTTGTTTATGTATGCGCACATTTCATCAGCCTGAATTAGTGTGTGCATATGTGTGTGTTTAGGTGTGTGTTTGTGTTCTACCCAGAGAGTCATACCTCAGGGCAGTCTGTTATCGCCAATAGCCTTCTAAATGAATCAGTACCCCTCAGGCCTCTTGACCAGGCTCTGGACACAAACACACACACAAACACACACCAGTCATATGCTTCGCAATATTGCAGAGGCATCACTCACTGAGTCAAACAGGCCCAACAACACCCCATGGAGAAATACTGAGACCAGGTGAGAGATAAAAAAGGCACACACTCATGCACAGATACACAAATAAAAGCACACAGAGACAAACACACACATACATGAGTACAAGGGAGAACAGGCGCTTTGAAAAGGGAGTGTTGTATGTTTATTATTGCTGTGAGGTGTTGAGCAGAGAAGAAAGGAACAAGAATGAGTCATTTTGTGTTCATCACACTGTATTGTATGTACAAAATATGCAAGTGAGCGTAGACTGTTAAGTGGTGTGTTTGTATTCCTGTGCGCGTGATGTGTGTGTGCGCTTGCACAGAACAGAAATACATGTCACTAGGTTAGTTATGAATACATTACCACTGCTGCTGGCACACAGGGGGAAGAAATTACAGTGGATTCCCTGTGTATGTGCGTATGTATGTATGTATGTATGTGTGTGCGTGTGTGTGTGTGCGTGTGTGCGTACTACAGCAGTGTAAATCTAATTCCCATTTCCATAATGGCACCTCCAACTGAGGAAAGCCTGCTCCTATTCCCTCTCAGTTTCTCGCTCTCTCCCTGACGCGCGCACACACACAGATATATGAAAGCAAACACATATATTTCCCCCCAAAGAGTCAAAACCTATTCAAACATCCTCACTCTCGTAAAGTACATTGTTCAAGATCGCATACACACACAAAACACTTACAGTCCTAAAACACACACACTGTGGAAAAAAAGGAAGAGCAGCATTTTACCTTTTCGTTTTGTTTGTGAGGCAGGACTCTGCACACATACATAAAGGTACACCTGCTCGGCCGTTATGACGAGTGCTTACTTAAACATCCAGGAGACCTGGAGCAATACTGCATGGCATTCCTTTACAGTTGTGTGACACATGACAAATTCAAGCCCGGTACTCTCTTTGCTTTTACCTTTCTGCTGGTCTTCACCCACTGCTAACTCTACCTTCAGTTCAGGCTGTGTTGCTAAAAATGTGTGCTTTTAACCGTAAAACAATAGAATTACCACCTCGTTGTACGCCTCCACAAACCAGTCAAGTTGCAGCTAAAGTTTACGTCTATGTCTGTGAAAACATGGCTGCTTCCCCCACATCTTCCCCTCGGCAGCACAGAAGATCTATACAATCAGCACAGTTTCAAGGTGGGCCTCCAAAATAAGAGTCACCAATTATCTGACCAAATGTCTCCCCTTTTGCTCCTGAGATATGGCACTGAGTGACGTCACAGTGAAGTTGACCTTTGACCTTTTTGATATTTAATGTCATTGCTTCATCATCATATCCTCTTAGGCTTTAATGTAAAATGTTGTCATAATTAGCTTATGAATTCTTGAGTAGTGGCCAAAAAACATGTTTTGTGAGGTCACCGTGACCATGAACTTTGACCACCAAATTCTAATCAATTCATTCTTTGATATTGATATTTGACATTTCTTTTTAAAGTTTAAAAAAATACATGAATATGCAAAAAAGCAGACACACAGAAAGGAAGCAATATTTACAAATAATTAAAAACATAATGAAAAGCAATTGTCAGTGTATAGTTAGGACTGGAAAACGCCACTTCCGATTCAGCCCCGGAAGTCACGCCCATAATTCACGTAAGGCATCATGGAGGCTAGGAATAAGATGGCTATGTATATAATAGTAAGTACCGAATATCTATCGTACAAAGACCTATCTTAGTATTCTTGAGTCAAAGTGGACGTTTGTGCCAAATTTGAGAAAAATTCCCTAAAGGTCTTCTTGCGATATCACTCTCATGAGAATGAGACAGATGCAAGGTCACAGTGACCTTAACCTTTGACCACCAAATTCTGATCAATTCACTCTTTAGTCCAAGTGCACATTTGTGCCAAATTAAAAAAATATTACCCCAAGGTGTTCTTGAGATAACACGTTTATCAAAATGAAACAGATGAGGTCACAGCGACCTTTGACCACCAAAATCTAATCAATTCATCCTTGAGTCCAAGGGGACGCCTGTGCCAAACTTCAAGAAATTCTCAAAAGGCATTCTTGAGGTATCATGTTCAAGACAGACGGACAGACAGACGGAGACAGTTGCCGGCACAGAGGCATAAAAATACTTGGTCTGGTCTTTAAAGAGCCAACTATGTGCCTGTTATTGTACTTTAAAGTATAAAATACACTCTTCCTATACCTTTGTTTGTGGGTCTACCTATGCTCAGAAAATCTCCCACACACTCATCTCTCTGTTTCCTTGAGTGCTAATAGCAGACATCATTCAGAGAACACTTCCCAGTCACGCCCTGTTGTTTACAACAACCATGTGGTTTAAAACTGTTAAAACCACCTCTCCCCTTAATGGGCTCAGTGCATTAGTAGCACAATAGATAAACACATGCACAGACAGGGCTTAAACCATCCGTAAGTTAGATAATAGGAGTGAAGACATTTGTCCATTACAAGGAGACAATGAGATGTACAACTTGGCAGGACAGTTAGAGCTGAACTATATTTCTTCAAGGTAATGTAACACAGGGAAGGACTTCTAGTTCAATGAAGGATTAACCTGTTGATGGTCAGAGCACAGCCTCAATGTCGTATCATTGCATCAATAGATGCCCAGTCCAAACAGGCTTACTACACGATATCAGTCTGATTCTAGCCCGACGCAACATCGTACGGTGTCAGCTCGTATCATGGACGACAATGAGTGTCGTCTGCAAAAATCCATCGTTTCATCTCGTGTAGTGTGTTATAGTAGATGTCAACCAACGCCACGTCTGGGACACCTCACGACCTTCTGACAGAAAGTCCAGCATGTTTGATTTTCTTTTTGTCTTTCAGGACTGCTCCTGTCACAGCCGTCACTTTGACCAATAGAAACACACAGCGATCTGCCGCCGTAGACAACTGTGCGGCAACGACACCCCAGGGTTTTTGATATTTCCTCTAGGGATGTTACCACACAGAGTGAAAAAGTGAAAAATGATGGGGTGAAACAGCAGAGGCACTTAGTCAACCTGGTGAGTACTGCCATTAGCATCAAGCTAGCAAACAATGCTACTTCTTCGTAATGGAGACAGACATAAATTAAGAAATTCATAAAATAGTGGCAGGGCTTTTACTCACCACAACTGCAGAGGCTACCAGCTTCATTTGAAACAGACTACATCATAAACGGGCCGTTATTTATTAATCCCTCTGTGTTTTTATATTTTTACTTTTTATCCGCTCCTGTTTGCCTTGATAAAGTTAATGCATAGCGCTGTCATTTCAAACTCAACACTTCCTGTATCTCTTTCAAACTAAAAGCCAGTTGTTTTGAGGCAAAATATGCACTATATTAGCACTCACTTTGGATTACCGGATTTAACTAGAAAAAGTTAAATATATATATTTACATTAATTGGAAGACCACTGCCCTTGGCCAACGTTATATCAAGCGTGAACAATAAAAATAATAGTCAAGTTATAAAGTGCAAAGAGAATATCAAAGAAATGATCAAATGCTTGAGCCTCACAGCAGGAAAGACATTCAACCAATATTCCCCTTTAGCGAGCCAACTAAGCTGTCCCACAGGGATACACAAGAGTTCAGTGCATGTGTCTGCGCCTTTTGAAGACAAGCTGTGAATCCATCTTCACCCTCTTAGCAGTTTTAAATAGGAGACTTAAGCTGACAGTGAGGAGCACCTTGAAATCTCCAGACCAGCATTTATTTTAATTTTTAGATAACTCCCGTCACTTCTTGAATTGAGTTTTATTTGTGTTGATTTGTGTTTTTGTTGCAATTTTCACACCGGTTTTTAATCATTTAGGCATGCTACCAACTTAAATAAACCTGTTTTCGACTCAAAATAAATCATGTTTAGCTGACAGCGTTCACGGCGGCAGCACAGCCCTGTGAAGGCAGGAAATGCAAACGCACCAAAATATACCTGCTGTCACAAGTCATGTTAAGGAGAAAAAGAAAAAAAAAATCACATCTTCTCTCAGGATTTATTAAAAAAAGAAAAAAACATCTTTCTCTCAAGCTGTATTAGTTTTAACTTTTTGACCTTTGTTTTTGGAAACTTTTCATTCAACTGTGTTTGTTTTATGTGCTGTACTCCTGAGCATGTTGCAGCAAACTTTCTCACAGAATAGTGGGCTTAGATTGCACAGAGTCCTTATCTGCTATATAGATAACACAGGACATTTAACCTTGACTGAATTAATGAGTTTATGGCTCCTGAGCAGAAGGTGTTCATCTTTTCTTAAGTCCCTACAAGTTTGAGTTCCTTCAGTCCTGAGCTGCAGTTTTAAAATAGCAGATAGAGAGTACAGCACTTGATTTCAGAATTAAAGCAGTAGGATCTGAAATGATCATAGTATTGCATTTTGTCTCCATCTGCAGTACTCCTGACACTAAACAGAAAAAAATCAGTGGGAAATGGTAACAGCCCTGAAGCTTTGGTTTCGATTACAGGGTGAATCATCAAACAATAAGCCTGGTGAAGATTCTGCAGCTGGACCAAAACGTTTGACTTCTTTTATTTCTCTATAAAACCATCTCCTCTGAACCACAGCAAAACAGCAACAGAGTGAATGTGTCTGTACAGTCTTGTACGTGTCTCCCCGCCCAGTGTGCATCTCAGTGCGTGCACGTGCGCCGGTGTGCATGTGTGAAAAACTCGTTTGTTTTTTTCTGTGCATAAACCTTGGCAGGTGTCCAGCTCCACTTGGACGGAGCTCAGTGAGAGAAGGGAGAGACTTGTCTTGTCTTAGCGGTTAAATTCCCTCTGAGACGGCGAGTGAAACACGCTCAGAGAGTTTTATGTATTGTTGCGAAGCGGCTTTTTTATGGAGTTAAGCAGTGGTAAGCACCCCCAAGGGCTTTCTCAATCGCCTCGCCAACAGGTATCAGGATGCGCAGGCTGAGGTTTGCTGACAGGCCTTCAGAGAAAAGGCTATGTCATCTGTTTCCAGAGGATTAGGCGATCACCATTAAACTAAATGATGTACGCTACATAAGAACTGGTTGAACAAAACACTCCATGAAACAGATAACAGATCTTTTTCTCCATCTAAAACTTGTATGCAAATTCAATTATTAGCACAGATTTATGTAAATGTCAATTCCTATTACATAAATGCGATTTTAAATTAAATTAGTGACACTTTCTCTTTGACTCATCATAAACTGATCATTCCATCTGCTATGCTGCAACTAATTAATAAAATTAACATTAGACAAGTTGTTTTTTACTGAAATACTTCTTCCTCAGAGGCATCATGTATATTCTAAATACCAACAGCTTTTTTGTATTCTGCCCGTCTCTGCTAAGGATAAGTCAGTGGTAGATTGTTTTTGCAGGACATAAATATCACATTGCAGCACAAGATGACTTCTGTCTGTGTTAAACTGCAACTCTCTACACAAACCTTGCTGGCATCACTCTACAGGACTTGTCACACTTACCAGCCATACTGCTTACATCTTACACATGGCCAATAGTTTGTTCAGCATAAATGAAATGAAATTAAATTCCATTTTTGTAGCTAAAGGTCCAGTTGAATATTGCAATAATAATGTGTGCTTAAGTCAGTTGAACAGGTGATGTAAAGATAACGCTGTCACTAATGTTACGGGCTACAAACAGGCTCCCTAGTGACTAAAATGCTAACATGCAAACACATGACATGAGTCACACGCCAGGAGATTGCATAAACATTATATTTTTCACATCAAATTTAATGTTTTCTCCTGAAATTACCTGAAGCCCAAACACTGCTCAAAACAGAACACATCACTAAGATAAGAGATCATATTTTCTTCATTCTGCCACTGCAGCACAAAGTTACTCTGTGCCACTTCTTACCTTTAAAAAAAGTTAGCAAAAAGCTACCAAAAAGGCATGCAACCAAAATAGCTTTCAGGGTCTTCTTTGTTATTTATGACTAAGTAGTTGATGATGTGGCGATCTGTATTTTGGACTTCAAAGCACTCAAGTAAAAGCTGATAAAGGAAACCAGCAAAAACTCAACCAGCAGATTCCCCAAAGGGGCTTGTGACTCAGGGAAGATCTTTGAGGTAGGGAAGTAACTACTGAACATTGTTTGGCTTCTGCCCGAGCAAAATTTCTGATTTTTTATCCGAACCTTGCCCGAATTGTCGGGCTCGGTACCACACTCTACTCAATACATTTAAAGCATCAGCCAAAATACCTACAACCAAGTAGTCCTGAAACTTCTTAAACGTCAAACGATGCCTGCCTTCATACTCTATTGGTATCTGTATCACTTTGAAAGTACTGGTATTGGTGCTTGTATCTTAATTCTTTTAACGATACCCAGCCCTATAAGGCACTGAAATCCCAGCTTAGTATGACAGAATTAAAGTATGCTGCACTGTCGCCACTTTGGTATTTAACTTTACAGAAAAAGGAGTAAGAAATGTGCTAAGCCTCAGAGAATTCTAGAGGGTACAGGGACAAGCAAATGAGATTGTAGTGGCATCCATCTATTCATTTGTGCAATCTCCATGAAAATGCAACAAATCCTCAGCACTGCCTCTTTAGAGTTTCTACAGTGTGAACCAATCTCAGTACACAGCCAAGTAAACTCAGCAAAGTGATATTTGTCCACCATTTTGACAATGGCGATGACCCCGAGCCTATGCTTACATCGTCCCTGCTTTGTGCCAGCAAAGTTCATGCTTTCATTCCTCACCTTTATGTTGTCATGTATCATTAACGTGTGATATTTAACGCTTCCCTCATCCTGTTAACTGTTGTGGACCAGCAGGGTGTGATTTTCACATTTAGGACAACAGTGGTTGTGGGAGTAAATACAGTGGGGGGGGGAAAAAAAACACACCACTCATTTCACACCAGGCTCATTTGCAGATTGGGTGAAAGTGCTTATTAACAGGTGTGATAACTCTGTATTAATAGGGTGTGATTGTTGGTGTGTTCATTAACAGCAGTCCAGCCTCCTCATGTGCATGTGTGTGTGGGTGAGAGCACACAACCATTGCTTAATTTAGAGGTGTCACTTCTTTAGAGCATAATTTCCAAATTGGTGTTTTGTGTAATTTTTTAAAAACATTATCACTCATTTTCTCCTGAGCGAGAGAAAACCTAATTGGAAAGTGTTTATGCCCTGCAATTTAATCAAATGTGTCTTTGTCAGAATGTGATTGACAGCCTGGTGCAGCTCTTCTCTGTCACACACTGTCTGTTAATTCACTATATTTCTGTTTCTGTATTAATGCAGCCATTGATTTGCAACTTAATGCACACCCTTTACTTTTTCACTTCATACTTGCCTTTCCCCACCTCTGCTTTCCTCTTCTCCTCAGTGTGAACTAATAGTTCAAATTTTATTTAATTACATGGTCATATGAAGCAGCTGAAAGCTCTCCTGGCACTGTAATTTTTCTTTAATTTGAATAACAATCACTGTTGTGAGACTCTCCACATCAATAGCTGACATTAGAAACGGTTGCCTGTGCTTTGTATGTCTGGTTTGGATATTAAAGGTTTAGCTCATTTAATTCAAATTAGAAAACAAATCAAACTATCAGAAGGGGGTGTTTGTATTTTTGCCAGCGCTTCCCAAGAGACAGCTTGACTCCGTGGTTAAGGATGCAAAGGGTAACTGACTTAGCTGGCATATTTATGCGTCTTTAGTATTTTGTATTGTCAAAACACTGCATAATAGATCATGTAAATCACTGATTAATCACCACCTCAACATTCAGCAATTAGGCCCACAAAATTAACCTCACTGGAATGACTGGGGGAGATTTTGGAGTAGGCAAAGCAAAGCACAAACCATGTAGAGAGGAAGCAGTTTTTGTCTCTGTGTGTTCCCGTCTTCGTGCTCCCTGACAGACGAGAGGAAACACATCAAAGCGTTTCTAAATGTCATCCTAATTACCACAGACGTCGCGTTGAAATATCAAAAATACTCCAAAATACCAAAGCCCCAAGGTTTCTCTAATCATGTAACCCCTCAAATTTGTCTGCGGCTCTCAAAGCCCGATCAGAACTGGAGAGTCGCGACGGCGAGTCAGGCTGTGTGTGTGTGATTCACTGTGAGTCACATCTGACAGACAGACGGTGGTGGCGATGACCAGAAGTAAACTTTGCTGACTTCCAAGAATAAACTACTTCTAGGACTACTTATGCTAATGCCATTAGTGGTTATATATAATACCACAATCATTATGAGTTAGCTTTTGAAGTGTTGCAATCACACAGCTACTACGACCAGGAGTATTTTTCGTCTGAGTACCACCACTATGAGCTTTTGTTTCATCAGAAGTTCAGTTTGGGATTTCAACCTGCTTTCAATCCCTAATTGAGCAACCAATTAGAAGCTATGCGGCTCATCCCCACATGTGCTTTCACTTAATTAGCCTGATTAGACCTTTTCTCAGGACTTTGTGTACAGACTGTGCCTGAAACTCTCTGAACCTTTGTTTTGCTTGCATAAAGTCACACAGGCTCCCAGCAGATGGTGCATTAGCCACCAGCTCACTGAGAATTGTTTCTGCATCCACATATGTTACATTTGTACTTTTTTACGTAGCAAATACATTGAAACTTTACGCTACTTCACATTTAAACAACACTGTGGTCAACTTGTTGTTAGGTTTAGGCACAAAAATAACTTGGTTATGGTTACAGAAAGATCATGTTCTGGCTTACAATACCTGGTTTTGGTGTCAAAGAAAATTTGGTGACAGAACATTATTATCCTGGATGGACACAGCCACAGGTCACTTAAAAACACCCATGTTTTGGTAGCTAAAAAGCTGCTGGAAACACGGCAATCAATCGCCCAAAATAACTGGTTTTGTTGTTTGTTGAGGCTGCAGTATAGGTCATAAACCCCGCCACCTCCATGTTAGTGGATGGGACACGGGCCTCTATCACGTCCTCTATCTTTATATACACAGTCTATGCTGCAGAAATGTACAACCAAGATTTGTAAATGTTGGCAAAGAAGTACTGATTGTGCCTTTAAAACTAAAAAAAAATGCCATCAGTTCCATTAAATTAACTGAAAAGTTTATTCCAAAATTTAAGCTGCAGCTGCATCGACACTGCTGTGGATGTGTTCTACAAAATGTGAACTGTCATCCCAGGAATAACCAAGTAAATGTTTAAACTTTTGGATCCAGAGTGCAAAAATTCAGCTAACAAAACTGTCGGATTGTGCTGCAGGAACAGTTTGGGGGAAAAAATGATTTTAGGCTTTTCTGGATTTGTAAAAGACAGCCTCATTAAATGCAATAGGGCAGGAGACTACTGCAGTGGAAGTGTGAGGGTTAACTTGCTGTGTGTTTGGCTTTTCTACAAACTCGGACAGAGTAGATAATGGCTGCATTTTTTTTTTATTCCAGGGTTATCTATTCCTCCATGCTTATATACTACTATTGATATTGCTCTGGACCGCATAAAAGAATGTTGTCTTAATAAAACTAATATGAATGTACATAAAATAATAGCACCAACTACCAGCACAGTATCAGACCTTCCCTGGACTTTACTAGCTCCACTAATGATAAAGCTAGCCCGTCACCGTGCATGGAAACACACACATGTACGTCCCTTTCACTGTGCAGGATGCTCCAAATTCACACACACATATGCAGACGTTCCAGCTACTTTGAATAAAAGAGGGAGAGAAAGTAATAAAGGAGATGAATAGCCGAGTCACACATCTGTTCCATTATCTCATGGTGAGCATGTCAGCCACCCTCCGATGTCCATTACCAAGAGGAGTGTGTGTGTTTTTGGGAGGCAAAGGAAAAAGTCCATCATGCTAATCAATAGTCTTAAGTCTAAGCCACACCTGTTTGTCCTCTTATCCATCTCTGTCTGCCTTTTACTCCCTCTTGCTTTATGTTTCACTCACTTTCCCCCCTTTTTTCTTCACCCCTCCTTCCCTCCAGCGTTCTATTACCACAGCTACACACACACCCCCTCAAAAAAAAGACAATAATTTAGGGAGGTGGAAAGAGAGACAGAGAGAGAGGGAGGCAGTGAGATGAAAAGGGTGAAAAAAGTAAAAGAAAATGAAGAAAGAGGGTTGAGGACTGAGAGGAGTATTAAGTTTGGGGAGAAAAGAGGGAGCGGGAGATGTAAAAGAGAGCGATAGAGACAGAGGGAGGGGAAGGGGTGATGAAATAGCGAGACAGAGAAGAAAGGCAGCCCTGGAGAGAAAGAGAGATAGATGAAGGGATGCAGGGTGTGGAGGTGAAGTTAGATCCAGGGGTGGGGAGAGATAAAATGAGGGCTTGATGGAGGGAGGTGAGAGGTCGTACTCTCCTCTCCTCTGTCAGAGCTGTGATTATTCCAAAACACACATCTCTATCTCTCCCGCTATGTCTCACTCTCATCCCATCTTTTTCACTCTCCCTGTTTTTTTTTTTGTCCTCAATGATCTCCCATCCTCTGTCGTCTTCTATTCTCATCTTTTTGTTCTGTTTCATACCCTCACTCTCTGCTCCCTGCATCCTCCCTCGCTCTTTCCCCTCTCCTCTTTTCCCTCACTCATCCCCTATGCATAATTCAAGCAGAGATTCCAGCATGACGGGCGTGGCCATTAAAAATACATGGGGACGGTGCGCCGAGGCCGTTTAGTGCTGCCTTACCTCGGAGGAGGAGCGCTATCGGCTAGGGCAGCAAGGGCAGAGAGAGGGAGGACGGGAGGGAGGAGGAGGGTGAGTGGTGAGATGAAGAAGCTGGAGCACAAGAGCAGAAGCCGACAGGCATGAGAACAGAGGAAGAAAATAAAATGATTAATAAAAAAAAAAGAGTAAAGGTATGGTCATGCTTTCATTCTGTGAATACTCGCTTCATCTTCCATTCAGTTTAATTACAGCCCGTAGGACAACCAAATTCAAGCATGCGGCTCTGGTTTCAGTGCAATCTCCATTTGGCTCAGACAACCTCCGGGGTCAGTATTCACCTTTGTTCAGCTTTCACTGTGCAGATGTGCAGGCTGGCAGAAACACAGCTGTACTGTGCTTGGACAAGGAAGAGTCCTCCACAATAGCGAGGGTTTGATTCATGTTTGCTTTTATTTTTCTCGGAGATGGATGACACACACTGATTACGTTTTGTTCTTGCGTATTGACGTCAATGGACATATGGTGTATGTCTCTCTTTGTTGGTGGTTCACCGAGGGCGGCGCTCAGGTCCTCCACATACACCAGGTGTACAAAAGTTACACTGGGTCAGTAAATACAATCAGACAGTTGATCGGGCTCTTTTGCTCTGCTCTGCCCGTGTCTGTCTCCAACTTTAACAACAACTGGTTTACCACAGGGATTCGAGTGATGGCTAGCTTGACAGCAGTCTTTTCTTGGTGAGCCAAGCTGGATCAAATCCTCCTGCGCTCTTTGGTGGGCTGATGTTTCTGCATCAAGCTAGCCGTCACTCTTATGTCCATGGACAAACCACCTGTAGATGCGCCAAAATGGCCCAGGATACACATGTGATATGTAGGGTTTTCAAAATAAGGTGAGACTAATTGGATTATATTCACAGGAAGTATAAATTACAGCAGTATTCTTTGGTACTGGGTTGCTTGAAAACCAAATCCTGGCAATGAACGTTACTGTGGGATCCTGCAGTTAGTGGAGGAGGCCCTGTGAGACTAAGTCAAAATCTACAAGCAGAGCAATTTCTTTTGTTTTACAACTGCAGTGAAACATTTTCTTTGATAAAAGTAGTGTAATGTGTTATATCAAATTCATTGATGTTCATAAAATTTTTAATATTTTCTTACTGAAGTGCTAAAATTCGTTCACCTACCACATTATAAGACACTCTCTCTGATGACAACATGTGCTTTGATCATCAGACACACAATCTAGTAAAACTGAAGCATAAGACACGAAATTTTGAAAAAATATTTAAAGGATTTCATAGGGTCAACAAAAGGTCCTGCACAGAGTTAGTATCGCTAACCTTAAAATGTACCACATGTTTGTTTTTTTTAAACAACAACACCTCTACATTGCCAAACTCAACAGATTTCTGGTTCTGCACATTTGGTCAGAGGTGATGAACAAGCTATCCCAGATCCTCGGCCTCAGCCTCCTCTTTTGAGTTTGAGTCTTATCAGATACAAAAACACTCCATCGTGATTTATAAAACTATGAGACAGGAACCAACAACTCCTTAAAGTTATAAAAACAGCACTTATTTTATCATCTATCTCAACAGTTGCGACGTCAGCCATAGAATTACACCATTCGCATTTCGTTATCAACCTGGAATGTGCCTTGTACGTCTGACAGGCCAACGCCGTGCATTGCTGGATATTGTTGTTGAGTCAGATTCTCACTGGACACATTGTCCTGACGCAGCTCCATGCATTGGCAATGCCACTGTGTTGAAGGAAGTGGTCTTACTGATAATAATGGGCATCATTTCACAGCGCCAACGTCGGTCTGAACACGGCCTCGGGGAAGCTGGAAACAGGAAGGGAGGCGGAGTGATGAGGAGGAGAGAGAATAGGAAGATTTCAGGGGAAAGACTGAAGGGGAGAGACTATTCCTGGCAGGCAATGAATGCGGATTAAAGGAAAAAAAAAAGAGAAAGAAATGTTTTCCGTCTTTCTCCTCCTTGACCTCCAGCTTAAGGGGGTAATTGGCAAAACCCTGCAAGTAATGCACTCGCGCTCTCTCCCTGTCGTCCTCCCTCCCTCTCGTACCCCCCCGTGCACACACAAATACACATGCTAATTCTCCCAACTCTCAGTACAGCAGTCTCAGCAGCCCAATACACACCGACATGAAAAACACAAACCATTGTGCCATAAATACGCTCATATTTTCCTGTTTATTCTCTGTCAATCAATAAATCAATTATATAGATCACTTCCACTGGAATGGAAGGGGATAGAAATACTGCGTATAGAGTGTGCATGTGTGTGTGTGTGTGAGAAGAGGGAGAGGAAGAGTGTCATATGCAGCATATGTCATGTTCTATATTAGTCTTCAAAGGAGGACATCTATTTTAAACACACACACACACACACACACACACACACACACACACACACACATATAAGCATGCATCCTGTCAATGCCCCCTCAAAGATATTGTCTTTTTTTTTTGCAGGAGGACTGTGGCTTTCTGCTAATGTTCTTTCCATGTCCTCTCGCCTTGCTTTCATAAATAATACCCTGCTGCTATTAACATGGTCTGAAAAAGCTGCAGGAGATGGAGAGCAGACGACAGAGCAGCAGAAGAAGAAAGATAGATTGAGGCATGCCAAGAGCAGGAAGGCAGGGATGTGGAAACGCCAAACACTTAACCTCCCTCTTCCGTCTTCCTCCCACCTGTTCTCTCTGATCTAATGTAACATCGCTGCAAGATGTAAAAACACCTCTCGCAACCCCGTCTCTCTCCCTCGAGTCTTCCGCTGCTCTTTTACTGAACTCTCTCCCTCTGACGATTACCGTTTTACTGCCTTCCATCTCCTTATCTATCACCTTTACTGCCCCGCTTCTTTCTGTCTATCAATTTTTACTGGTCTCATCCTCCTCTTTTAGGAGATACGGAAGGAGCGGAGGCAAAAAAAATAGGAAAGATAAAAAGAATACAGATGACAGGAAACACGATAATGACACTACAGTAGAGTGAAAACAGATTAAGCAGTGAATCTGAATAATAAAAAGGGAGAGAAGATGCAGAAAAATAACAAAAAAACAGCCATTATCTTTCTATTACTTGTTTATATCTGCTTCTCTCATTGCCAAAACACCATGACACTTCTTAGCTGATGTTCACAGCTCCATATCAAACAAAAAACGATATTATCTGTTAAGTTTTAGCCTCATACCGGCAGCCACGTATCAAAACATGGTCCACATCTCATTTCAGAAGGAATCCCTTCCCTTCTTGAAGCCACTTCGCCCCGTCTCATTTTCTCTCATCTGTCCTACTTTCACTCACTTTTATTAAAAATACTGTATATTGAAATGTGTTTTCAAATCTTTGAACTGTCTCGAGTGCTTGTTTTAACTTCTTAACTTTGTCTTCCACAGCCTCAACATTGCAAATGCTGCTTGAAAGATAAGGCAGACTTAATGAAGCATTTGTCTCCTTTTTTTCCCCTTCCAAATATTAAATATGTATTCAAATGCTGTATTTTTTTCATGTCTGCGCCCCAATAAGCTACTTGAGAAATAATCTATGACTCACATGTCATTCAATTTAAAAGAATTTCCAAGAGAAACAGTTTGAACGTAAATTAACATCGTCTCCGCCCATGTAGCTCCACGGCACGGTGCTGAACTTATCACCCAAGTGTTCATTCTGTCACTTATGGTGGCAAACACAAAGCAATAAGATCATTTAGCAACCACACAGATCGATTACAGTGACAGCAGCAAGCATCCAATCTGATCATTTGTGGTAACAAAAGCAGATTAAGAAGCAGCCGTCCAGCACAGATTGGTTTCTTGTTATTCCAACAATAACAAATGCTGTAACAACCAGCAACAGCATTTCTTTTTCTTTTTCAGAAACAGACAAACACATCTCGCAAACACAAGAGCAAGTCAATACACTCAGACTGAAGGCCTGTTTTGCCCCATTTCAAACACTTTCTATAGCAATTTTCAGACTGACACCAAATTTCACACCTGTATAGCGGCACAATCCCACGTGGATGTGTGTGCGTCTGCCGAGGCTATTTTAGCAGGACTGGAAGATGACCCAAATAGTTTTGGAAGATGTAAGACACAGCACTCTCGCTGAGCAATTACGACACACTCCCCTTACTCACGACATGATCACAAGTTTGTGTTTTGAGACCTGTGTAATGGTCCTCGCTGTTGTCCTCCAAGGCTCAAATGTAATTAAAAAATAAAACATAAAATGACACGAAACACCAACAAACCACATTACAAACAATTAGTTAACTTTAGGATGACGCTCAGACAATAAATGTATGTTCACATCAAAAAGAAACAGAGGACAAGTCATAGATAAATACATATTTCCCCAGAAGGAAATTTTGCCGTTCGCAGTAGTCTTGTCTGTGTCTTATCATAAATAAATCAGCTTCTTATTTGGAGATTACTAACTTCACCCTTAAGAAAAACAGGGAGCAAAAGAATAACTCAGCACAAGTTCTTTAGCTGTGCCAATAGGCACAGCTAAAGAACTGAGAACCGTTAAAATACACAAGGTTGAGACCTGAATTTGATCACTGAGATCAATTTCTAAAATTGGGTATGCTCATTTTAAGCCAATCAAGTTTTCTTTTGGATGTTACTGTTATCTCAAGAGTTGACTATTTCAGACAAATAAAGATGACTGCAGTGAGAGAGGAAAAAGAGTATCTTAAGATCTTAAATTAGGATCAGGCTGAGACAAGAGGAAGGCTATATTTCAGGGGCTGAATTTAAGATGTATTTAGATTTTTATTTATCATGGTTGTAGGCCTAAAGAAATTCTAACATTCTCCAATTGTAAAAAAGAATGTGCAGCATATGCACTGATTTAAAAAAGCGTCATATGTCTACAACCTGGCACCTTTTCCTCTAAATTTTGCCAAATTTCAACAGCGGTGGCTAGTCTTGAGCATCCCTAGCTAGGCTAGTAATGGATTTCAAATCCATAAAAGCAAAAGTCTCAAAAGAAAATACAGAATTGCAAAGTTCAAGGACCAAATAATCATAAATAGCCACTGCAAAGGAGCCATCTTGTGGTAAAACATATTTTTGAATGCTAATTTAGACCTATTTTTAATGTCGATAGGCTAATTTGGATTTAATACACAGTGTTACTATGAGGCTTAAATATGTTTTGTAGCTCCAGGCAGATTATTTTTTTAATTATTTTTGGTTAAAAATGGCTCTTTTGATATTTCAGGTTAGTAACCCCTGGTCAAAGAGAAATAAGCTGGACAAAGACAAGGTCTGATGCACCTTCTTAGCAAACAAAAATATATACAGCAAAACTTATCCTGTACTCTGATACAGGACTGCAACTAAAGATTATTTGTTTTAACCACAGATTTTTTATAGATGAACTGGTTGATCATTTAGTATATGAAATGTCAGACAATAGTGAGAGTCCACTGAGAGCCAAAGGTTAGGCTCAAGGCGTCAAACTTTAAGTACATGTCCACATCAAAAAGATTCAATGCAGGTATAAAATACATGACTTGCACGGTCTTATCATATGCAACATCTTCCACAATATTCTAGCAAGGTAATAATTCATTACACATGCTCAAATCACACATTAGCAGATGGATGGACGATCAATAAATGCAAAACTGGATGATTTTAAAATTGTTCCAGGCCCTGCAGCCTCTGTGAGTGTGTGGACAACAGCTTGGTTACTTTAAACACATCATCTCTTCAGTACCCAAACCAGGCTCAGTCCACAATAACTTAATAAAATACACATATGAGTTAAAGACACACACACAGCCACAGAAAGACATTTATAGCTAGGTTAACTATCAAGACAGAACCCAGTGCAGCTAGCAACTGACAACAGTGTTAGTTTATAGACATGGGGTGTATTAGACTCACGTTATTTGACGTCCAAGTCCTGTCTCCTTCCTTTCACGGAGATGAAGTGGTTCATATCCACTGTCCAGCAATTTCCCATGTCACTTGTCGCAGTTATGGTCATGTTGTTTGCTCGTTGCCACACCTGTAATGCCGCTAGTTAAGTTAGCTTAACTTCTCTTACGCTAACAATTTAGCGTGAGGTTAACGTTAGCTAACGTTAATACATTAAGCTAGCAACATCGACAACGACCGTCAATTCTCCCACTTTGCTATCTCAAACTAAATTATGTTGTCAACTTCACATTGTTTGGTGTAATGCCAAAGTGAGACGGACTTAACCACTCACTTTTCAGGGTTTCTTCTCCAGAAACTTGTCCATTTCTAGTTGTGCTGTAGCGTCGCAGGGTGCGCATCAAAACGTTTGACAGGTTTTAATTACTTTCACCTGATTCGAGCATCAACCGTTACGGTGCAATACCACCTTTGACCACACAACGCGTATGACATTTACCAGCTAATCCCGGGGGGCGCTGTTTCACTCATTTGAGGAAATTATGAACAGATGCTGCATTCACGTGCTCCATGGATGGTCTCGTAGTTCTTCTGATGTTAGTGTTTTCAAGAGCTTTAAGTTGTAATGTGGAAACAATATGGTCGCTAAAAATAATTTGTGTTGTATTAACGTCCTAGTGAAGATTCATGTTGCTATCCAAGTGTGCTAAAACAGTTTGAAGCTTTATATTAAAAGGGGATTTTGACTTCTTGCTGCAGCAGTGGCCAACTTTCCCTGAAACCAGTGAAGTATTGCTTTACCTGTCAGGTTTAATATCAATAAAACACCTTTTCTCATTAATCTAGGTCACTCTATATGGACAACATAAAAACTTACAACCTTATACCATATCATAAATTACAAATGAGCAAAAAGTAATATACAATATTTGAATTTCTTAACATGAACCAAGCATTTTCTTCAGCCCGCCATGTTTCTGTGTAATATGACATCCTCTTACGGATGTATTAAGAGACCTGGACACAAATATTATCATTAAAATGACAGTTCACTTTCCTTACATATTCTACACTAAAATATTGCGTAAAAAATATTTTTTAATAAGCTTTACTTACACAACGGGAACCATTTGCCAAGAGCTGACATCTTGTTTTGTCCATAAAATGGCAAATATTTCAATTTAAAATGTAACTCCCTCAGCTCTGGAAACAAGTTTCCACTCTGCGACTTCTCCCTCAATCTCATTTTCTCTCCTTGTCGAGTTCATTTATTTCAAATGAGAGAATCCATTACAGCTGCATCATTCCAATGCAGATGCACTGTCTTCCAGAGCAAGTGGTGAAATCATGCATGCTGAAAACATTTCATCAGGGAGCCAAACTTACAACATAAATTCATGTTGGAATGACAAGTTGAGTTTCATCCAAGTGTTTGAACCATGGTATCCTTTAATAGAACCAGGCGCGCTGCTTGCATGATGATCAAGTCTTTAATAGGCACACCATGATACACAGGCAGCACAGAAAAAATGCCAAAAAATATGAAAATAATTTGATATTTCTGTTTTTCAGTCAATAATTATCTACATTTTAGTGCTGTTCTTCCTGGAGCGAACAGCTCCTCCTCACAGCGGACATGTCTTGTGAAATAGGGGTATGACTAACGGCACTATGAATGTGTGCCAGGGTCCAGGTATTGTGCACACCGGCTCGCTGGCACAGCTTCACACCTGAATTACCATGGGTGTTGGCTGAGTGGTTAGCACTGGCATCTCATACAAACCCCCAAATCCCATCAGAGTTTAATGCTGTTTGCAAATTATCCCCATGTTAACATGAGTCTCCTTGCACCCCAAAAAGACATGATGCATGTTGGGTATTAGGAATACTTCTGCCTGGGGTTGATCCCCGTGGTGCACTGCACCGTGGCTGCCAACTCCTCCTTAGGAGTGGAGAAAATGTTACCTGCCAAAAATGAATAGGCAGAAATTTTGACTTGGCTTAACAGGAAAAGCACATCAATAACATTAAAGTGGGTCCTGTTCCATTTAGGTGTGTCATTAAGTTCATTCATCTCAATATTATTAGTTACACCTGTGTTTGACAAGTTAAAATGACCACTGTGAGAGAGGTCGGTAAAGTACACAAATGTGTTATTCTAGTTAAAACTGTGTGTTTCCTGATATGATGACAAGTCAGAATGCTCCGCATCGTCCAGCTGTGATGTGTGAAACCGTTGGCGGTGTGTAATGGCTTCACTTATCCCTTATCTGAGCTTCTATTCAGCCACGAACCTGATGAAAGGAGGAGCAGAGATAGAATCTCATTCCACTTTAACGCACTCTATACACTGCTGCTCTCCATACACGCACACATGCAGATAATACTCACAGACGGTCTCTATCTCTTTTACTCTTTCCATTTCCCTCACAAACACACACAAACACACACACACATTCAATTAATGCCTTTCAGGAAACCCTCTCTATCCCACACACACAATTACAGTCAAGTAGGCACAAATAAATCCACACATTAACAAATACACAGTCAGCAATTTCATTAAATACATTTCTAATGACCTCTTGGTTTTCATCAGAGAACTTCATTAAACTTTAAATTACATTCTTGCTTTGTCCCCGTACGTGTGAGTACACATGTATTTATATGTTGTGATTGTGTGCATGTGAGCGTGCACTGATAAAGGCTGTGGCAAAGAGCAGCAGAATCACAGTTTAGTCTGCTGAACATACTTATGGTTTCAGTTTTTTAATACCATTTTTTACTGATATTTTTTTTCATATTCCATTGCACCCAATGTTCCCTGCTGCAAAAGAACATTGATCACCATGGTTCACAGGAAAAGAGTTCCTTTTTCTATGATAACATTTCAGGAAATAGGAAATGAATGAAACACTGGAGGGAGTGAAAATAAACTGCTGAATATTTATCAAATTTTCACCTGTTTTTTTACTATAAAAATGAAAAAAGGAACATAGTCTTCTTACACTGTGTATGTTTGACCTATACTTACATTCGCATGTTTGACCTGCACTACCATTCTCAGGCACTGTTCATATATATACCTATGAAAAGGAACGCACCAGAATTCGTGTATAACCCACATACTCATGAGTTAGTAATTCGAAAATAACCCACTTAATCGTAAATGTTGCGATCACGTGACCAATGCACTGATAGAAGTAAAGAAGGAAACATGTCATGCCCTGTTTACGTGGATTAACTAAAACATGATTACACAGCGTCACGGTGTCCAAAACGTAACTGCTAGACTATTAACCAAAACATGTAAGCGTGATCATATCTTCTTTATTTTAGCTTCCCTTCAATGGCTGACGTCCATTTTAGAATTGATTTTAAAATTTTTGTCTTACCTTTTAAGGCCCTTCATGGTATGGTGCCGAGCTACCTGGCTGATCTTCTAAATCGTCACTCACCATCCACTAACCTGAGGTCCTCTGACTAGGGGTGGCAGGGTGTTTCCTATTAAGGCTACAACTCGACACCACTCCAATGCGATGTTTCTTTTCCTAAACCTTACCTACATAACTTCACGTTAAGTACGTAACTGGACGACGCCCAGATGTGATGTTTCTTTTCCTAAATCTAACCTACATAACTTCATGTTATGTACAAAACCCGACGACGCCCCAATGCAATGTTTCTTTTCCTTAACCTAACTTACATAACTTCATGTTCAGTACATAAGTCGACGA
This sequence comes from Epinephelus moara, assembly GCF_006386435.1. NCBI lineage: Eukaryota > Metazoa > Chordata > Actinopteri > Perciformes > Serranidae > Epinephelus > Epinephelus moara. The sequence goes on from NC_065528.1 coordinate 16,324,266, forward strand.
TGCCTCTGTGTTTCTTTTTCTAAACCTAACCTACGTAACTTCATGTTAAACACATCGTACCAACCATGATTTTTTTCCTAAACCTAAGCTACGTAACATTACTTTCCCAAACCCTACCTACATAACTTTATTTTCCTAAAATAAACCAATGTAACTTTAATTTCCTAAAACTTACCAATGGAACTTTACGTTTCTAAACCTAATCTACGTAACTTCATATTAAGTACGTAACAAGATGACGCCCATACGTGATTCTTTTCCCTAAACCTAAACTACGTAATATTACTTTCCTAAACCTCACCTACGTAACTTTATTTGCCTAACCCTAACCTACATAACTCAGATTTCCGAAAACAAACCTACGTACTTATACATTAAGAATGCAACAAGACGACGTCCATTCATGATTCTTTTCCTTTACCTAACCTATGTAGCTTTATTTTTCTAAAACTAACCAACATGACATTACTTCCTACACCTAACCTACGTAGCTTTAATTTCTTAAACCTAACCTATGTAACTTTACATAAGTATGCAACAAGACGACACCTTTCCATGACATTACTCTCCCAACCTTACCTACCTAACTTTACTTTTCTAAACCTAACCTACGTAACTTTAATTTCCTAAAGCTGACCTGCGTAACTTTATGTTAAGTACATAACGTGACAACACCAAACCGTGATTCTTTTTCTGAACCTAACCTAATTGGTAGGGATGCTAATTTGTTGGATATCATATGAACCTTTGTGTAATTCTTCATATACAGTATATTTGCATTATATTTATCGAATACTGTCCTTATGTTTGTACATATTGTAATATTTTTTCTAATGCTAGATGCCATTTTCTTAATATATGGCATCTACTGAATGTTTGTCTGCCCTGTTCAAGGGATCCCTCAAGGTTTTGTCCCTGTTCCAGGGTTCCTGGGGGATTTTTCCTTATCTGAATCAAGGGTCTAAGAATACAGGATGTCTGTGTTGTACGGGTTGTAAAGCTCTTTAATATGAATTTGTAAGTTATGGTTTGAGGCTATATAAATAAAATTGTCTTGACTCATCAAAGGGATATTACTCAGCTTCATACTGACACATTTTCAAGCATGTTAATACCGAAAAACAAAAAGGTTCATCCAACATTCCTGCTTGTCATTTTCCAACCGGGGTTCAAGGATTTGTACCATTCAGCTGCTAACAAATCCAATTTAGGCTGTGCTCACACATTACATATGGCTCTTGTAAATGAATCATCTCCAGGCAACACTCAACAAATGAAAGTAATAAATAATTTCAGAAGGACAATTAGGTCTCCCTTCATTAACCATTTGCTCATTAGGGCTGCCTTCGTTAGTCGTGGTTGGATGAGCGCGTCCTGCCCGTCTGTAGCGACCATGATGTTTCCCTGCTTCAGGAACGTTCTCAAGCACAAGTTGACACAAAACGGAGACCCGCTCTCGTCCTAATGAGTTTCCCTGCTTGCTGTTCAGTGTGCTCTGTGGCTTCATTATCATCACCCTCTTAATGCATAATGCCTCCATGAAACAAATCAACACCACATCATTACACTCTTGAGGATGCAACAGCCTCTCCTGTTCGCTTTGTCTTTTTGGCTTTTTGCCTTTTTATCCTCCTCTTGTGTCTTTATCCCTCTGTCTTTTCTTCGTCTGCGTCTTTGTCCTTTGTTTCTGTCCGTCTGTCTCTCATTAAGTCCTTTCGCTTTTGCTCCATCTTATTCTGTTTCCTGCTCCTTCCTCGCAATATCTCCCTCACACTCTTTCCCCTCTCTGCTTTTCTCACCCGTCATTATTTCATCAAACAATCTGCAGGATTAGGACAAGACTGTAACAGCAAACTCTGACTGACCTTGAGATTATTGGCAAATCTGTTAGGGATTGAATTGGCATCTGAATAAAATAACCGCCTTTCCTGTTAATTGCATTTTAATGCAGCTGTTGTCATCCGTGTGAAGCTGAACGCCAAATTGATTTGTAATTCAGAGGGTGTTGCTGCTGTGCCTGAAAAGGAGATTGTTCTAGTACGGCTTTTAAGTGCACAAAAGCCCCAGCCTGCTGTACTGTTTCAAGGGTTTCAGCAAACATTTGCTCACGCTAATTTGCTCAACGGCAGAACGTGTGCGGTTTCACATGCTTGTGCAGGGACTTGGTGCGCACACAGAAAGGGACGTTCTGTGTACTGTATCTCTGTGTCACAGGTGCCTCCTGGCAGAGGGGTATGTTCACGTCACGCAATGTATGGTGCAGAAATCCACCTCAAACAACAGAGAGAGCAGTACTCAGGAAAGCAATCATAGCAGTGGTAATACATGGGCAGATGAATATATCAGCAATATCACACAGTGCAGCAGTTAATTCCCCAGACAGACGGCAAGGAGAGGAGGCTGCGACTGAATTATGGAAGCAATTGGGCTCGTCTGCAGCTTTTCCTCCTCAAACACTCCTTCACATATGGTTATACACATATGCATACATAAGACACACATTACCAAGATGCAAACCTTGAATAATGGCTCTCACACGCAGCTCGTGAACAGCTGGACGTATGCGAGGAGAGCGTGGGAAAGACTACTGCTTCTGACCTCGGCCTTGAAACGCACAACTTTATAAAAACCACCAGCAGAGACGCAGATAATAAGTTGTCTCCTCAAAAGAAACAAGTGTGTGTGTGTGTGTGTGTGTGTGTGTGTTTGAATGTGTTTGAATGTGTTTGAAAGCCTCAAGCGGAATCAAGTGGAACTGACGCTGATTGAGTGAAGGGTAGAGATTCCAGTGTGTGTGTTGTGGGTGCATAATAGCAGTGTTTCCTAAATTCCCTGAGGCAAAGTCATCCCATTTGCTCTCACCAGGGGACAGCCGCCACTTATCAATTTATAAATTGGATTTCATTTTCGGCTTCCAACACGCAGCGTGCGAGTGTCACTGAGTAAAAGGAGCCTTTCACTTCATTGTAAGATAGTGAGGACTTCCTGGAAACACAGCACACAAAGCCACACACACGCTCGTTGATGTGAAGGCAGCTGGCGCCTCCTACTCTGTAAAATTTGTCATAGTATGCGTAATTCTAGAGTTTGGGTGTTTATATGTCTTATTAGGCTTTTCATTGCAAACATTAGCAGGTTAAAATCATTAAGTGATAGCCAAGGTTTGCCTCAAGATGTGACCAAAAGCCTCAGGGGTTAATGGATTCATAGTGCTGCTGTAATTACCAACTGTGCACAAACACAATCAATATCCAAGGATGAAGCAGTGTCTCTTTGAGTATGAGTGATTACAGAGAAAAATAAAGACAAAACATGAGAGTAGAGACAAAAATGTATGACACTGTGAGTTTTTTTTGATGAGAGGAGCAGCAGAGGGGCACCAAACTGCAAACAAGGACAGGATCGTGATGGACAGGCTGCTCCAGGTATGTGCCCTCCATATTAAATCTGCAATTTGTGAAACCCCAGAGCTCTCCCAATCTATGACTCACTAGTATCCTCATTAATTCGATTCCCTGTAGATGCATGGGACAATGCACGCTGAAAACAAAACTGAGCCTTTTATGAGCCTGAGAACTGACTCCACACGACTCTAGCTGTTGTTCCACACACCTTTTTCATGCTGCAATTTTAACAATTTAAAGGCAGTTTATTATCCATCCATTCATTTTCATCTGCTTATCCGGGGCTGGGTTGTGGGGCAGCAGGCCAAGCAAGCACCTCAGATGTCCTTCTCCTCAGCAACGTTTCCAGCTCCTCCTGGGGGATCCCAGGGTTTTCCCAGGCCAGATGAGATATGTAATCCCTCCAGCGTGTTCTGGGTCTGCCCTGGGGCCTCCTACCAGTGGGACGTGCCCAAAACACCTCTGAAGGGAGGCACCCAGGAGGCATCCTGATCAGATGCCCAAACCACCTCAACTGACCCCTTTCGGCGGCAAGGAGCAGAGACTCTACTCCGAGCTTCCTCCAGATGTCCGAGCTCCTTACCCTATCTCTAAGGCTGAGCCCAGCCACCCCACAGAGGAAACTCATTTTGGCCACTTGGATGCGCAACCTCATTATTTCAGTCACTACCAAAAGCTCCTGAGGGTTGGGACATGGATGGAGCAGTAAAACGAAAGCTTTGCCTTCCGGCTCAGTTCCCTCTTCACTATGCCAGTTCAGCACAGTGCCCACATCACTGCAGATGCAAGACGGAAGGACGGTAGGACAGATGGAGGCGAGGAAGGAGTCCACATTGCCCTTCCTGAATTCGAGGTTCGACAATGATCAGAACCTTCTTTCCAGCACCCTGGAGTAAACTTTGCCAGGGAGGCTGAGCAGTATGATACCTTGATAATTGAAGCACACCCTCCGGCCCCTTTTTGTAGATGGGGACCATGACCTTGGTCTGCTACTCCACAAGCACTGCACCCAACCTCCACGAGACAATGAAAAAGCGTGTCAGCCATGACAGTCCAACAATGTCTGGAGCCTTTAGCATGTCAGGGCGAATCTCATCCACACCTGGCGCCTTGCTGCTGGGGAGCTTTTTGACCACCTAGGCAACCTCCGCCAGGGATATAGCCAAGAGTTTCCCTGAGTCTTCAAGCTCTGCCTCCTCCACGGAAGAAGTGACAGCCGGGTTCAGGAGTTCCTCAAAGTGCTCCTTCCACCGCTCGACAATATCCCCAGTTCAGTTCAGGTAGTTTATTACAGTTCCTATTTTTTGGAGTTCTGACAATCATTTCTATCCATTTCAATAACATTGTGCTCATCAAGTTAGTCGCTCAGATCTGGAAATGCAGCAAGATCACTAGAGGTGTTTTCATATTGCGTACGACTGATTCATACCATGCCTGAGTACGATTCCCTCCCAGACCCCCACCCTTCACTCAACCACCGCTCAGCTTTCACATCAGTAATGTTGTTCCATACCCGAGTACATTTGCGTCATCATCTATGTGACATTTTTGTCACGCTACAGTGGAGAAAAGGGTGCAGCCAGTTACCCATGTTGGTCTATAGGTTAATTTTGCTGCTCTTCAGTTTACTGCACTGCGCACCACCCAGGTCAGGTTGGAGCTAATGTTAGTTAGCAGCGCTGCTAATTTTGCAATTACCATCCTGACCCAAAAGTGTTGCTGTGGAAACTTTATGCCTACCCTCTGGTTGCCCCGACGAGCAAGCTGCGAACCTCCTTTAGCATTGTTAACTACGGTTAGCTCTGTTAGTGCTGTTCGCAGTGTCAGCATGGATGGTAGTGCTAACATAGTTAACAATGCTAAAGGAGGTTTGCAGCCCGAAATGAAGCCGCTTGCTCACCGGGACTACATGGGGGACACACTGGAGGGTGGCCATCATGTTTTTGCAGCATTACTAGAAATAACTACCGAACAGGCGGCACCACAAGCTAGCCCCCCGCCCCCAGACCCTGGTGGTACACAGTGCACAGCAGTCAAGGCTAACGTTAGCTAAACAGTGAATAGTGGCAGCTAAGCAGTGGGCACTATGTTCCACATGTTAACATGGCTAGCCGGCTGTCTGTCAGCAAAGCCAATAGAAAATTTAAAACAAAGACAAGACATTTACATCAGAAAACATTAAAAATTCACCACCTCTAAATGGGTAGTGCTTTGAAATGCAGTGCAAAAGCTCACTGAGTCAATGGAGCAGAGCACTGAAAGGAAAGGCCTCTCGTGTTTCATGTCATTTAGCATTTTTTTTTTTTTTTTTTTTTATAAATAAAAATTAACCTGTTAATTACCAGTAAGTGGGGGACGGGCTATTAAAGTAAAATTAACTGGAACTGACATCAAGATGGACACTGCTGCCACAGGGATCGCTGCTATCGGGCACGGAGCTCTCCGCCTCACACTGGAGCTCTAACTGTCTGTCTCTCTGTCCGTGGCGGGCTGTGCTGCCGTCTGACACAGAGGCATTGGTATTAAATTGAGACAGTCAAAAATTCCCAGTAGTCATGTTAAATAACAATCCACTTGCGTGTTTTGGTACATATGTACATTTGGTGTTCACATCAGATGTGTCGTGTACCTGAGTGCACATGAACCGTTCTCAAGACCATCTTTTCAAGTGGATCCATGGATGGACTGACGTTTGTGCCCCGGGTATGTGACATTGTTCATGCTAATCAAAATCACACAAACTGGAATTAGGGATCAAGTGTGCTGGGCTCCGGACCTAAGAAAAAAAGCCCCCTTAAAAGAAGCATCACAGGGCAGGAAACACAAACAGTAAGATTTTATTCCAACACAAACCAAAACTACAATTTAACACTGTGATCTATACATTTCCCTTTATCATATTGTTGAAATTGCTAGCTTAGTGTATTAAGATGACCCCCATTTGCTCTGTTCTTTTTATATGCTAAATTCCTTTGGAGTTTCCTCTGAAATATGCTGCGGCGCCGGCCTGGTTTCCCCACGAGGATAAGCAAAGTTTCATCTTATTATATCTTATGTCATCCCCTCTCTCCACTTCGTATCATCCCACAAAGCAGAGACGGTTAAAGATAATCTTCAAAAGAGGAACCAGTAACAAAAGAAACACCAACAACTTTTGTTCCGACTTGATTTCTCTGTGATTGTCAACACACGGTTCCCTCAGCGGCTGAGCACGGTTAAAAAAAAAAAAAGAAAAAACAATAGCGGCTGTTTATCTGAGGATTTGGATGCGAAATTTTTCACACAATCTGTTGTTTGAATCTCTTTTGTCTGCTGCTAGATTTAAAGACACACACACACGCTCTCGGTGCTGTGTTAGCTTTCTGAGCCCCTTGTGTTGAGTGGGCGACTAGCTGTGACTGGCACTGTCAGATTAGCCCAGTTAAAAAAGACATATGTTTATCGCAGCATGTTTGTGTGTGTGTGTGCGTGTGTGTGTGTGTGTGTGTGTGTGTCCTCCATACTATTTTCAGACTGTGACACATGCTGCATTATTCATGTTAAACCATGCAGAGAAAGATACAGTCTTGTGTCATATAATACCACTGCCACAGGCCTCTGGTTGGTATCATCACGCATACGGATCGGTTCACGAGCTACTTAAGACTCCCACACACGCACATAAACAATAGCTGGCACACTTACCCAAACATACTGTTTTTTACCGGTGGACAAACACGAGATTCACTCCCACACTGACATGCAACACACACACGTGTACGCAGACACACACAATGCACTAAATCGTATTAGGCAAATGAGAACGAGGCACTGCGGTGCCAGAAAGGCGCTCTGTTCGAGTGCTGTTGCTGTGACAGATCCTGGCATAAATCATGTTTAGTTGTTGTTGTTGTTTAATATGCAAATCTTCCATTCAAAGCACGAGCGGTTGTTAACAAGTGCGTTCGAACACACACACGCACACGCACACGCACACGCACACGCACACGCACACGCACACGCACACGTACTGTACGGATTTCCGAAATAAGGGCTGCAAAAATGTGTGGCTGCGAGCACACACACTTACCGTGTAAGTGCGTGGGATAGATGTGGATGTGAAAATGCCATGGGCGTCATTACTGGACTCATATTTCATAATCATATGGCCATCCATCAGCCCTGTTCAGCTAATGACGACAATGCCAACACACGTAAGCACGCTCGTACAAACACACACCTGGAGAGGCACAAGTATTCTCCATCATAGATGTGAGAGCTTCTGCAAGGACACAAACGAGAGCAGCACAAAGGGAAGAAACACCGTCACATGCATACACATGAGCGCTGGTAAGGATGCTCAATTAGGCCCACACATGTACTAGAAAATACAAAGAGATGTCCTATTGGGTAACACACACACACACACACACACACACACACACACATATACACACGAGTGTACGCTGCAGTGAATGAAGTGGCTGTTGACAGATTTCAGCAGTAATTGATAGCCGTGTTTGGCAGCCATTTTTATTTGGCTCAACCACAAGCCAGGGATGATCTAAGCTGTGCCGTACACACACACACTCACACACACACACACACACACACAAACACACACACACACACACACACACACAAAAAACCCTTCCTTACAAGCATCACTTGACACATCTTGACACATCCCTCCTCACATACATACTGTACACACACACATCTGAGCACAAGAGATAAAATCACACTTAAAGCTTTTAAAGGCAGATGCACAGGCGAAAGAAAATTCCCTCCCAATCGCTACAGGAAGAGGTGGCACTGCTGCCGTTGTTAAAACCTCCGGGAAGACTGAGTTCATTTTAATTGGTTGTCATCGCTGAACTTTATCTCGCCAGCGATGATGAGTGCAGGGAGGAGTGCAAACGGCATGCACAGAAATGTACACACACACAGAGGAGAAGAGAAAAGGAAGGATTAAGGAGTCAAGTCTTACCTTAAACAGGCGCAAGATGTTGGCCACCATGATGGACACTGAGCTGGCCGCGGCGCCTATCACCCCCACGATTTTATCCGGCTTGGTGAAGATCGGAGGGTCTCCGTTAGCGCAGCGGACGTCGGAGCCGTCCCTCTCTATCAAGGCCTGCACGAACGTCAGGGACTGCTCCAGAGCGTATGTGTCCCTGGAGCAGGTATCCAAGATCCGGGCCCCCAGCGTGATGTTGGGAAGCAGCTCGGGGTCCTTGTTGATCAGGTCTATGGCGAACATCATGGCCTCCAAACGATGGATTCCCTTTTCCTTTTTTAGCTCCCCGCAGGGCGTGCCGCGGTCGCCTCGCGAGTGCACGGGAAATAATCCGCCAAGGATGATGTCCCCGTCCAGTCGGATAGAGTGGGCGTACTCAGGTGCCGCCTGGGGGTCTATTGGGATTCGCTGAGCGGAGGTGACAGGAAGGAGCCAAGTGTAGGAAGTCGCCATAAGCAGAAAGACGACGGGAGACTGCGGGTATGAAGTCGGGTTCCACTGTGATTCCATGATTACCAAACAAGAGCCAAAGTGATCTCAAACGGGGATTTCGGACTGGTATTCCAAAACCGAAGATGTGCTTTTGGGGAATATCAAAAAGTAGGGCCTTCCTATTGGTTAAAATGAGATGGGTAGAGGGCCCCACGGGTGGAGCTAGCCGAGCCCCATGAGCGAATCATATTCCAGAATCAACAGTGTGATAAAGGGAGCGGTAGCATAGAAATGTGGCAGCGATGTCGTAGAAATCTTGTCTGGGAGTTGAGCCTGTAATCCAACAAGTCACATCTTCAGTAGAGCCTGTTGAAGAGAGACAGGGAGAGGATGTGTAAGTACCAATGTGATGTGTGAACATCAAGCTGCTGCAGGGATCCACGGTCCACCTGACAAACATGTGTAAACCGGCTCACGGGCGAGGCAAGGAAGCACTCAGGCATACCAAAAAACAAGTCAAAAATACACCCATGCTCACCCGCCCGCTCACCCTCACATGGGTATAGACTTTCCGACAGACTTGTCAAAATTTGCACTGGCATTCTATAATTGAAAACCCAAAGTCTGTCAGTTTGTAATCACCTCTACACACACACACACACACACACACATAGACACACGTCTCTTGGCATATCGATGAGTGGAACAGCTGTTAAAATGACAGCGGAGAACCTTGGCAAGCTCCTCGGGCTATTCGCACGAAGGCGCAGACTACCTGCTGCAGTGGAGGTGAGGCAGAGCAGGAGAGACGTGAACAGAGCGAGGAGAAAAGAAGGAGGGAGGGGAGACGGGCGGGGAGGGGGGAGCGAGGGAGGAGAGACAGAACGAGAAACCATGTGAGACAATGTGAGAGAAACAGAGACAGCAGCGAAAAGACAGAGAGCGGTGCCTCGGAGCCAGTGTGTTGCATCATTCAAACACCTGCTGTTTCTGCTGCAGCTAAATGAACACATTACATCCAGCACACCCCACTTCACACACACACACACACACACACACACACAGAGCTTGAAATCACAACAGGTAGATTTAATGTTGAATGTCCGTATTAACCGTATTAAAAGTGGATATCTGCTCTCACCTACTGCAGGCGGTATGCACTCTATCCCTGGGAGTAATCACGGTGTACTCTGCCCAGCGAGCTGCACATTAAGCAGCCGTATCCTTGGAAAAGTGCTATAACTTGGTCTGGGCTGGGACTGAAAATTGGTTGTGACAAACCGGTTGGTTGCTACATGATACGAGTGCTAATGTGCTTTCATTAGCGGAGGCCCCGGGGATTTATTTTCTCATTTGCCTCCCATGATCCAAAATCTCTGATTTTATTTTCTCGCACGTTGACTGTTTAAAGTGAGGAAGCAACCTTTACATTCTGATCCCTGAATATGAAACGTAAAGGTGAGCTGTTTTCTTTTAAACCTGTAGTGAACAGAGAGCATTCATCATATTGCTAGCAAGAGATATTTAGCCCTGAGTAAAGATGCAATAATCTGAATGAAGAATTAGACCAGCATTCAGTTCAGCACCATTAAGTGCTATACAAGGCTGTTAGGTTGACATTTATTTCATTACATCATTTCTCCATATTGAGGCCATCACTCTGAATCACCTCTCTTTATTATAGGTGTCCTGCTTACCTCAATACACACAAGCTTCGCTATTGAGGCGGCCTTCTCCTTCCCACCATTTAGTCTATTAATTAGCCTTGTAGCTCATTCCATTGCTTATGTTCCCTTTGAGAATAATTTCTCAGCACAGTCGAGCATCTTAATGCTAAAACAACGCTTTCAGACGTTTTGGGGCACATTATTCACTTTCCTGTGTGGAGTTAGCTACACGAGAGGATCTTTTCAACTATTCCTCCACCTTGCGTTTCCCAGTGGTGTTATGGAAGACAATCAGATCTTTTTCCTTTTTCCTCACAGCTTAGCAACAGCGGCACAGGACACTGATTTGTTTTCCATAGTTATTTGTGCCATTTCCGTCACTGGGGTTAGTAATGTAGCCAATGGTTACGAGTTGTGCCTGTACTTAAGGTAGCACAAAATGATCGCACAAAGGCTCCGTAGTCCGAACCAGGACGGCAAACATTGCTTTGTGTGTTACAGCTTTACCTCTTCCATTCTTACCTCTTAAAATTAAAGCCCTTGACATATATACCGCATCACTGCTTCACTTGGAGTATTTCGCAAAGAGGCAACTCAACAAGAACTTACACTGATGCTCTTTGGCAACTGGGGACAGCTACTGATAGCTAACTGGGAAAACAAAAATGCTATCCTCTTCCTGTTTTAGGTTGTGCAATGGTTGACCATGGATGTACAAAGGGAACTGGATGCACCATTGGAGGCAAAAGTTGCTCAGTGGTACATGAAGCCAAAAACGTTCCACCACCGCGTATAAAATTACTTGCACTGCATCCGCACTAAAGACTTCCACTGGCTGAGGCGGCTACCTTAGCTTTAGCACTTCGCTAACCTGAATTGGGATAAAATGAAATCCTGCTCCTCTAAACTTTCTGAAGACAAATTAATCAAACAAGCTATTTCGTTGGGGTTGTGGCGCTCAAAGAAATATATCTACTGATTTACAGATTTTTTCGTCATGTAAGTCTATGAGGTCTTTTCGGGCCAAATGGCAACACATGGCAGATGTAATTCCACTGTTTGGCTTGGCGAACTTTTTGGGGGCCTGTGGTTTATGCAGTTCCTTTGTGCTATAAATCGAGACTCCCAGGAGATCACACACAGAATCGTGTAGTGAGGCTTATAAGGAACCAATCTAAATGCAGATGCTATTGTTATTCTACAGCCATAACATTGTGGAATCTGTGTGCCATTTTCAAGCATTAAAGTTTGGGATATACATCATAGTTGTAGATTTTTGGGGCAATATTCAGAACGTGTACATTTGTGTGTACGTAAAAACGTTAAAGTAGTAGAGGACTTTTATTTTGACAAAATTAAAGACATTTACATCAAAAACTGATGGGTACAAACGCAGGAAAATGAAGTGTCAGATGCTCAAAATTTTCTAGCATGTTTCCCTCAATGTTGAAACAAAATCTACACCATTTAAGCATTTATGAAACTAGGCTATATTCAAAGCTGGAATACCAACCAGGCAAAGCTGGCAACTGCCTGGGGCCCTCGATCCTAAGCGCCCCAAAGACTCCAGGTTCACCTTGGTAATTAGTTTGTGGTAATGTAATTGAGTGCAAATGTGTTTAGTAATATGATATGCCTCCTTTACGCACATTAAATGACAGCCTTAAGGCAGCCCTGCATTATTACTTAATCTTGAGGCTCCATCAATTCGGGGACGGGGATGCGAGTGGAGGCCCCTGGCTCATTTTTGCCTTGGGGTCCCCTGGTGGGTTAATCCCTGATAAATAGTGATAATTTAGGGTTAACTGGGACCAAATCCTTCACCATTCTTCCAAAAAGCTTCCCCACTATCTCACTTAAGTTAAGAAAAGACTGCACACACTGAAAGCAAAGCATCATCCACAAAACTTTAAATATTCAGCAAGCCTGCCTAATTTCACCCACAAGGGCCCCCTAACAGGTTTCGGGCTCAGATCTCATCACAGCGTGAGCCTCTCTCTCTCGATGAATCCATTTATAACTCGATTCTGTCCCAATTAATTTATCAGTTTCTCTCCACTCTAAATGGAATTAGGTCAAAGCCACTCATACACAGCCAAGCCCCCGCTATGATTAAAAGCCCTGCGTTATATAGGTTAGGCAGTATTGTACCCGCTGCAATATTGTTTATTCAACACTTTTTTGCCTTGGCTCGGGCACAGAAAGGGTCTAAACGAGGCTCGGGACCCCTGTTGTCGAGCCATTACATAAAATTAAACAACTGCAATTAAATACAGTCTAATTGGATCCACACACCCAGCTTCTCTTGATCATCGCCGTTGCGTTTCATCTTCCCGGCTCCTAACATTTGGCAGAAATCGGATCTTCCCGAACAGGGAGCCACCAAATTAAGCTGACCTAATGGAAGTCAAATCCAAGGAGAGCTCATTCATGATTTAAAAAGTTACACTCACTCAGGATGTAACTACATGCAATCGTCTCGAGAGGGGCGCCAAAAAGTCAGATCTGTGCAACATGTGACGGTTTCATGATGGGAACTGAGGCCCCGAGGTTATTAAAAGTTTCATGTCTCATTTATGCACATTGATAATTATTTCCAAGGGGGGTGAGCGTCAGTGATTTCTCAGTCTTTGTGTTCGTATGTCAGTGCCACCAACGTGCCATTCTTAATAACCTCATCTTGGTTATTGCTCTGTGCTCCCGTGAGAGTCATTGTGCTTTATGATGCTTTACCAAAGGCTCAAAAAAGCATCCTCCCATGTTGCAGCCTTAAAGAAGGAAGCGGACTTCCTGAGGAAGGAGGTTCCCTGAGCTGTGATGGTTAGTGAGATGAAGATGAAGAGGGTTAAGGCCTGAGAGGCTGCAGCTGGCACATCACTCTTTTAATTTACACCCAAGGCTGGCTGTCGAGGTGAGCGTTGCACACTCCTGGTTCTGCTGGTTTTATCTCGTCTCCTTTTCTGTTTGATTCCAGCTGTTTTCTCTCCTCTGCATACCTGGCCTCTTTTTCTCTTCATCTCCTTCACCTCCTCAGCTTCTTTATGCCACTTTTCTTATTTACCCTCTTTCTTATTTCAACCGCCCTCTGTCTCTGTATCCCCCCCCCCTCCTCTCCTTCTCTCCTCTATCGCCTTCTGCAGGCCTCCTCATCTCTCTGGGGAGCTCCCTGCTCTTTTCAGAAAGTGATAGCATTCCTGCCGCCCTGTCCTCCTCTCCTTTCGTCTCTCCCTCTCTCTAAGTAGGTGTTTCTCCTGTCGTCTCTCGTTCGACAATCGCTGTCTGTCTCTCCCTCTGTCTCTCTGTCACCCTCCTCCAGCTCATCCATACCTCTCTACCTTTTCCTCCGACCTCAACCATCTCTCACACTTTCTAGTAGCGTTCTTTCTATGATTTTAGCAAGATAATGGGCCAATGAGGTGCTTGATACACCCCCTTCCTCTCCCACGCACCATCATTGTGGAGTCACCCCTCAAGTCAGAGAGGACTTACCCAGACTGCAAATAAATACGTCAGAAAAATTAACTTAAACGCCCATACACTTTGATGGTGCCATTATAATGCAACATTTTTCATATAACACCCCAAAAATCTGCACATTTCTCCATTTTCTCCCTCATATTCTGATTATTTCCATATATGGATAAACATAAAAAAAACCCAGCTCACATTGCTAAGAGACAGAGACGGCGCATGCATCATTTTAAAACACACATGCCTGTGACGTGCTAAAGTCATGTGTCTGGAGATAAAAAACAGCCCCACAGGTTTGGAAATATGTGACATCAAAGTGGAAGGGTGTATGCTCATTATGCAGCCCCATTGGCTCCTTTCTGTACAGCAGTGGTGGCATTCAGATGTGCACCCTAATTAAGACAGTAGAAGAAGAGAAGCAGCATTGCAATGGTGTAATTATGAAGATTAATTGTTCATGTTTTTTTCTTTTAAATACTCCATACCCACGCACTATTGAGTTATAAGCTTCTTTTTTCCCCATGTGCCATTTACTCACCTAACCACTATTGCACAGATATCCATGTGAAATTAAAATTATGAGTCAATTAAATTCCATAGGAGATAGGCAGCAAGACAAATTGAGACCATAAATGAGACAGATTGCCCAAAATCCATCACTAGAGGAATGTCAGGATGCCACAAACACCCACAGGAGGAGGGAAAAAAAGAGAGAGTCAACAGCAATTGGTCAGAATGGAGGAAAAAATGATAGCATATGAGATACCTCAGGAAATCAAATTGATCCGACAGTGTGTGAAGGGTGAGGAGCACCGTCTCCAGCCTCATCCGCGCACGGACTCCTCCTCGGGGTCCCTGTCCGCCTCGGGCAACTTCCTTGCGGAGCTCAGCAGTTTTAGTCCCCCTGCCCACAAAAAAAATATCAGTCCTCCTGGAATCAGATTTTTTTTCCACAACAGCAAAAACGGGTTTAAAGGAAATTAGACCATCCGCAAGATATGAAGATATATAGGAGATATATGTAGGAGATAATAAAAAAAAAGTGCTCCGTAGTGACCAGAAGAGCTGTTTTTAGTGATGAAAATGCAATTATGGAGCCCGCGCTTGTTTAAGAGGCTGCCTGTAATGAAGTCAATACCCAAGAATGAGTCTCAGATACAGAGAGAGGAGAGGAAGAGGAGGAGGAGGAGTGAAGGAGGGGAGGGAGGGAGAGGAGAGCAGAGGAATTCATCATGCACGGAATCTGTCAGCCATGATCAATAATGTTGGCAAAACGCACCTGATTTTCATCCATGCTCCTCTCGGAGCTTCCCCGCACTTTGCAGCATAAACCCCCTCTTTTGCCGTCAAGTGCGCTCGCGCTGCTCCAACGGTCGCGCGCGCACAACACTCCTCTCTCCTCTCTCCTCTCTCCACCAGCTCCTCCGGTCGTCGGTGCTGAAAGGGACAGCGCACGACTCCACAGCCGAATGAAGTACATGAAACATATGTATCTGAGGCATCCCAGTGGTCCGGCTCAGCCCGACCCAGGCACCAAATCATCGGCTAATTGCGCCACTGTCGCGCGGCAGAGTCCACACATTCAATCAAGTTTATTACCAATCAATCGGATCGATAGTTTCCACAATGGAGGGCTTTGGTTATTTGAGCACATTAATAAGTCATCAAAAATATGCTCACAGAGGCGCTGCGCCACACTCTTAATTGCCTCAACTTCAATCCATTTTTACTGCGCCCATTGATCCCCCCCTACCCACCCACCCCCACCATCTCTTGTAAAAACCATAGCGCCATGGCTCTTTGTGGTGAATGGAATTAAATAAATGAACCGCATCCCATCTGCTGTGTAATAACAATTTGATAAGCTGTGTGGAGTGAAAAAACCAGGCAATCGAAACAGGCCGGGGTGTTCTCCCTCATGTGACAATGTGCAAGATGTGCGCAACATGTCCAATTTGTGGCTTTACAGCTGCGGCGGACGGGTGGAGGCGCGCGGGGCGATGCCGCCATCTCGTGGCCAAATGTGCGTCATTGCAACAGAGAAACAAGCACCTGGAAGTGACAGTGCAGGAAGTGTCCTTTGGGGCACGTCAGAGGGTTTGGCCTTTTTTCTAAGAGGTACATTTGTAGGAGGAGGAATGTGTGTAACAGGGTCAGTTAATTATAAAACTTTTTTTTTATTTATAGAAGGCTTTTCAAGGTACTCAAAGACACTAGAGAAGGCCCTGGTGCCCCAGGTTCGGTGCTTGGCCCTGAGTGGTGGAGTCAGGAGGTTGGCATCAGAGGAGCGCGTGGCGGTGGAGCAGGGCAGTGAGGTAGGAGTGGCCCTGGTTATGGAGGGCTTTATAAGTGAGGAGAAGGACTTTGAATTGGATGCATTGCAGGACAGGGAGCAAGTGGAGCTTCTGAAGGACAGTTGCTATGACCTGACACGTTTAGGCCTCCGTACTCAATATGTGGAGCGTCTGATACTCAGTTTCTGTATCCCTATGTTCACCTTTAAGGGTACCCCACCTATAAACGGGTGTCTCCTACCTTACCTCTCCCCTTTTGCTGTTGTGCTCTGTGGGAGAGGTAAGCGACATTGCTCTTGTGGTAATGTTCGTGTTTTAGCGCTGTTGAGATATGTTTATAAGTTCATTTTATGCAAACATAATCTTGTGTCGCTTGATTTGTATAGAGGCTGGAGTTTGTGTGGTTGTGTTTTTGCCACTTGTTGTCAGGAGAGGAATAGACAGAGAACGCCTCCGAAGATATCCACGGTATGGACCTCTATATTTACACAACGCAGACATCACTAAAGTCCACCGGTTACATGTATGCTAGTCTCGCTCACCAGACCTTTCTCAAGAAAAGAAAGGTCTGGCTGGGCCGACTCTCACTTTAAGATTGGAGAAAAAAACGCCCCGGCTGCTTGTATTTCTTTCAACCAATCACAATCGTTCTGGGTGGTGCCACAGCAACGGTGCGCTTGCAAAAATATTGCCGGGGGGAAACGGGTTTTGGTGTAACACGCCCACAAAAATATCGCCTACAGGACGCGAACCATGGCAGAAAAATGGCTACATCCCCGCAAGATCAAACACAGCAAAAGTTAGTAAAGGACGTGTTGAAAACTGCAACCGGAGGCGGTAGGGCGGGACTTCAGCGGGTGGCTCGTTCCGCCAATGAGAGGCTGATCTATGCAGCGAACTTCCACCCACTACATGTAGGCTAACTTAACTTTAACTATATCCTCCTGAGACCCTGTGTACATTACATTTTAGGTTTTACTGGTTTACCATTCTACTTAACTTCGACCTCTTGTCCTTGTTCGTGGACACCTTTTTGTACCATCTAGTGGCAGTAAGACTAATCCACTAATACTATCTACTAATACTAATACACTAATCCATGTCAAAACAAGATGGCAGCCATCTCTACCAAGTCAGTCTGCAGCCGATACTGACACAAAAGACAAGGTCCAAAAGCTGAACAAATTTAATTACAGTTATAGCAACAGTAACAAGCTAAGACACTGTTAATTAGAAAGTACTCGGGAATTTTTCATTAGCTCATTGAAGAACATTTGGACTTTATTATGGTCTCCTTTAAGGACATAAGGACTTTATTGTTGTCTCGTTTGAGGATATAGGGACTTTATCTATCGTTGACAGTGTTTAGTTTTTTGTACATATCAGGTCCTACTGATCTCAAATAGCTAGGGAAAACAGAAAATGCATACCGAACAAAAGTTTAGGTACAGTAAGTAGACCTTTATTTGGTGATCTCTGATCTCTCTGGTGTGTGCCCTGTGAGCATGTCAGCAACATAGGAAGGAGCTAAACCATTAAAACATTTCAAAACAATAAGAAGTAGTTTAAAATCAATTCTTTGTTTTATTGGGAGCCAGAAAAGAGAAGATAAAATAGGAGTTATGTGGTCAGACCTTTTAGTTTACTCACATACTTTGGTGCAGTTTGGAGGTGCCTACTTTGTTCTTCCTGTACATGTCAGAGGGTAATCTTGTCTGTTTTACTCCACTACATTTATCTGACAGCTAGAGTTACTGCTACTTTACAATAGACGATTTTATAATCTGATCAGGATGCCTCCTGGGCGCCTCCTACTGGAGGTGTTCCTGGCATGTCCCACTGCTAGGAGGCCCCGGGGTAGACCCAGAACACACTGGAGGGATTACATATTTCATCTGGCCTGGGAACACCTTGAGTCCCCCAGGAGGAGCTTGAACGTATTGCTGGGGAGAGGGACGTCTGGGGTGCTTTGCTTGGCCTGCTGCGCCCGTGACCTGGCCCTGGATAAGTGGATGAAAATGGATGGATGCCATAAGATACATTATGACAATATATATGGTTAATTAAAACAGCCTCACCTTAACCATCAAGGGTCCTTGCAGGTCCCCAGTAAAATACAGATTCATTCACTTCTTCAGGTTCCTTTGAAGTTAGTCATATCAGTAAGGAAGTTTACCACCTAATCCTACGACAGTTGCTCAGAGTGTCAGAAAATGCTGCCATCCGGTGTATCGTATACCGCTGCTAAAGGCTGTCTCGGTATCAGACGCCTCGGGCCACTGGCTAAGCATTGGTATTTGATGAGTTGGGAGTGAGAGCAGGTTGAAACATGGATTGATTTAAAATGAACACAGAACAATTTACATAAATTATTAGACATCAAAACATTCTGCAATCATTCAAAACATCTACAAGATGTGACTTCTTCAGAGTCATTTAAAAACTTCCAATCCGTCCAATGAGACAAGCTCCCGAATATTTAGGTAAAATTGCGACTGATTCTAAGCCGAGGGAGCAGCACACTTACACACCTTTTCCCCAGTTCAGTACAGACTTTACAAGAATAAGTTCTGAGAGCGAAGACAATAACTTCCTATACTTTTGTGCAGGCGGTAGATCTGTAGGTAAGAAGTTAGCAGACCAAGACTAGCATCATAAATAAGAATGTGCCAATGGTTGAGTCGGTGGGTGGACAAGACAGACCGTCCAACCCGTGCATACAGAGAGCAACAGTGAGTAAGAGCTTTGTGATAAATCTCAGTGCTCCATGGTACACAGCAGTGTGTGTATGTATAAAACATTGATATAGCCCAGCACAGACGTAAATTAAGATAACCTTTGACCTTAGAGTTGATTATCTTTTCCCACAGCTCCACTTTGTGAACCAGACTTTCTGCTACACATTTATATTCTCAAAGCCAAAGCAGAAATGACTCTGACATTGTTATTTTCCTTCAGATCCTTTCAAATTGCACATTATCTCATACAAATGTGTGTTTTTCAGCTGTTTCTGAGGCGATCTGCACTGAAACATTGTCTCTTACTGACGTCAGTGACATAAATCCCTGTGCCACTCTGAGACGTCGACACAGTTGACGTATTGCAGCACAGGAAATAGTGCGAAAATGGAAACTAGAAATCTCAAATAAGAAAAGCAAAAATGTTAATGCCCACGGATGCAATTCCTGAGAAAGCACATGAAATCTCCTCTCTGCAAAACGCAGTAAACAAACGTGATTGATGGAAGTGTATGACTCATATCTGAGGACAAAAAAGCCACGCAAAACTCCCCAGTGAGGTTTGAAGCAGTACATTTTTATTTATTAAGTGGTTGGTTTTAACATTCTTGTCACATTTGAAAGGCTTCTCTAACTCTTCTCAAGATCTCTAGAAGGTGAGCTTAATAACATATTACAGCTGATGAGGAAAGAAAATGACAAAACAAAAAAAAGAGAAGTCTCTTGAGGTTTGATTTCTGTTCTCGTCTTGACACATTCCAACAAAAACCTCCTTCAAAAAGGAATGAGATACAAAAAAGACAACTAATCGTGGAACAAACTTGCCTCAGTATTAAACAGTGACACAGCGGTAACTAGTTGGACATGTTCGAAGCATATGGTCAATCAACAGTTAAGTACAAGTCAATAACTATTGTGACTATTATAACTATTATTTATACCATCCGTGCAGGATAATTCCATATATACATGTTCTCAAGACCTTGTCACGGTAGCGTTTTCACTTATAAAAATAAAGTTTGGTCTTTCCTATCTGGTTTTGTTCCATTTCATGGCTTTCTGTTTGAACATTAAGACATATCTACATTTGGTCTTCCTCAAGCACTTTCCTCCCAACTCGTGTGCCAGTGTTTCAAAGACTACCTCGGGGTACCTGTTGCTGTCGTTAAAGAAACGCAGCCCCCTTAAGTTTGAGCACAAAACAAAAGTTAACAAGGTTTACATGAATAACTCCTGGCTTTTTTCTTAATGGAACGAAAAGTTTAATGTAAACTTTTAAGTTCGGAGAACAGAACTGTTTAGCTTGCCAGGGCGTGTTGCTTTCTCTTTTCCCCAGCTCCCACATTTTGGCCCGTCATAATCAAGAATAGCACCACAAATTCACAAACAGCTGGTGTTGTCTCAATCCTGTTACACCTGCTGCTGAGGCACTACAGCTGACATGTCAACATATCATCTAGGGTCAGCTACTGCTGAGCGACAAGCAAGATGACGGTTGTCAACGATACTTCACCGAACACAGAAAAGCAATTCTTCCAGTTAATGGTTTCTGATATCTGATGTGTTGTGGCTGTTAATGTAACATCAACCTGTTCAAACACACTTTACTCCTTTATAATATGTGCAGTCCCACCTTTCCTGCTCTCCGTAAATTAGATTCTCACACAAGTGATTAACCATAGGTGGTAATAAGGTATTCATTTGATAGGTTGAATGTTTTGCTCGTGGCACCTTGCATCATTTCAAATCATCATACTTAGTGCCATTTATCGGATTTGTGTTATTCTGTGTCACTTTTTATCCCAAAATGGTTGTCTCATTTCAGAACAAGACTCCCTCAGTTCACAGACTGATTTCTTTGGACCTGTTTATACCTGGTGTTAACATTGACTTGGGTTATCCGTTCACACATGGAGGTGAAAAGCACGAAGCACGCCGCACTGCCTTATTGTTTTAATTGGCTGCCACTTGTGATAAAAAGCCCTTGTTGCACCTTTGTATTGTTGCCAGGCAACCACGGACTCACCTCCTTATTCTAACCTTCCTGTGTAATCATTCTGTTTTAGGTATTTGACAGTAATTAGTAGCTAGTTCCTAAAATGTTGAGGCAGAGGGTACTTGCTGTAGCTCTGGTTGAGGGTGAGAGGCTGTCAGTAAATAGGTTGTTGGGCACAGGGAAACGGAGATCTGTGTGGGTACATGAGACAGTAAAAAAGAGGGTGGATCACGGGGAGCACCACCAGTTGGTCCAGGAGCTTCCCCTCAATGATGGCCGTTTCCAGGCATATTTTAGGATGACTCAGGGGCAGTTTGACAACCTGCTGTCAACCGTCAGGCTGTACAACTCTGGATATCCAGCAACTGCTACCACCAGTTTCTCCTCCATTGTTTACCAACGATAAACTTTTTGTCGTGACCACCACAGAAGGCCCGCCTCTCAAATCATCCGATTGGACAATGGAAAAAAATGTGACGAAAAAAGAGACATGGAGCGTTTTTCTGCTTTNTTGTTTACCAACGATAAACTTTTTGTCGTGACCACCACAGAAGGCCCGCCTCTCAAATCATCCGATCGGACAATGGAAAAAAATGTGACGAAAAAAGGAGACATGGAGCGTTTTTCTGCTTTGAGTTGAAGTTTTTTCAATTCGAGGAGTTCAGAGCGCTCCGGCAAAAACATCAGGCGCTTAGAGGGCAGACACGCGAGGAACGTTGCAACGCAAAAACTGCAAGCAAAAAGCTTCATTCTCATTAAAAATAATTACAAATAGGCACCTCCAGCTGCTAAAACACTTTCTGTGTGATCAGGGCCGAACACAAATGTATCCTAATACATCCCCGACAATGACTACGTCATTAATGCAGGACGTGGTGGCTATTTTGGTGACAGCAGTCTCTAACTTGCCCATTTTTCCAAAAGTTAGATGAAGTGATTCATGAACGTCCATCATTTCTGCTGACAGCGATATCTCCATCTGTACAGACAGAAGCTAACATGAGTGTTGAGAATACGGATGTAATAGCTGCGTGCAGGGCAGTAATGAAATCCAAACAAGCAGTCAACTGAAGACACAAGACAGACACGCATGAACGGCAAAGTGTCTCGGCTGTCCACTTGTGTTGGGATCACTGGAGCGTATGTCAATACCAGGTATAAATAGTCTCTCATTGAGGTCTTGCCTCACAAAGCTTGACTGCTTTCTTACAACCAGGCAATTACTAGGACAAATAAGTCAGCTAATACATGGAGGTAAAACAAGATACGGTCAGAGTGAAGGACACACCCTTAACCAATGGGTTTTTTTTACATGCAGTCACACATAAAAGGCAGAACTTAACAGCAACACGTGAGAAAACAGAATTGATCTCTGAGAAACTGATAACAGTTTTTCGGTTGTTTTCTAAAAAAGCAAACACACAATTTTCAAGGAAAACTAAAACATATACTTCAGGGCTTCCCTTACTGTGTCTGTACCCTGTAATTAATGAACAATTTACCCAAGCTGCTGTTGGTCACTGTAGAGCAGATACAAATTAATCAGTCTATAGACTGTGTACATGAATAATATTACAACTCTCAGTCGCAACATTTACATGAGAACATAAAGGTAATTTTCAACTGTAAGGCAGGCAGCTAATCTTATGAAGAATGATAGGTGGAAATGGCTCTGCAGGGCCCCTGACACACCAAGCCAACAGGCAGCCTTTGATAAACGTCAGGCCGTCCGTCTCCCTACTTTTCGCAGCATGTCGTGCACCGTTGGCACTAGTCGGCCCTTATCGTCTTTTTTGTGGCTGATTCAACATATTGAGTTGGTGTCAGAGATGGTTGGTGAATAAATCACTCTGTTTGGCAGTTGAGCTCAGTGTATGAGAAGAAACACAGAAGTGAGGAAAGTAAACATCTGAAGTCTTGTTATATTAGGTAAGATTACTGTTTTAGCGATTGTGCTCTTTAGTAGAAACGGTTTATAGCTGTTTGTTATTGTTCGCTGGCACACAGTAAATATCCTTTGTTCTTTCAACATCGGGTTGTGTTGTTAATGTGCTAACTGGCTAACTAGCTTCTTCAATACATCCAGTCAAACTTCTGGTTTCCCTTTTTGAATGACAAATACGCCGCCGACTGGTATGGAAAATTACTGCCTCTCATACAGGCGCAGAACGAATGTGCTGGTTGGCAACTTTTTGGCCGAGACACAGGCAACATCAGGCGACGCAACACTTGGCCTTCATGGCTACTAGTTCTCTGCTGTCGGTTTGGTGTGTGTGTGCCTTTAGATAGCAGGAAGCAACTGTGCTCCAACTATCAGTGGAATCATGTTGAGAAAATGCAGGTGAAGGAAAAAATGTATCATCTGTTATCTGCCGTAGCATTGAATTGTCAAGTGGTCTTGAATATATCAACTTGTAAACACCCTAGAAACACTTAGTAAGGTGTGAATATACAGAAAAGGAATAAAATGCTTACAGCCAAGGACCCAAATATGTTTTGTATATCTGTGTGGGACTGCGAGGGTCCAATCAAATTATGCTTTCTACAAAAAAAAAAAAAAAAGTTTCCAGTCTTTTTTCCGTGGATCCAGTCCTGATTCCCTGTCTTTCTCACAAATGCTCGCACACCCGCAAACACACGCACACACACACGCACACACACTTCCATAGTGTACCTTCATCCTTTTGCTTATGAGAGCAAAGCAGTACGAATCAGCCATCTGCATTTGGATCTATACTTACATACAGTTGTAAGTAAATATAGATGTATGCAGTGGTGGTTATTCTTCCGTTCCTACAGTCTCTCCGTGGATAGCAGCGCCACCGTCCAGCAAGCTGGCTGGCTTCATATTGAAACTATACAAACAAACAATGTCAGATTCCAACAATATATGTGGTTCGTAAGCAAAAGGTGGAAATCCTTTGTACTTCATTCCTCTGTCGTGCTCCATTGTTCCTTTCTTGGTTTGTTTCCTTCATCTCTGCACCGTGCTCGTTCCGTTCATCCATTATATTCCCAATTGAACGTTTTGATTCGCTTCTTCATTGTTAGAGGCTCGCTCGTCTGTTATCCTCGGTGGACTGTGAGCAAAGAGAGAAGAAGAAGAAGAGAGAAGATGGAGAAGAAGGAAAGAGGAGAACAAAAAGAAGGAGAGAATAGAGAGTAAGGGGGAAGATCAAGAGAAGAAAGGAAAGATGCATCAAAAAGTGGCAATTAGACAAAAGGGAAGATTTCTAATGAGCAGACTGATACAAGGAGAAATAGAGCGAGAGGAAGAACGCAGGAAACAGCTGGTGAACGTGCTTAGCGGTCAATTAAAGCCTGCAGAATCATCGTGGTGTCTTATCTTTGCCCTGGGGAATGGTCTTCTACACAAACATAAACACACACCGCTCTCGCTGCAGAGGAAATCCGTGTATCACAAGCAAACTCGCACACACAGACATTCACTAAGTTGCTCGAGTACACACACACTTTGTGGTTTCTGAATACACAACAGCAGCAGTATTCGCAGAGAGAGAAAACAAGACAGGAGGAAATCCAGAGAAAAAAGGAATGAGAGGAGGACAAACAGACAGCGATGAAGCAGCAGAGTCCTTGTACAGCAGGTAAACCCTCTTGTGTTCTTACAGTATGTGTGTTTCACCAGACCAGGGATTTGGAGCGGGTGCTGACTCCTTTCCTCCGGCTGGCTGCTGCCGTCGCTGCATTACGGTGACTTCGCTTGTGAGACTCTAGGTACAGCTGACAAAAAAAATTGAAAGAGAAGATCATTCACTTTGAATAAATCCATACACAGTACACAGATACATGCTGCAGAGGGTTAGTTTCATAATATGGAGTTAAACGACTAGTTGAGACAGCTTTAAAGTAACAATGGCCAATTTTTTTAGCGCATCAAGCACCCCAAGCTGAGTGCCATCTAGTTCGATTATATTTGAGAGAAGGCAGACATCTCTTTGGCCAATATCAAGTTGCTACAAAGCAAATACGGCAACATATTAGAGCAGTAACAGGAGCATTATCCATCATCGAAGAAAGTCGGGGCAATTAGAAACATGCAGTTAGGCCAAGAAATATTTAGACAGTGGCACAATTTTCATTGGATTTAAAATGAAACAACTGAGATGCGCAGACTTTCAGATTTAATTCAAGGGGTTGAATAAAAATATCCTATGAAACGTGTAGGAATTACGACCATTTTCTCCTCATTTCAGGGGCTCATAAGTAACTGGACAAATTAACATTGCCAAAAATAAAATGTTTGTTTTTTAATACTTTGTTGAGAATCATTTGCAGGCAATGACCGCCTGAAGTCTGGAACTCATGGACATCACCAAACACTTGGTTTCCTCCTTTGTGATGCTTTGCCAGGCCTTTGCTGCAGCTGTCTTCAGTTGTTGCTTGTTTGTAGGTCTTTCTGCCTTAAGTTTTGTCTTAAGCAAGTGAAATGCATGCTAAATCGGGTTGAGATCTGGTGATTGACTCAGCCGTTGCAGAATATTCCACTTCTTTGTCTTAAAAAAACTCCTGGGTTGCTTTCGCAGTTAGTTTTGGGTCATTGTCCATCTATACTGTGAAGCGCCGTCCAATCAACGTTGCTGCATTTGGCTGAATCTAAGCAGAAAGTATATCCCCATACACTTCAGAATTCATCCTGCTGCTTCTGTCACATCATCAATAAACACTAGTGACCCAGTGCCATTGGAAGCCATGCATGCCCATGTCATCACACTGCCTCAACCATGTTTTACAGAAGATGCAGTGTGCTTTGGGTCATGTGCCCTTCCAAGCCTTCATTCTGGTACAGGTTGATCTTAGTTTCATCTGTCCAAAGAATGCTGTTTCAGAACTGGGTTGGCTTCTTTAGATGTTTTTTGACAAAGTCTAATCTGGCCTTTCAATTTCTGAGGCTGATTAATGGTTTGCACCTTGTGGTGAACCCTCTGTATTTGCTCTCATGACGTCTTCTCTTTATGGTAGACTTAGATACTGATGCACCTACTTCCTGGCTGGAAGGGATTTTTTCTTCACCATGGAAAGGATCCTGCAATTATCAACCACTGGTGTCTTCCATGGATGTCCAGGCCTTTTTGAGTTCCTGAGCACACCACTGTGCTCTTTTTTCTCAGAATGTACAAAACTGTTGATTTGGCCACTCCTGACATTTCCGCTATGTCTCTGATGGATATCTTCTTCTTTTTTCAGCCTAAGGATGGTCTGTTTCACTTCCATTGAGAGCTCCCTTGACTGCATGTTGTGGGTTCACAGCAACAGCTTCCAAATACAAATGCCACACCTGGAATCAACTCCAGACCTTTTTACCTGCTTAACTGATGATGGATTAAAGATGGAATAGCCCATGCAACCCATGAAACAGCTTTTGAGTTAATTGTCCAATTACTTTTGGTCACTTAAAAAGGAGGCGACTACATATTAAAGAGCTGTAATTCCTAAACCCTTCCTCCAATTTGGGTGTGAATACCCTTCAATTAAAGCTGAGAGTCTGCAATTTAAGCCGATACTGTATCTTGGATATGTTTTGGTAAACAGCTAAAATATATATGGACCTGAATGTATGTTCCAAAATGCCAGAGTAGTGCGGAGACAGGTATATAGGTATATATGCAACAATAGTTTTGCATTTTGAAGTGAAAATGTATTAGTGCGGATAAGGCCTGGATTGATACGTAGCAGTACAGGTAAGAGATAAAATATATGTTTTTATTTTGGGATGAACTATACCTTTAAAGTTTAGTGACAAGTGATGTTATTTCTCACTGGGAAAAAGTCTACAAGGTGTTTCTTTTAAAAAAGAGGAGAAATTTATGTCAGTAATTGAAAATCCAATACCTTCTTGGCAAAGGCTCGTCCACACTGGTCGCAGGCGTGCAGGGAGAAGTTCTTGGTCACTCTGACTTCAGTGGAGGACGACGACCCCGTGCCGCTGCTCTCCGACTGAGTGTCGTGTCGTCGGGTATGTGGGGTTTGATTGCTGGCCGAGCTGGTGGTGGTGGAGGAGGAGTTGCGTTGATGTGTGTGTTTTTCACTGCGGCGGGTCAGCGGGGGGCTGATGGGACGAGGCGGGTGGGTCTGCTGTCTCTCCTGCTTGCGGGTGACAGGAGGGGACGGGATGAAAGCTGGTGACGAGAGGTCCAGCTGTTTCCGAGTGACAGCAGCAGGAGGCGGGGCCGAGGAGGAGGAGGAGGAGGAGGTGGCTGATAAGGTGGTTGGGGCAGATGTGGAGCACTCTTGCTTGCGAGTGATAGGAGTTGAGGGAGAAGAGGAAGAGGAGGATGAAGAAGCGTGACGTCCGTTCACTTCCTCTTTGGCGCCACTACTTGTCCTCTTGGTGGGGGTGGAACTGTTGAGGACTACCTCAGCTAGCCTCTTCACCGCCCTGCTCTCCAGTTTGGGCATGATCTTGGCGAGGTAGGCAGACGACTTCTTGTGGACCACAGTCACATGGCGCAGGACGTCGCGTTTGCGGCGTGACTCGTAGCGGCAGAGAGGGCAGCGGTAGAACTTAATGAAGATGTCGTTGCCGTCTGTGTGCAGCTCAATGTGCTTTGTCAAGTTCTGACGTGAGCTGAACTGTCGCTTGCACAGTTTGCAGAAGAGCTGTTTGAAGTCAAAACCAACTGACAGTTTGGTCATTTTGGCAGGCAGGCTCCCGCTACACATGTTGCCACCGCGCGAGGATGACGGAGGAAAGGATGCCGTCATCTTCGGGCTCGATGGGGCCTCCTCCTCCTTCACCTTCATGGGGCTTTGTGCCACAGGAACACCTTTAGCTGTCCCAGTGCTGTCACTGGGTGACGGGGCTGGACTGCTGTCAATATCCTCCTCCTCCTCCTCCTCATCGTCTTCTTCTTCTGAGTGCTCCACTGCTTCCTCTTTTACTCTGACACTGTTGCTTGTGCCTATGTTAGTGCTGTTAGGAGTCGGTGCTGGAGTAGAGGGGGCTGGAGTGGTAGAGGGCCTGTTACTTTTGATGCTGTATATTTTGTGGACAATACGCATGTGTCTCTTCAACATGAGCTGAAATACACAGAAAAAAATCAACATCAATTAATTAATTTTCCTCCTTTAGAATAAACATGATTAGTCCAATTTAAAGGGGGAGTTTTGAAGTGGGGCTGTATGAGGTACATCTTCATAGTCATTGTGACTCCCAATCTCTAAGAAACAACTGAGTGTATATCTTGCTGCCAACAAACAAACCTGAGAGCTGTAGTTCCTCTTGCAGAGCGTGCAGCGACACGAGGCTGTGGTTGCCTGTTGAGAGTTCGAGGCCGGACTCTGAGGTTTGGGCTGGTTTTGGTTTGAAGGCGTCGGTTTAGTGTTCACAGGGGTGGGCTTGGAGTTGGGGGCACGGGTTGGAGAGGCATTGTTGCTCTTCCTGGGGGGTGTGACCTCCAGAGAGAAGGGCTGGCCAGGCCGCGAGGCAATGCTGGGTGTGATGGTGTCCCTCCGTAGACCGCGATGCACCTCGTCAAAGTGACGGCGTACATTGGCTTTGGTGGCGAAGGTTTTGAGGCACACTGGGCAGGATTTTCCAGTCGGTGTGCTGAGAGTCCTTGGCCGACCTGCAGCAACAAAAACAAGGGTTATTGTTTCATGTGTTTCCTTTGAAAGCTAAAATTAAAATGATTTCTATGACAAAAAAAATTAAACACAAAACAATATCTTATAATTCTGACAAATATTTTGAAATCACCACATTCAATCATTTTTGTAGTTTTTCATTGTAATTTGATTGACCTCTTACCTTTCACCATAGAGAGCAGGCTTGTGGGCACTGTACGTGTCTCTGTGAACTTTCGAAGCTCTTCCAGTTTGGTCTGGTGCATTTTGCGGCAGTGGCGTCTGATGCTCCGGCGTGAGTTGAAGTCCTGACCGCACAGACAACAGGAGATTGTCACGTCCTCAACCTGGATGGGAGGGAGACAACAAAGACAGGAGTAAACAACTGACTATATTAAACGAGGCAATGTGGATAACTATGCGACACGTCCTAGCAATGACACTTGTTGTATATTTAGTCCAAGCACGCTGCCTTTACTGTGCCTGGTCACCTACCCCACTAGTGGAACCCTCGTCTTCATGCTGTGGCTGCTCCTCTTTAGCCTCCTCCTCAGCCTCCCATCTCCTCTGTCCCTGATTGTGTCCCGGGCTGCTGTGGTTCTCTGATCCTCCCGGCTGGCTCGTCTGGTTGGTGTCCACACCCTCCATTTGTTCGCCTTCCCATGCTACAGGACTTTCTCTGGCACTGTGAGGAACGTTGAGACAAACAATGAGGGTCTTACAAGACAAGAAGTCACGTCTAAAGAAACCATATTGCGCAACCAGGATTTGTGTTGTCTTCCTCTACGAACAACCGCACAACCTAATAAGTTACATTTTAAAAGTTACAGCACACTCTAATCCACCAGCGTACACCACCTACCTTGGTGTGTGCGATGGATATCTGGCCAGCTCCTCCTCTGTGGTGAGGTACTGGAACACGGCCTTGGTAGTAGTTTGAATGGGCTCCAGTCTGACTACGTAGTCTGGGACTCTGGGATATATGGCGTCCAATAAATCCTTCATGGCTACACTCTGTCTGTCGTCACCTGACGAACCTATAAAAGGACAATCCAAAAAAAATAATCGAAATCATTTAAAACTAGAAGGACAAGTGCTTGAACTTAGTTGGTGTTTTACAACATCCAGCAAGTTATCCCTGATTTTACAAAACTGTTTGAAAGTTTTTACAGGAATAAAGAAAATATATTTGAATAAATAAAAGCTAACTTTTTCCACTAGCTAAGGGGCCGCACATATGCTGAGTCTTTAAAAGCCTGGAAAACGTGAGGTCATGAGCTGGGTGCTACTTGTCTTTTCTGCACCAGCTTTCAAGAGTGTGGCAACCTCAACAAGTTCTTTATCATAGCCTGTTCACCTGAAATCCTGAGTGCAGAGCTGATCTTCTCTCAGGCACTGTTTGCGTGTAGGCCTATTGTCTGTGGGACAGATGTTGAGCTCTGACAGCTCTGCACAAAAATGATCAACTTCTTCTCCGTATTTATCACAGACTGATATTTACGGATGAAAGGAAAGATATCCGTCAGCTGTGATTGGTTGGCTCCTGTCACGTGACATGTGGTGTGCGCTGCTGCATTCCAAAAGTTGAACTGAGTTTATATGTATGTTTTTTAATTTATTGTACAGTGTCCTTGAGTGTGAGAAAGGCCCCTAATGTAATATTATTATACACAAATGTGGTTTTGATCTAATTTGTAAAAAAATTTTTTTGCTTTCCATACCTTCTGAAAATTAATCTGGCTATGCGAAAAACAGATTTGGCCTTAGATAGTAATAAATAATGAACCAAAAAAAAAGGAAAGATTTTGGTATTTATCCTAATCATACATACATATCATTTAATTTAGCTGTGAAGTCATCACTTGACAACCCTTACAGACCAAGAATCTGCAGCCTACTGTATGTGTCCTCTCAAAATGTCTTTGAGCACATCACCGAACCCTTGTCTGCCTTCTTCTTGTGGCAAATTGTGCATCAGATAAAAGCACAAAAATATAAAAAGAGACATCATCTCACAGAGACCGATCACCCCCCCCCCAATTCTCTTTTGTGTTACTAAACTCTTCTAAAATGGCCACAGAAGAGGCATCATGTGGATGGGTTTGTGTGACTCCATTTAGGGAAGATGAAGGTCTCTGGCTACAAAACGTCTCCTGTTTGTGCACTTTTGGTTTGGCACATATTCTTACCCGCACAGCGCTTTCTTTTAGAGTGAATGCAGTTATTTTGCCTCTCTAAAGCCTCCTTTATGTGGATATTCTTCTTCAGGTAAACGCGCAAGTGTATTTCACACCATTCTTTACAACAGGAGATAAAGAGCGGATGGAGAGAGAGGAATTGAATTTTAGGGCACTTTAAAAATGGACCACAAATCATCACTGGAGACTGTATAGGTCCACTGTCAGGGCCGGATGGTGAAGAATTAAGTGTTTCACAGAAAAACCGTTTTGTTTATGCAGTCACCGCACAATTAATACCCAGCGTCTCAATGGTGACAAACAGACACCAATT
Source organism: Epinephelus moara (assembly GCF_006386435.1). Classification (NCBI taxonomy): domain Eukaryota; kingdom Metazoa; phylum Chordata; class Actinopteri; order Perciformes; family Serranidae; genus Epinephelus; species Epinephelus moara. The sequence continues at coordinate 16,355,365 of NC_065528.1, forward strand.
AAGTCGTTTATCAAAATAACAATACGATACACTTTCAGCCACTGATAATGGACTCTTGATTGAGAAAAATTAAGCCAAGGAACAACTTAATTAAGACCGCACGCAAACAGAGAGAAGACTGTGATGAAATAAAGTTCTTTTTTACAACAACAATCATTGCAGTGGATAAAACTGTGCAGAATATAATTGACCGTTTGTGTTTCCATTGATTTTTCTTTTAGGAGGAAAGGAGAGCTGAATCAGGACGGAGAAAACACTTGAAGGCTTCATGCTTTCCCTGAGTCTCCTACCACATCTAAGCAGCAAAGAATAGAGACGTGGATACAAGCTGTGGCTAATGAGAAGTAGATAAAACACAAATGCTGCTGGATCAAAGTCAATTTCCTTACCGATATGAGAGGAGAGCAGAGGAGAAACTGCACTTTGAGTGAGGGAAATGATGGATGGCGTGGACGTGTTACTATATGCATGTGAGTTTGTGTGTAAAGGAATGAAAAAGCACCGTGTACAGACAGAGGAGATAAGAGGAGAATAATGAGTAGGAGACAGATGGTGTTGAAGAGAGAGAAGAAACCTTGGAGTGACAGAATATGAGAGTAAAATGTGGAGAAGCCTGAGGAGATGTTAAAGTAATCTATGATTCTGTGCATACGTTTGTGTGTGTGTGTGTGTGTGTGTGTATGTGTGTGTGTGTGTGTGTGTGTGTGTTGAGTAAACTGTGTGTATGGGTGCTGAGCTCAAGTCAGTTTGATCCCCGCCTTGTTCAAGGAGTCTCTGTTTGTCTGTGTGATCTGTACAAGATTGCATTTGCCTGTCCTCAGCATGCACAAAAGTTCTGGCCTTGGCTCCTGGAGATTGTGTCTTACCTGTTCTGCCTATTGATTTTATCATCAAGTTCATGCTTGTTTTATCTTTGATGCTGTATTCTGTGCTTTGATTCTTGAGAGTAGGACTACGAGTAAGTCTAAGTATTCTAGACGTGTGGATATGTGTGCGTGTCTGCATCCTAATGCGTTGTGTCACTAACCGTCGGGCTCCGGCAGCCGTGATAGGCAGTAGTACTCTTTGTGCGTGATGAGGTTGGGCAGGCCTCTGAACAGACTGCGACACACTTTACACTCAAAGATGGTATCCACCTCCCTCAGCAGCATGTGCTTCAGCTGACTCGTGCCTGCAAGCCAAAGAAAAGCAGAGATGATTACTTGCGGTGATTGCAGGGAGAAGTACGAGACTTATACCATGTACATGTTTCATTCATCATTTCATCGTCTGTACACTATATGCATTTACAGTATGTATTCTCATATTGTCATTTCCTGAGTGGTTAATTAGCGTTAGTCACTGTTCACCACATATTTTTTGACTAATAACTTAATTTTGTGCTCAAAGTTTAAAAAAGAAGATTGCTAAAGGGGAAGACGATATAAGACTGTACTAGACGCTGCAGGTCATATGTCACTCTTCAAGTTCATGTCTCTTTGCGTCTGAGTGGCAAAACCAATAATGGTCATTGTGAGCTAGTGAGTCATTTCACCTTGTATTTTGCAGATATAATGGATGTGGACCGTTCAGACTGGATTTGCCTTGGACTGTATTTTTTTACTGGCTACACGTGCAGCACACATTCACTGTAGGGTTGTGTGAGTTACAGGCAAAACAAGACGGCGGGCTTTCGTCATTGAGTGGGATTGTTTCCTCAGTTTTTGGACGCAGCACAGCGATGTGTACCCAAAACCCAAAACCCCTTTTCTGGAAGGATGAAATTTGGTAAGGTGTATCATGACACAAAGGGGAAAGTGGCAAAATAGGATTCTGGGGCTTGCTGCCATTTTATTTCAAAATATCATACACATCATCCCCCAAAAAACAATAATTGTCCGTTTGACAAAGACTCATCAAAAGTGATTGTTTTTCATCACTTTGTGTTTAATATCACTGCTTCACTTGTACATAGAAAACTTCCCAAGATGATAAGCTTCAATTTGAGCCCAAGCTGACCTTTCTATCTTGAAAATTACACTTGCTTTGGCCTAAATTTGTCACTATACCTCAAATAAATAAATAAAAAAAACTGAATTTTCAGTCACTAGCCTTACACAGAGTCTACCTGTCACAGGGGGGGTTATTGAGGATGCTGAATCAATTTCTGAGATTTTCAAAATTCAAAATAGCTGTTTAAACCAGATGTCACCATTTTTCAACTCTGATTACTCAAGTAAGGCCGCAGAGTGGAAGCCCTGTTTCGTAGAAAATACGGATTTAAAATCAGGTTGTTTAATTAACCTGTTGGTGTAACTTCTGTTAGAGTGACCACTGTCGCTATCCATGCTAATATCCATGCTATCGCTTTGACACGTATATTAGAACGGAAGTGTGGTTGCTGTAGTAATAGATCACGTCCAACTACTTACCACATACCCTTTCACTGTTTGAGAAAGAATGATAACCAAAAAAGAAGGCTGTTTATTGAAGGATGGGATATACTCTCTGACCTCATGGGAGATATGGAGTATGACACTATCAATCAATCATCCCATGTTCTATGATAGTGTTCCTGCTATTGAGCCTTTTGGCAACTGCAGATCAGATTTTACTGCGTGTGTCGCACCCCGAGGATATGATGTGGCATGATGCTGTGACCTCTCCACTTTTAAATCTCCTTGCCAAAAAAACAGGACGCAACACCGGCTGGAGTGGAGCTTTAAACAGAGAACACAGCCACAGGATAACGAAGGCAGGAAACAAAGAAGCTGATAAATTCCACACTGTGTAAAATACCTGTGAGGTAAATCCCCCCATCCCAATATAAATCCCATTGGCATTTGAAAGGACTCAGACGATTATTGCCTTTGTATTAGGTGCTACTTTTGTATCACCGCTGTCATCAGCCTCACTTTTTCCATCACTGTCGTCAGCACGCTGACTCACTTCAATTCAACTTGTCTATATGGAAGTATTCAGTGCTTTGTTGGATATGTGACTCATACGCATGTCCTCTGTGTAGCAGCGTGTATTGTATGCTCCGTTAGATATTTGACTCATGTGTGCCGACACATGCACGTTTCGTGCCATAAGCACTGTCAGGGTGACTCACACAGATGACAGTACCTGTGTGACTTGCTGTCGCACACATACAGGAACACTCAAGATACTGATTGTTGTGTTGTCTGGTCGTTCATTGTAAATTCGCTAGAGGAAGTGCGAAAGTGATTGACCGCCGGTGACAGACTACTAAAAAATTTTCAGAATAAAAATTGCTTCACATCAAATACTTCCTGTACACCCTCCTTTCTTTTCAATTTCTTGATGGATCATTTTTAAATATTGCAAGGCACAAAGACACAGACAGCTTCATTTCTCTCATCTGGAAAAACACTTGCGCGTGCCTGCATCATAATAATAAATGGAAAAACTGAACGAATAATAAGAAAACACACTCAGGCACCAACCTGAACGGAAGCACTCAATTATCTGCTGAATCCCGGACTTGGAGGTCTGCAGAGGCTGCTGGAGCAGAGGAGGATCTCCGGGCTCCACACAGAGACCTTGAGAGCAGGAGAGAGATTGCATTTCATCAAAGACGGCATATAATTACATCAGAGTGTGACAGTCTCGGAGAAATACGCCATCACCTGGGAATTCTGGGGACCTGGTAAGAACCAAAGTATACTGCAGTGTGCTTGAAAGGGCATGCACAATCATAGTCACACAATGGGGTCTGTATGAGATAGTGATTCACTCTGACCTCATTACCGCCATGCTAACACACACACACACACACACACACACACACACACACACACACACACACACACACACACACATACACTCAACGATGACTATGAGAAAGCAGGTCATCTGTCTTCTCCTTTTAATTTAAGTTCATCATTAAAAACATTGCTGCTTTCTTAGTTTGGTCAAAGATGTGACCAGAAAGGAAATATAGGGCGCAGACATTAACAGATTAATGGAAAACATTTCTTACAAATTCAGTCTGTGTGATGCTCGTTCAGAGGACAACAGCTCAAGTGAGACTGTTGGCAAACATGCAGCGAGGGGGGGCAGAGTCATGCTGATGACGAAATTTTTTGTGCTTATTCCAACAGTGCTCAGAGCCAGCGCAGCATCTGATACTTAAGCTTGAGTGTCACACGGTGCCACTTTATCGGGCAAAAACCAAGGAGAAAACCAAGGAGGAAATGCACCGGTGTGTATTGGAAAGCGTTTTGCTTTTGCTCGACCTCAATCACCGCGGAGCGCAGGGTCAGCTGGAGAACAGCGACAGTGATGCTGGTAGGGATTTCATATTTTGTTTGATTTACGGACCTGCTTTTATGCTGTCTTCAATTTTACTGCCACAATAATACTGTAAGGGCAGTGAGGAAATCACATCTCACCCGTCACATTGCTGGTTGTTTGAAAGCTGTGTTGATCTGGGAATTATAATATATCCCACTACTGCACTCACTGTGACCCGTACTAATCAATAACAGCATCAGGGGAATGTCTACAATAGCAATATGCGATTTAGCGCTATATACAGTCAGGATGGGTACTAAAATCTGCTATCATATGGTGCCTTTTAATGTTTCAGTGAAATTTATTATCATGTCACAGCCTCTCCTCTGCTCTCTGTGTGTTGGGGCTGCTCCACATACACACACACACACACACACACACACACACACTACACAGAGTGAAGTCATTACTGTAAGTAGGTGCAGTAAAACCTTTGCAAGGAAAAAGCCAATACTTTATCAATACACCTGTTCAACAAGCATATACATAAAGAAAGCAATACTTCAATCTGGTCTGTTCGCAGTCTCTCATTCACCGCCACTAACATTATGTTTCACAAAAGCACAGTGCGCTAGCTCGACTAATAGCAAGTTGTAACAAACAAGTTGAAATGAAAACTGTAATTTGCCACTGATCAAAATTTCAATTATTAAAAATTGGCCAATTCTTGCTGCTGGCAGAAGAAGGAGCACAGACACTGACTGATGCCTGTGCTCTTTACTCTCTCTAGACTCAAGGTTCCCGCACATTTTCATGGACAAAATTTCAAAACCTCTCCATGACTTGTCAAAGACCCACGAAAAAAAAAAAGGTCCTACTTGCCCAGTGTATTCTTTCGCCATTCAACTATTTGAGCTGCTGTAACATGAATTTCCCTGCTGTGGGATCAATTAAGTTTAATCTTATCTTATCTTTAGTTAGCTGGCATACATGGGGGAAACGTATGTGATGGTGAACAAAATGTAGTTATACATCGATGTCAACAGCTTCAGAAAAACAAAGCCGTTATGTTAGACAACGTGGGAGATTATCTATGTAAGATAACTGTAACAATTTCATTATACACAACAAAACTTTTCCACAACTTCCAATGATTTTTACGGATCTCATTACTTTTCCAGGCCTGGAATATGTGATTGTGAAATTCCACAACTTTTCCATGTTTTCCATGACTGTGGGAACCCTGTGGACTTCACTAAGTATTGAGATGTCAGGAATTTGATTTATTTCGTTGATACTTCAGTTTTGTTTCCAGTGAGATATCATTGAGTTGATACAGCGACTTTCCAGATGTAACATTACTGCTGCTGCTCCAGAAACAACATTTAGTTATATTTAAAATATTCAATTGCGTGTTTACAATCACGTGACCATTAAGACGCACAAAATTCAGATGGAGGGCAGGAAATGAGAAATCCATACACTGCGTGAAGTGGAAATAGAGTAACATGACTATATAAAACTGCTGAATGAGCCATACAAAGTGAAAAGTAATTGTTCTCTCGACTTGACCAATTTGCCTGCTGCGGACATGATTGTCATTACAAATTACCTCGTTCTTAAGACGTCCTAATGTTACAAACGTTACACGACCAGCTGAACAAAGCTTTACTTCTCCCCTTTATGTCCTAAAATTTTCAGGATTTTAAGTGACCTTTGATGTTTTTTTTCTAATTTGATCAACTGGAAAAGCCGTGAACACCATAAATCAGAGGCATTTGTGCAGTGCTGGTAATCTTGCCTGCCGTTCATCTGGACAGTGCACTGATGTATGACATCATATGCAACCATGCTATACTAATCCAATTCTGAATTTATTCTTTTTTTAAATAATATGTTTTTAAAAAGCCAAAAAAATAAATAAAAAATACATAAGAGTAGCAGTAGCGATAAAATCCTCACAATACCCATCCCTGATATATGCCGTGTGCAACGTATGCTATTTAGAACAGAGATTTATTTTAAAAATCTTTGTGACATCTATTTTCCAAACAAAGCAGTTCAGCTTGTCTTTTGTCGAATCTTCAATCCTGCATTAAATGCTGCAGAGAACAAATTCATTCTGCCTTTCTAAAACACCACATAAGTCTAAAACACATATCTGTCTGGAACAGAAAACACAGAAAAAAAATTCAACAAATACGCCTTTAGGGTGTTATTTTTACTTATCGATCTGAGTGCCAAACAGTTTTACTTTACCTTTAAACATTAAAAATAAAAAAGCAGGAGTGGGGCCATGCTTCCTGCATTATTAATGTGAGCTGACTGTGGCTCCATGACCCACATGGGGCTACAACCAAGATGGATTGTGCGGAGGCAAAGTGCTCTCATTCTACCTGTTTTCATGTATGTTCTATATTTCAGCGACTTAATTTTTACATCAACGCTATGTTAACTTTGCATGGCGATGGGCATGTGCACAGAGAGGAGTAAACAGCCACAAGAGCAGAGCAATTACACTCACAAACACCACCACAGAACCTGTAATCACGTCAAACACTTAAGTCTAATTTCTCACACTGTATTGATGTGAAAGAAGGTGACTGGGGGAACATGATTTTGCCGTAACAAAAAGAGCATTTTGTAGCGGCGATGGCTGGGACAAAGCCCCAAATTAAACATCGTCAGTGTTTCCAGCTGTGACAAATGTCCACTGTTCGTTGTTTTGAAGGATGCACTTCAATTACAGCCCGCAAACTACAATTTATGTTTAAGCTGAGATGCACTATTATCAATCACAGGAAAATGTTGTGTTTTGTTCGTCATGTCAACATATATATTAAATCATTTTTGGTAATTTTGTTTTTTTCACCAGAAAGAATGTTAGATTTTCTTTGCCGTTTTGTTCTATCTAAGATTAAATTACATTTGGTCAGATAACAAGACTATAAACAGACACTTTGCATGTTTAAAGCCTTGCTGGCCCCGTGCTTGAATGCACACGCAAGCACACAAACCCACAGGGTTAGACATGCAACATGGCAATGTGTGTGTGTGTAGGTGAGCAAGCGACAGCCAGAAGGCAAACAGACCAGCAGACAGACTGACACACCCACAAAGACGCAGACAGAAAGAGAGTTAGAAATGTGAATGACAACTGTGTGAGCAGGTCTGACAGAGACAGAGGTGGAGATTATGTATTGATGTGTGACAGAATGTGTTTTCCCTGCTCCCATCCCCCCACACTTCTCCCAGGAAAACTGCTACTGCTTTAATCCCAGCGGGGCAGGTCAGCGACCGGCCGACCTCCACACCCCCCCCTTTGCAACAGGGTCAAAGATCGGCCAATCAGGAGCGTTGTTTCATGCAAACAGCTTCCTTTAGCGAGGAATGTGCGACTCTTTCTTTGGCGGCACTGTTATAAATGAACTCATAGTATTTAGATCCTAATCAAGATATCTACGTCTGTTTTCAAGGAAAGCTTTAAAGGAAGAAGGAGGGCTAAGATGAAGGAAAAGCAGAGAGCAACACAGGCAGCCAAGGAAGGAAACAAACCTGTCAGCAATCTGCAGAAAACATTACATCATCATAATGGCAGCTTTAGCAGCCATGTATTACATTTTATAATCCAATATCAATGGCTTGCTTGGCTTAAGGGTCAAACATAAAACACTCTGGCTGTCAACTGAAGGAACGACACAAAATTGGCAGTACAGGCAGCCTGTGGTTTCAGAAGATCAACCTGAGAGACACAGATAAGTGTGGCCTAATTTTAAGCCAGCAAATTCCTTTTTTAGTTAGGACCAAATTCCTACTCACTCAGTGCAGGGTTTCTTCTGCACAGAGAATCGTCCTCCAGCTCTCAGCAAAACTCTGGCGGATGTCATAATGGAAAACACTGACATTAAGTCGATGTGGTATTTAGAAATCCAGAAGGTATGATTTTCACCATCAGAAATACAGATGCTCCTCATTCTACTACACTGATACGCTGAGATGCTGTATGTAGTGCACAGCACATGCCACTAGAGGTCAGTCTCTACAGGTGAAACAGGCAGCCACGCTAGGAAGGATAGCAGCTGCAGGTGGTGGGGATAACGCTACAGGAGCAGTAACAAAGAAAAAACACCGCTGGCGAACATGCCTCGACCAGCGGACTTCACTACAAGTCGACTGGCTGTAGAAACGGGTGACGAGGTTACTAAAACCAGCCACCGCGATTTGATCAGCTGAGTTGCAGGTGGCCCCATCAACCAGCTTGAGTCGAGCTCAGACCGGCCACTACAACTTTTCTCTGCAACATTCTAAAATGGTTTTGTCTCATCGCAAATCATTGGTCTGACCTAGGCTTAAGAAACATAACATCGTAGCCAACTGTTTTTTGGATCGCAGCAAAGTGGAGGCCAGCCTTGGGCACTGCAGTCTTTTCCCAACACAACAAAACTCCTACTTCTGCCGTTCGATGATAGTTTTATATCGCAAGTTGGAGTTTTATATTGTTGCTGCAAACAGTAGTCAGACTCTGTGCTTGTGTATCCTGCGGCCTCTATATGTGTGTCTAAATGCTGCCTTGTACTGAGACTACAACGTTTATGACGGTGAAATGTAAGGAAATAAGAAAAAAAAATTCATCAACTTTCTTTCTCACTTTATCAGTGCATAAGTTCAAACAGACAACTGTAAAACGTGACAATAGTTATGTTAGAGCTGGTGTAATTAAATAAGTTCCAGATAAAACTTTCACAAAATGTTTTGCATGTTAGTCTAACCAGCAGTGCACACTAAATGCAGCACCTCCTCTGGTTTTCATTTCTTCCTCTGGGGCACACACACCATTTGATTTGATTTGGAGCACACAGTCAGCCATACTCTGATGCTCTGGCAGTGAAGCTACGCAGGAGCCTGACAGACAGTTTCAGCCTGTAGGTGGATGAATCAAAGCGGCAGGAAGTGCAAAGGAAAAGAAATCCTCACCCACCTGTGTTATGACCGTGGCTGCCTGCGCTGGTCTGCTGAAGCTGCTCCTCAGTCTGGCAGCTCTGGTCCCTGGTCTCAGATGTGCTGCTCCTGCGGGGCTCGGGCAGCAGAGGGGGAATGGGCTTCCACAGCGGCTTGGCCTGGAGCTGGGCAGCAGAGTCTCCCTTTTCTTCAACGTCCATCTGAGTTTCCTTCTGGTCCAAGCTCTCCGACGGCAAAACTAAAGCAGAGGTTTGGAGATGGGCTTCATCGGAGGACGGATCTTCCACTCGGGGCTCCTCCTGTGGTGGAGGCTCGGTGCCTGACTGGGGCTGGACCTCCTCCATCTCTGTCTGACCACCTGTCTGTGGAACCAAAACAGACAGGAGAACATGAGCTACAGAAAAAGCAGCACACAAATCAACAAAAAGTACTTTGTCTATGATCATTATTTCATTATAGCATCTTTGTTTGTTTAATGAGACATAAATGTGTGAAGAAATGATGCAGTCTATGTGCTGCTTTCAGTCAAATATTATCATTGTCCCTGGGTTGAATCTGTGGGTGGGTGGTGGTGGAAGCTGTCTGCGGGGTGTGCTGTCTTGCTACTACCACTGGATGGCGCCAAAGTCAAAAACGCTTAATAAGTTCAATGTAAATATAAATGAAACTTTGTCATAACTAAATACTGTCATAAATCTAACAGGGAAGAGAGCCCATCACAAAAAAAGAAAAACTCAGTCGTCACCCCTTTCTGAAAGACAAATGCACATTACTGGGCAGGACGTGGGGTCACAGCAGGTGACAGAGAGAGTGTGTGCATGTGTGTGTCGTTGTCATGTCTCCTGAGCACCCAGAGATTTTCTAGGGGGGACATTAACCTTGTCGCACACAGCCACCCTTCAACAGATAAGTGACTCCACACAAACCCTCCAGTGCACACACATACATCTGTCTGCGTGAGTGTGTCTCCTGACCAGACCTCCTTTCTCTCCAAGTCCCCAATCTTCTCTCCTCTCCCACCCACCAATTTATCCTCATTTTCTCTCTGTGTCGGTCTCCCTCACTCCGCGCGTCCCCGCTGCCCTTGAAGAGGGATAAATGACTTCAGCATTCAGGCACATTACAGCACATCACCACAGGACGAGAGGGCCACTTGGACACAAACACACTGTGCATACCACGGCGTGATCAAACGACCATATAATATCACTGAACATTATGTTACGCGCGCTCAGCGAACCCCATCGGTGCGGTGCAACACACTCAAACCATTACAGCCATTGAACACAAACACCTTCATCTCAACAAGTGAATCATGCTCTTCAGGAGAGTGTGAAGAGATGGGGAAATAGTAAATAAAATGGAACCTATTCCATTATAAACTTAAAACTTCTTGCCCAGTGCACAAGTAAAAAGAAACATCAGGGACTGCCACAATTTAGTTAGCATATGAATTTATCAGTCAGTCAATATATCGACTGTTCATGCCTCATTGTTTGAGCACAAAGTATGAGAGAGGATACTGATTAGAGTAGGTGGACTAGCCATTAATTTCCACTTACTTCTCAATAAAACTACAAGGTGGAACACATAATAAAATAGACAGGTGAAATCAGGATTAAACAGGGCAGATTATGATTGCTACGATTGATTATTCAACATGATTAATTTTCCATATCTGACTAAAAGGGAAGGCGTCTCTGTGTACGTCTGTGTGTATCTGTCCTTCGAATTTCTCTACAGCCGTTCATCCGATCGACCCCACGCTTGGCGGGTGTATTGCTGAGGATGGACGGAAGTGCAATGACGAGTGTGAGCTCTCAAGATCTTTGGGCAAATTTATTAGTCATGCATTATATACACACTGTGTAGTGTACTGAGAGGGGAGATCCAGTTACACCACTGAATGGCAGGCTGGGTTCAGCTCGATCTTTGATGCTTGCTCAGTTCATTCAGAACAAACAGAGAGATGTTGCATCGTAGCAAACGTCACCATTTCAAACATCAGCAATGTAACTCTCTGAATGAACGCTTTCGTTGCCGGCGCATATACTGCAGCATTGCTAGAGGATGCAACTATATCATGGCGAGTGTGTTGCTGCTATGTTGAGTATGACGTTGTTTGGATGAGCGCAATGCCAGAGGCCAAGCGATCGGCCTCGTTCGTAACAGGCACGTTTTGAACGGGCCCTGCACTGGTTACTGTGAAGTGGAAGATACCTTACATCACACTATGATCTCATCACTTTCATAATGATCCTTAGCTGAAAACAAATACTGCGTGACAGACTGTAATGAATAATTTCGGAACAAAGTGCATGCATTAAACGAGCAACTGCAGCCTCCGAGGTGCTTACTAGAATATGATTATGTGAATTTATCTCAATACAAATTACTTTCATTGTATCGCCTGTTGTTTGAGCACAATCACTGAGCCCCTTGTGCAGGTAAAGGCTGTGGCACACTGTAATTTCCCTCGGCACAATGAGAGGTTTTTTATCTTTTATACACTTAGCTGTTTACTCCTCTGTATATATATGTATTTATACTTGTCATTATGTACAAACATTTCACTACATTCATGTGTTTATTCGCTTGCAATCACTGTCTACCACAAATTTAGATTCTTTCATATTTTATTTATGGTATATTTTATCCCCGTATTTTATCTTGCACTATTTTATGTCTCAGATTGTTTTTACTTGTTCGATTTTCTTGTTATACATATTTAATTAGTATTGTTGGAGGGCGCCTGAGAACCAAGAATTTTAATGACGACGACTGCTTCTGTAGTTGTTGTGCATTTGGTAAGTAAATAAAGTGAATGACCTGAATAGAGAAACAAATGTTCGGGCCTACAGCGCTGGGGTCCGGGACAGGGAGTCGAGTTCTGTTTTTCCGCGCACCTATTGTGACTTAAGTGTTACATGGGTTAAGTTGGGTGGTTAAAAATTAGTGGTTTCATGTGCCTATAGAGAGCAAAGTGTCTGGTAAACTAAGATAGAGACATCCAGACAGAGGCTTTTTAATAATGTGGAATGTGTAAAGTGGGATATACTGTATACCCATCAGCAGAGCTTTAAATTAGAGTGAATCTCCACTGACACACAGAAGGTACAGTTTGACTATTACAGCTGTTCAAATGACAGATTGCACAGGTGGGGGCCAAGCTGGGTATCAACATAAAGGAAATGTGTTTTCCACAATCTGACAGTGAAGGGAGTGAGACTGGACAATAACATCCAGGCATTGTTGTTGTTTTTTTCCAGTACCTCCAGTCTGCGGGGACAGTGAGAGCTCTTCCTCCTAGTGGACTTCTGGACCTTCACCATGTCGCCAAGACTGGCCTGCTGCACCACACGTTCACTAACGGCACACCTCCTGTAACCTGCAACAACACCCCACATGAGCCACTGCACTTGATGAAGAAGCACTGCTGCTGGGTGCACTTCTAAAATATAAAATGCTTGTTTATGTCTGTGCCTGAGCTCAGATTTTCAAAATGTATAAATAGATAAGACATTACAGAGGCTTCTCATGACTCATCCAACTGCTTGTGCTGTGTGCCTATGTATGGATTTACACCTAAGTTATCTGCTAGCTGCAGCAATGAAACTTTTGCTACACTACATGTAGCTACACACATGCAATGGTTACAAACAGTATGGTATCAATGTCGCCACACACCTTAGCTTTACAAATTAGAAATGTCACCCAAACATCTTCCACATCTGTTAGCCATCACTAAAATGTGTCTTGGTAAGCTGGTGAGCCTACAATAATAACCTATGTATCACAATGCACTACAAATACAATGCTTACCGACTGTGGGAATGTTTTAGTTTGCTGTTTCTGGACAATTATACGCTGACATTTACAAATGCACCGCCGTGATCCCTTTTAATTCAAAAAAATAAAGTCAATGTAATTAAAACAACTGGCAAAACCACATTTATTGTTAAAAATCAACAACAAAATGTCACTTCTGTTGCCAAACTGCACACCCACAACACATTTCTGCGCAGCCCTTTCTTGTGAAAGCATGTATAATGCATTAGAAAACACACAGGAAACATAACAGCTTTGTGTGTTTAGTAGCTGTACTGCACTTAGAAACCACCAGGCCGCACACTGGATTTCATACAAAAACAGAATGGAGTATTTTCGAAAGGTCACAGTAATGGTTTTCCACAATGCTAATTCAGCTGCTTGTCATATTGCTGGCAGGACAATTAAACCCATGTTACCTGCATCATTACTCCGTATGAGGCACACAATCCCTGTGTGCATTAGAAAATGAGTACGCTGGCCTTCATAACATAAACACTAATGGTAATGGACCTTACAGTGCTGGTAAAGCTGTTAATGCATACATATATATGCAACATACATATATAGATTCATGCATATAAAGTATACAAAGTGAGTACTTCGACTAAGGATAGCTGAGAATCTGCTTCTGAAATGTGTACTGGGAGTTGGGATCAATGCACCTTATATGGGTTTTTATAACGTAATATTAGCATATAGAGAACCAATGTCAGGATGGATATTTGAACCACTTTTGATTATGTCCTATCCCCTAATGGGCAATAAATTAGGATCCAATACAAAGGTCTGGAAAGGAATAAAGGTTTTATAATTTATGAAATGACAAGTAAATAGTAAATAAATCTGAAAAGTAGTCTATGAGCTCCAAATTACTGAGCTCATGTTAATCACTACTGATAACCCAAACCTTCATTACATTTTATTTCATTTGTATTGCAGCACCCCTGGTGAAACACCATTTGTTGCTGCCCTCTAGTGGCCGTCTATGTTAATACAGCTTGGTCCAACTCAGCCACATGCACCTGACACCACGCTCAAATCCACTGGATCAATATGACATGCTTTAGCTGCACTGTGGCACGTTCAACAACCTCACTGTTTTCTAATTTGTTACCCTCTGTCATACCAACTACCTACATGAGGCCAACAATAGCTGCCACCAACGTTGGCGAACCAACCGATCGCTCTCGACACCAAGAAATCGACATTTTTTGACAGTGGATAAAAAAAAAAGCCCCAAGAGTCAAATTGTGGATTAATTAGATGAGCTGTAAGTGACAGGTGCTTAATGCAGTTTGGGCGGGACATGCCACAGGTGTCTCAGACTTAAGGAAATTTGGAACAAGCAGACAGCAAGCTGGCAGCAAGATAACACCAAAACAACTGAGCAGAATTTGAGAGAGGGAAAGCATTGATCTTTGATTAATATAAGATAACATCTCTCCTTCGCCTCGGGCTGACATACATTAGTTAATTCTGTGGTTTATGGATGTCTAGCAAAAAGAAGTAAACACATCAACTCATCGCTAGACATAATCACTGTCTTACAGCTATGGGGAAACTTAGATGACAAAATAACATGAAAATCTGACAAATGCAGAGCTTGCACCTACACCTACAGTGATGCTACGCTGACAGTGAACGTGGCGGGAATGTCACACAAGCCAATGCTTTTTATATTTCATATGCACAGGCATATTCTGACCTAGACAGACTTGTAGTTCTGCTTGGTGTCCAGCAGAGGGAGACAAAGCTTGTACTTAAAATGTTTTGCTATTTGAAAAGTTTGGTGGTCTGCTAATGCCTCCCAAAGACAAGACATGAAGTACTCAGAGCGGTCGCCCCAATGCATTGTATGTCTTAAAACAAAGGATGTGATTTAGCTGTATTGTTTCACTGAGCCACGCACACAAAGGGAGCTCTGCCTGCTAATTAAAGCTGGCAAAGCAAAGAGCAGCAGGTGAGGTGATTACATTTCAAAACAGCAACTACACAACCACTTCACCTACCAAATTACCTGCTAGAACAATGTCAACATGAAGTCACCGTGCACATGAAAAGACAAAGGTCAGATTGCTCTTATTGCCTTGTAATGGGAAATTAAATACTTTGTAAGGTAGCAGCTGTGTAAATCATGTTATCACACAGGTATGGTCCTGAACACAGAGGTATCACTGTGGTTAGGACGAGTTTCACGATGGAATTAAAAACACATCTGTACCTTTGTTTTGTAAGCACTGAATCAGTACCCAAATATGGGTGTCACATCTGTTTCAGTAAGGTCACTTTAAGGGTGTGACATTGCTTGAAATTAAGTGCGAAGATGACGCGTTTCCTACATTTGAATCCAGAGTTTTCCATACCTTCTCTAAAAACTGGATCTGATGCTTTTAGTCAGAGTTAAACATGATCTTTAGTCCTGGTGGTGAGGCAATTTGACTCAAATGGGTCACTGACAATTATTACTGGCAGCTGCAAACATCACACAGTGAAATGATTGCTCTACACTCTGCCAGATGTAAGCCTACTGTACATGCTGATGTATCTGCTTTACTCAGACCAGGGCTTACTGTGGAGACACGTCAGGGTTTTAGTAAGACTTTAAATTGTGTACTTGGCTCCTTGATTTAAAAAAAAACTTTTAAAACCTTTATAACAACTCATTTTACTTTATAATTCAAGTTGAACACATGAAAACAAATCTGCTTTTTGTAGCGAGGATGAACCAATTAAGAACTACGCAATATCACAAAAACAGAGGCTACTTGTGGGTTTGATGAAGGTTTTACTTAAAGAGACTACTTCAACCTCCAAATGACTGTTTGTATGTCAATTACTCAACACGTGTAACCATGAGTTCCTGAAGAAATGTTTGTTTTTTCTCGATTGCCTCCAGTAAACGAAGAATCCGAAAACCAAGAAAATTCTTGACGATATGAACTCATAGCCGACCGTGTTTAACATCAGCAAAATTATCACATGACTCAAGCAGTATAATCCAAGTCTCATTTATCCAGTCGTATGCTCGGTACTTCCCAAACAGACGGCCCTTCACAACTGTGAACTGAACTAAAAGTGAAACTCATCCATGCTCTCTGCGAAGCCAGACTCCATTGACAAAAACAGTATTTTTTCCCTCACTGAACACAGGAGCTGCTGGTCTACCGCTGCCTTAATCTGCAGTTTATTTGTGTTATTGTGTTACTTTGGTGAGTCCAAACTAACCATTTAAAACACTGAAGTCACAGAATAACACAAACAAACTAACTAATAGAGACAACAGAGAGCCAGCACCTCCTGTGTCTTGTGAGGTAAAATTGAGGTTTTTCCTCACTGGAGTCTGGCTTTAAGGATAGTATAGATAGGTTTTACTTTAAGTTTGGTCACCCGTCCGAAAGGGCTGTCTGTTTGTTTGGGAAATACTGAGCGTACGACTCGATAAATCAGACTTGAAATATACTGAACAAGTTGTGTGATAGTTTACCAACAAATGTTATTCATTCATTCATCAAGAATGTTCCCCTTTTTTTGGATTCTTCGAAGAACAAACTGAGTTTTCTTCACAAAGTCAATGTCACGCAGGATGATTGACTGATATACAAACGCATTTGGGGGAGTAAAGTATTCCTTAAAAAGACACACAAAAATAGAGTTCAGCTGAGTCTTAAATGAAGGGGAACAGACAAGGGAATATACAAACAAATGTGCGCAATAGAAACTGCTGTAAACTGTTGTCATCCTTCATTTTGTAGATTACATTCTACTAGGTTGCGGCAGTATGTGACACCTAGCACCACAAGCCACAGCTGAGTTGAATTCTGTGTAAAAGGTGAAGACACAGGAGAGATGCTACAGGTGGAGGATGATTTGGGGACCATTTCTGAGCTCAGCTTTACTTTGTTGAGGTTTATCTGTAATGAAGACGCAATTAATTTCAAACGGAACCATTAGATAAAAATAATTTATATTCTAGCAAAATTAAGAGCAGGGATATTAATGCATTATGCACCTCTGCAGGTTCTATTTATATCAGGGAGGGAGATTAACACTCGCCATTAACTATAATGGGAAATTAGGACTTTGACCGGAAAGTCTTTCTACTCTACCGACTACTGAAGTCAGAAAACATCCTTATTTAAAGGCTCTATTTGTTTATCTAACACAAAATAAAGTTGATTTTAGCTTGTACAATATTCAAAGGCAATGATGCCTTTAAAATTCAAGTGGACTCATCCCTCTGTTTCCACTTTTCTCTCAAAGCAAAACTCTCCCTGGGTAAATCTGCATGAAGTTTGCATGTTCTCCTCATGTGGGCGGGATTTCCCCTCCGCTATCTAACAACATCGAGCTCTGGTGAAAACTCCACAATCAACTCAGCTGTGAGTGCAAGCTCGAGTAAAATTGATTCTTTTATGTGATAGTCTATTAGCTCATTGGCCTCGGATGATCTGTTGAGGGTGTTTCTCAGTGTTTCACCTAATACTGTGCTCAAAATATATATGAATTAGGAATTTCAGGCAAAAAGATATTTGAACATGAAAACTGCAAATTAAACCCTCTGGAACATCTCGGTAAAACTGAGCTTTAAAAGAGATCAGTGGGCCTCATGCAAGAACATGTTCATGTTCCTGAACCTCTCTTACTTTTTCCTATGAGGTGTGTGTTCCCAGCTGGATTCCCCAAACTCTCTTAACTGCACAAACCTGGTGTAAATTGCCAGTTTAAGCCTAATGAAAGTCACCCGTTGGTGTACATATGAGTCTGTGAAATTTTATCATTTATCATAATCAAAAATGCTCCCAAAGAGTGAATAGAAGAACTTTCACACTGCGGAGCTCCAAGTCCTGCTGTCAGAAATCAGCACATGAATACATAACAAGTTCAGCAGTTACTCTTCAGTAGTCACATTAGAGGACCAATTTGTTGTTTAAAGTACTTTGTGTATTGTGATATTATTAAACAAAATATTAATACTTCAGCTGCCAACAACGTGTCATCTGAGCAGCGCTGTACAGGTCATGTGACAATCACAGAGATACTAGACAGGAGAAGATTATAGCCTACAGTTGGTAATTTATACTGTCAGATGCAACAGAGGATACTGGACAGCGACCTGTATAAAGTACCTGAGGCAGCTGTTGCAGTGGATTTTCCTGTCAACTAGTGCAATGTATAAGTTGCTCTGCCAAACCAATATATATATGTATATTATAAAATGATCTACAAATAAAAGCTAAAAACATTAACATTAAGTTTTTTCCATATATTAAATTATTTCGGTTTCATATTTAAACTCGATTCATTCAGATTACAAATAAAGACACTATAATCCTTAAAGAAGTATTTCACTGCTGGAACAACGTTCAATTCATAAAACCGGGCTGTCTATGCAGTAGAGAGATGCAAATACTTTTGAAATTGGTGCAATGTGACCACAGAAAACAGAGAAAAAGGAAGTTGAAAAACCCACAACTACAAGAATGCACTGCCAATGGACCAAAAATTGCTCCCGCTAGTGGGTGACCATTCTCGGAACCCATCGGCTGTATTCGGCGTCTGACTTCCGGCAGATGGCGATATAGCCTCTGGGGGCAGACCCCCGATTTTTTGGCATTCCGGTTTGATTTGGGCGGAGGAGGCGAATTTCCTTTGCCGACTTCCGTTTATATATAAGTAAATATGCTAAACCATTGCGATGGATTCAGAGTTTGCAGTGACGCCAATTATGTTCCGCCTCGTTAGTTCACCGCACGGACCGTTTAACCTGGCAACAACTGCAAGCGGCTCAAACGTGATTGGTCAATATCACGCGGACTACAAACAGCCTACAACCGGAAACCAGGGCTCTTCCGCTCTTCTTCCGGAGGCAAGATCTCCGGGGTTTGCCTACAGACTCTACCTTCACTGAATGTAGAGTCTGTTTATAGAGACTAGTGGGTGACATAATGCATGCTTGGTATGCTTGTCCGTTTTGACACAGAAAACAATATGGCTGCCGGCTGGTCACAAATTATCTCATATTACAGTAAAAGAGTCAACTAAAGTATGTTTCTGAAAACATTTTAGTCAAGAAATGGGCAACGCAGCAACAGAATCTTGGTTCATATTTGATCATCACTGCTTAGTTTTCCTGTTTGATCCCAGTCTTTTCAGCCTCCATTTTTACAATACAGGAAACAGCATGGCTCCCACTTCCTGTTCACAAATTCTCATGTCACAGTCAAAGTGTTTCTAAGGACATTTTGGGCGAGAAATAGGCATACAGTAACAGAATCTTGGTTTCCATTTGACCGGCCTAGTTCTACACTCCGAATTAGAGATGTTTCTATACTGTCCATGGTGGCAGGCATACACAGTTGCCGAAGTACAATCTTTCGTTCGAGCAACAGCACTACAGCCAGTGAAAATCTGCCGAATGGCACATTTTGCGTCATCCAGATTTGAGCTGAGAGATGAGAAGGAAGGTGAGCATGGAAATTTTGCCACTGTAAGATGGCGGGAAGTTCACCAGTTTTTTTTTTTACACATACTACCTCTAATGTTCTGATACAAAGCTGGTTGAAAATCAGCAAAGTGAGCAAAGTAGTCCTCTAAGTCAAATGGGTGTTTATTCCAGTGTGAAAAAAGGCATACCAACTGCAATTGACTGCACCACTTTTAAATTTCATTCATACCTGACAGAAAGTTCAGAGTACGAGGAAATTGGTGAATGCCACAGATTCTCTGAAAGGGCTTGTATGAGTCACTGAGGGACACATTTTTTGTACCAGTGGTTCTTGCATGAGCCCTAATGACTCTGTATGGGCAGAATGAGACAAGTCTGTCACAATCATAACCAAAAAAGTTACTTTACTGCCTTCATTTACATCTACAGTGCTATTTTATAACTAGGTTTGTCTTGGAGTCTCATTTATGTTTGCCATGGCACCAAAAAGGTTGCAAATCCCAACCCAAGACAGCAGACTAATTATTTTGTTGAGAAGTGTTTTGTAAAAATCTGACAAGCAGCAGCCTGCCGACGCTGACTGGCCAAGGCTTAAAAACCCCACTGTGGACAACCGTCTGAGAAGATACACAACACTTTCTCAGCTCACCTCCAAAGAGGCTACATGTACTACAAAAGATTTAAAACAAACACGTCTGGCCACACAAATGCGCCAATAATACACTCACACACTAACACGAGGGACTCTCCCGTTTCCGTGGCAACAGACCGACGTGGCTGTGAAGTACTGACTCCTGTTCTGACTAAGGTAATGAGATCGAAGGTGTCCTGGGTTCAAACTGGGGATTTGAGGATGCTCTGCATTCATGGTCAACCCCCAAATCTCCACTCCACTCACTGCTTACTACTGGATGTGTTTCATGTTGACAGATAAGAAAATTCAAGCTTTATTCTGTGCAAATTTAAAGTTTTTCTATATAAACTGAATCCACAAGCACGCCAAAGTCTTCTGAAAACAGCTGAACAATCATATTCTGCTCCAAGCTTAAAGCTTACTCGTTGGGTGTTAAATATTTGGAAAGCAGTGATTACTGAAGTCCTGATCTTTGATTATAAGAACCAACACATCCATTTGACAGCTCAAGAAAAAAATGATATTGTTCTGGAAGTCCAATGATGTGCTGTGGGAATGCGAGAAAGAAAAGTATGCCCTGTTCTACACAAGCTGAAAGACCAATTTTAAAAGATCAATGAAAAGAGAAAAAAAAACAGATTTGAAAATGGCCTTTCCTTCCTTTCTCCAACTGATGATGGTCAGGGTAACATGGGGACAATGGCTAATACTGCAGAAAAAGATGAATAACATGAGCCTCTGTTGGAAATGAATGAGATGTGACAAAGGAAAAAAAATCTTAGACTGACAATCCTATTTTTATATGCTAACCTTTCTCTGTAAAAATGCGACATCCTTTGCTAAGTACACAAATGCAACTGGTGATATCATCTCCAAAGTGTTACATATTTTATAAGCAAATATGTTTAAGTTTCATCTCCAGTGATAATCCATAGTGAATTTTGTTTATACCAGCCAGAAATCAATTTGTCAAAGCGCTTCCCTTTTGGGAGCGTCTCTCATTTTAGGAGACAAATCCCCGTTTGCCCTCTCGGAGGCAACAAATGAGGTAAATCCATGTCAGAAGAGCAGAACTTTCTCCTCTATGCAGCCTCAGCCTCTTTGTCGCCCACCCCATAAAGAAACATTACCCTGTCATGTTCCATCATGTAAGAGTGGGCATGTACATACTGTGTGCATACATGTATGTGGGCATTTAAACGGTAATGCAGTTCCAGAGCCAAGAGATGCACGCAATCATCCCAGCCTTCTCATAGTTATTTCCGATGGCTGTGTGGAGGCGGTCTGACAGGACTTCCTCCTAATGGAGGGACACCACACTCACTGACATGATGCTGACTGCTGGCATACACACACCAGTGATACCACCTGACCATGAGACAGGGTGGGAGCAATGCTATGGCCTACTGAGAGAATTCCCCTGTGCTTACACATAGATCTGCCTTCTCTCTGGGCATTTTATTACTGGATGGCAGAGTTCATCTTCTGTGGCTCTGATCTGTTACCACCTTACTTCTGGTTCTTCTAATGCTGACAATCTAGGAAATTAAGCTGATTGTCCTGTTGTGCTAATAGACTGCATAAAAGATATGGATGCAGGGTCCTGGTCCTGGACATTTTCTCAAAAAGTTTATGGTCTCAATCACTAGCTTCAAGTCTTCTTTAATACAGCATGATGTTTATTTTGTATGTTATGGTCCCATTTAGAGAATAGAGGTGTGGCAACACGTATCCATGGCACATTTAAATAGCCATGAACTAGTTTTGGGGTGTTATTTAAGACCCGATCAGATGGTCTTTTTAATTGTTGCTAGGTAACCACCGAATCACCTGTCCTTAGCTTAACTTTTGCTGTCAAGAACTCACAGATCTGTAGCCTACCTTGAAACTGCATAAAAATGGAAAGGCGAAGGGCACCCCTGTGGGTACAGTTTGACATTTTTTCGTCAATCGTCCGGCATAATTATGGTTGGTAAAACGTCAGAAAGTAGTTGAGGCTACAAGTTGTTTACCTATGTCTTACAGCTTGCCTCAAAGGGCAACGATGAAGGTGAGCTAGCATTAGCTTAATATTCTACACTACTTGTTGTCATCACCACCACATAAAATTCATCTGATTGGAGGCTAGGATGGCTTTTCCGCTCTGAATTAAAGTTCTTTCAGCTCAAGGAGTCCAGGCTGTCCTGCAAAAAAGCGAGGCGCGTAGAGCAGAGAAACACGAGGCAGCAGCAATGCAAAAGCAGCAAGCAAAATGCTTCACTCTCATTGAAAGCCATTATAAAGCTGCCCCAGGCTGCTAACACATGCTCTGTCTGATCAGGGCCCAACACTTAAAAAACACTTAGCTATAAAGTTTACATTGTAAACGTAGTCAGGGCGTGCATAGTGTCCTCGGGTATCAGTGAGATCTTCCCTTTGCTCCTCATCGACCTCACCCACTCATCAAAATATAGTCACTTCTAGCTCAAAAAAATAAGATGGCAATGGCCAAAAGGCCAAACTCATGGCTTCAAAACGACAGTCCACGAACAAATGGGTAATGTCACAGTGACTACATCCACTTCTTTTATACAGTCTATGATTGTACTGTCACTTTCTCATCGTCAGCATATCAAGTTATACTTGACAAAAATGACAATATGCTTATACTGTGTATAAAACTGATGGTACAGAAGATAACGCTATGACCTCTCTGTGCTCGACAGAACAAAAGCCAGAGGAGCCGTGCCCGAATCAGATATTTTAAAACTTGCATCATGTTTACCAGAGGTATCACTGTCCCACTTCTCCCACAAGACGTTCTCCTCACCCATGTGAGTTTGACAGGACTGAGGTCTGGCCTCCTGGGATTCATCACAGTGTGAATGGCACACAAGTCAAACAGCACTTGAAAATGCTGAATATGCTTAACTTTGCTGACGTATCTGACAACTGTAAAAATAAATTGAGCAGAAATAAAATGACTTCAGGAAAGTTGTCAGCGGCGGAAAACACTGACTTTCAAATATGACTGTCTAATCTTACTGCCGCTGACTGTAATGGTTTATGTGACAACATCATGTGCCCGTCAACAGACATGTGATCTCAAACACACACCAGTTGTGCATAACTTTTCCAGTGTGGGAATATCACACCACTGTATTAGGAAAACACCCAAACGTGAATCACTGTCGACAAATCATCCTCTGCACATTATTTGTAAATGGGGAAACACCTGAGGGGTGTGCACAGGACACGCACACACAAATATGCAGAGTTGTGTGCACACATGCACCAAAATTATACAATTACTATCTGGTCTCCCAAACAGCAAGTTTCAGTATCTAAACAAATGTCATCGCTTTACAAAGTTTACCAGACTGAAACAGTTCAAGGTCTGCAATAAGCTCCACTGTTTTTTCTGTGATAACTTTCATCACCCAATCAAGTCAGTACACACTTGGTAGCAGGAGGGCGGGCACCCAACAGACACTTGGCTAAATTTGCTATTGAATCTCCAAAAGCAGATATGAAAGGAAACTTCTGCACGGCACAATGTGAAGCCTCGATTCAAAGCAGGCAGACAGCACTTGGGAGCGACGTAAAGGCATGCAGCAGCAGAGAGTGGAAAAGGAACACTGACACGGATTTCCAATAAATATAGATACAGGAGATGCATAATGGACATTTTAGGGACAGGTGTGAATGAGCAAAATATGATCTTTGAAATCAAGCCTCTTAAAATCACATGGAAAAGTATAATTAAGCACTGTATACGGTGGTGCCAACATGGTATGGCAAAGCAAGAAAAGCAGAATTTGCTGTGGTATCCAACCCTGTAGTGATAACAGACTGTAATAATAACAAACTACTGAATCTATTTTCTCCAAGTAGCCAGAATATGTTCCCTCACGATGGGCAGAAGTAGGCCTCACCTCCACCTCCACCACTGACACAGCAAGACTACTGTTAAGTTTGGACTGGTGTGCTTTCTAACTGGTGTGTGGGCCCTCAAAATATGTGACCGCAGCTTCCTGACATCCAGGTAACGAGACTGACTAATAACCTTATTAAATAACTACTGTAGCTCACTAACTTTTTGTCTGTCTGACACTGATTTTCTGGTCGCCTGACTGGATGGCCACCCTAATGTCTCTCCCTGTCTGCTGGTTACATGACCAGCAGGTTAATGGGTTTGTTGACTGACTTACACGTTGGTTTGATAAGATGACTCAGTGACTGAACACAGCAATACACCATTAAGCTGACTGAATCATACAATGAAATCATTAAACTCTTACAGTCAGCAGCCACTCTGGTGAAAACCGATGATTCCTGGGGAAGCCGGGCAGTCTTGGCTGCTGTTCTAATAAGGAAAGACTAATCTCAGGTTGCTATAACCCCAAGTCTCATGAGATGATGGGAGGGCAGCAGAGGCTGTTAAAAGACTTGCAAATGGGATGAATGCAAACAATACTGTATATACGGAACAACTCCTATAATGTATTTGAAATATGCAGGGCAATGCCTTCAACTTCAGGCCAATCTGTCTTTCCATTTTATTTTAGTTCCTTATAACCCACTTTGTTATCTACACTCATGTCCTAGTTACCCATTCATATTCCTCCTCAAGGTTAGACTGGCCATCTCTATTGTGTCAGAAATACTTGTAATGTGTTGAGAGCATTTAGAGGGGGTGATATGATGGGCTTAGTCTGAAGTGATTTATTAACTTTACAACTACAATCTGAAATAACACTGAGCCAGGCTGTACGTCAATATGCAATGCAAAGTAAGTTTCCAGCCAAACAATCATGTCCTCACATAATGGTAAGTTGCACAAATGAACCTTGAATTGAACCTTAAATCTTAAAAGACAAAAATAGTCCATAGAAGCAGCGCTGCCTGACTCAGGGCATCTGGGGTGAATCTCTACCTTAAAGGAGCAGTGTGTAGGATTCAGTGGCATCTAGCTATGAGGACTGCAGCCTGCGGCCAGCTGAAACTTCTCCCATGTGCAAAGCAAAAACTCTCGATTGGGACTCCTTCAGTGTTCAGGTTTTTAGCGGAGGTGTTGTCCTCTCCAAAACAAACAGACCAGGTGATTAAAACCAGCACAAACACTGAAAAGAACAGTTTCACAGTAAAAATCTGTGATTTTCCCACGCTGTTCAACTCGTCACAGACAGGCCGCTAGCACAACTGTGAATGTATGCTCACATTATCTCTTATAACTTAAGATCCAGATGTTCAGGAGGTTTTTACCAGGAGACTAATTAGTTACAGAGGTGTCTTCCTCTCCAAAACAAATGGACCAGGTGATTCAAACCCGTAAAAACACTGAAAAAAGCAGTTTCACGTTAAAAATCAGTGTTTTGCCATCAATGCTCAGCTTTGTGTGGAGCGGCTGCTAACTACAGTGGCCGATGCAAAATCATAAATGGCCCTATGTCCTCGGTTACAGCAGAAATATGGCAATGCAAGAGGACGGACTCCATGGACAAGGGCCCTATGTAGATATAAACGACTCATTCTAAAATAACAAAAACATGATTCTTATTTTGAGGTGATTAAACACTAAAGAAAACACACTTATAATATTATATTCAATTTCTGCCAGTATATCCCCCTAAATCTGACACACTGAACCTTTAAGGAACATATTTCCAGGGTGCAGGTAGCAATCTCTATTCCTTGATTTGGTTTTAACCACACCTGTAACAATACTTGATAGACTACCTGACTGCATCTGCAGCTATTTCAATAAAACACAGGAAGTAGACAGTCATCTAAATTGCAAATAAAGTACATGCAAACATATAGCTTGACAGCATAAAACATCTTTAGGCAAGAGCAGACTTGATGTCTAAGTAAAAAAATTGCACAAAATAAATTATATATCCATATAGTTATATATTTGCTTTAACAGCATAACTTATTGCTAATTAAAACATTTTAGTCATATTATCTGAAAGTGTGTTTTCATATTTTAATGCTTACTACAGGCTACTTGACATCATATGATCAAAAGAAGTGTCATGGTATTAGCATGTTACCAATAAGCAGTTATGTTTGATACATCATAAATTATATCTCTCCCCAGGAACACAATCCAATAGTGATTTTCATGCTGACAGAATCTGCACTCTGGAGTTAGAGAATTTCGGGACTTTCTGCCTCGTGAATAACTTCTCTGAGCTCCGGTGGATGAAACCATGCGCAGTGCCCAAAAGCGCAACAGCAACAAATAAAACGTTCCTGGATATAAACGCCCTGCTCATCTCCATACCAGAAACGCGTGGCGCGCTGTGGATGTTAACGAAACACGACACGAGTGTGTATCCAGTGTCCAAATCCATAGTCCAGCCTTATTCTCTGCGCTGTTAATAAAGGTTTTACGGTCATATCATCACGATCCAGTGGAGAGACATTTATCCACACGCGAGCGACTCCACAATAGGCACATGCACCGAGCACCATGAGGGAAGGACCGGACGGATATACTCCTCTCCGGCTGGCCTGTCGAAGCCCTGAAGCAGGTTATAACCAGTGTGTGTACGAATCCACTTACGCATCCCAGGCAGGGCGAAGGAAACCTAACCATCCCGAATAAACCGCGCGATCTTCCGTGTTGATACAGAATCCCAAGTCGGTGCACTACTGGAGAGTGGAAGCGCACGGCGATTGTTGCCGCCCGGGTCCGTGTCTATTGGTTCCCTTTCAGCTGGGGCAGCGTCAGCACACACACACACACACACACACAGTCTCCATTTGCAACTCCATCGCCCCCCATGGGCGTGCGAGGCCGCGGGCTGTGACGCAAATGGCACTGGGTGATTTGCAAATGACATATCTTCCTAATTCAGTGTCGTCGCCGCAGGGACCGGTCCAATTCACGAGATATCACACACAAAATACCCATCCGATGGTGGGTGACGAGTAAATAAAGGCGGATAAGCAGTTCGCTCTACGGGGATGCGGTTGCATAACTCAGGAAACTTAATAAAAATGTGCACGGAGAGCGATGTGCAGTCTCCACGGCTGATGTTCTGTCGTTGTTTCGGTTTGATCGTGATGGCCTGTAACATAACAGTCAGCACACGATCAGTCATCGACTTTTGGTCACAGGAGGAACCAAGCAGAGCGTATACACAGGGAACCGAGTGGCCTCGCTATGGTGGATGTGTGGTGGCCAGTGCTAGGACGCATGCACGTAGCTGACGGGGAAAGACAGGACAGCCGGAGTGGGACTTAGGACCGCATTCACAGGCCATAAAGGGCCCGCATGAATACTATTGTGCTCTTTTATCCAAGAGTCCCCAACTATTTACAAAAGGTTGGCCAACACACACAAAAAATATCGCGGCGAAATGGTGGCGGCGGTTACAGCAGCTGCCACTGTGCTCTGCGCAAAGCAGCAGCACAATCATTGCGCAGCGCCGGACTTCCCCAGTTTTGTGCAAACTATGTGATTCGTCCAAAAGACTTTTTATTTTTATCGCATTCAGCCTGTCCTCGTCTGGCAAGCAGCGAACCAGAGCGCAGGGCAGTCGCCGTTCTCATGGCACGATTTGCATCGCCCCCATTATCCCCGAAAATCTCTTTTTACACGGTTATATTGTCAGCCCCAAAACCACTATTTTGAGCCACAATAGGACAGCTTGACTTGATCAAAGGGAAAGCCAAGTCCAAAATGCACCTTTCACGCCGTAAAAGAGAGGCCCCTCATAACGATTGCAGCATGGCAGGGGAGTGCGGCGTAAAAACGAGCTAAACCGAATAAAATACACACAAAGACAAGGTGCAGTGCTCCCACAAATACGTCCATCGCCACCCTGGTAGTAACACTAAACCATCCATGATCATTTCAATTAGCCTAAAGCCAGCAAGGATGGCATTATTATGAATGTAAAACGCTGCGTTTTGCGGCTCTGTGCCACCTTTTCCAAGAAGCAGCTTGGCGCACAGGACCGGTGACCCTTCCATCTTTGCGCGTCCTTCTACCGAGCGAAATCGTGAACTATCTCCCGTTTTGACCATCTACTATTGAATAAAACACATTGCAGTAGGTGATTTCGTCTTTGAGGATGTAAACGCTACGTATAAGGGCTGCTACAAGTCTCTGAAACTATTCCTCTCCCCACCGCGGCCAGGCAGAAACAAGAGGGCGATGACGCCATTTTCTGCAAAAACAACCATGCTCGGGAAGCCAGAGCGAAGGAGGTTTAACCCGCTCCGCAGCGCTCTACTCCCGCTGAAACGAACCAGAAACCACTCCTTACCTTGTTTTTTATGGATGGATGGTGGTATAGTGTGTTTGAAGAGGTAAAACTACGCGGTCGTGGCGACTTCGAGTCCGGAGATTGTTTATTTCGCCTCCCAGCGTCCCCGGTTCACTCTGAACAAGTTCGTCTGCGAGCCGCTGTCTTTGTGCACCCAGAGGAGCCTCTCAGCATTAAACCAGTCTCTGCGCAAAGGTGCACCCTCTACGTCCAATTTCAGCTGGAAATGTCAGCACTTTAGGGCGACACTGCGAAAAAAGGGAAGGATTTGACCTTTTTCAATTAAGAAAAGTTGTATAATTTTACAGCTCTTAACCAAAGGCCACGGTTGCGGCGCTGATTTATCCCCCAAAACGCGCAACCTTTTGAGGACACAGCTCTCCACAAGAGTCCATGACGCAAACGCAGAGTAAAACGGGTGGATACACCCTCCCAAAACTTAATAATCCACATCATATCAAACACTTTACATCACCAATAAAATCAAATACTTAGGTCTACTCATTCAGCAATCAGAGGTGACAACTAAAAGTGATATTCATAAATGTGTGGCCAAAAGTAAACTGCATTTACTCATTAAAAATACAGCCATTTTTAAATGTTAATATTCCAGGGCGTATTAGCTGTCTCCTAAAAGATATTTCACAAGTAGAGACACATTAAACAATGCACCTACATGTGGCAAAACTTTCTCAGAGGAGCCACATCTGAAATTAAGAAACAGAAATATGATATAAAACCTGCACTGTGCACACGGGCATGTGCGAATAACCTAGTGTTAATGAACTATCCCTCATTTTATATCCCCCCTCTACAAAACTAAAGCAGCTGAATTCATCACAGTGCGGATTCCAGTGGTTGCAGTCTCATTTCCATATCCCATGAGCGTTCATGCAGAGTTGAGAAGGCCAATACAAACACCACTGAGTCAAACAATAGTTGACAAAACACACACAGTTTGGCCTTATGTGAATACCGTTAATTATTATTGACTATTTGTTTTAAGGTATATGTTAACAAGCTTCACACTGTGTTCACAAAACTCACACAAACAAATATAGGAGCATTTAAAGCCATATTTAATATGTGTATTATTGTTTAGGACGGCAGTGATAAGTCAGTGGAGTCTTACGCGTTGCTAAAGCTAAGCTAGCTAAATCAATTAAGCATAGCAAGCTAACGTTATGTCAAATAATCGTTAGCCTCACTAACTTCGCTCTTACAATAACTTTACCTCGCTTTTATTTAAACTAAGAAACAAAACCAATAACATGTCTAATGTTTTGTTATATTCTAGTTTAATATAAATGACAGGTGTAAATTATAAACAACTTTGCTATTTCTCACCGAAGCTTGCTAAGTTAGCTTAACTGCTAGAGCACAGCAACAGCAAGTTCACAAACATAAAACAGCTAAAGTTATGTTAGCATTATTTTTTACACTGGCACTGCTGTTCAACATTTTTTTTTAAAAATATATAACAAATATTAACAACACTGTAGTGCGCACAAATGTAGTTTTATGCTATAACAGCCGGTCCTTACCTTGTTTCCAACAGAAACCTGTACCGTTGTGTTCACTCCTTCACCTCTCAAAAGTTGGAAGATAAAAATACTGTAGTTTATGTCAAGTAGATGCACTTCTAACCGCTTAGCTGAATATTAACTCACCATCTACAGTAAAAAGGCGCCATAGCAACCATTATGTTCTGCTAAAGTTAGCTAGCTCATGTATTAAATAACTGCCCTATGTATTTAATGAGACAGCATCATTGATCAAGCTAATTGGGGACAGCTGGCTCATATACATGTAAAGTGATGGTGCATGAGAGTTTATGCAGGTGGGGTGGTGCTGATGGAGAGGAGTTAAATAATAGTTTTGTACTAATATAGCTTATTAAAGCTTATTAGTGCATTAGTACATGTGCAAAATGTCACAGTTTTATAGAGGCAACAAGTTATTTTCCTGAGTGTAAATACTTATGGGTAAGTACTTTAGTATCAGGGTACTGAATAGTGATGCAACAATATAATAGTTTTAAATGTTTCATAGGAACAGTGGCGATCCTTGACTCTGGGGTGCCACAGGTAAAGATGCCCATCGAGTTCCTGACCTGTCCTAACTTAAAGTATCCAGCTGTCATATGGTAACTAGAAAGGGCCCCACTGAGGTTTTTGTTTTGTTTTATTTTTTTGGTGAACAGTGTGTAAGATTCAGGGGGATTTAAGGGCATATAGCTGTGAGGACTGCAGAACCATCTGAATCTCTCCAGGTTAGGGTTCCTTTAGTGTTCATTGCTCCGAAGGATTTCCCCAGGAGCCAAATTATCCGCAGAGGTCTCCTCCCCCCAAAACAAACGGACCAGGGGTCTCATTTATAAAACAATGCAAAGGATCCATACTAAAAATGTACAAAAAAATGGCGTGCGCCCAAAAAATATTTAAAGAGCTCGAGAATCAGGCTTCCATGTCATCGCAAATTTTCCGTCTCCAAAATGTTCGTAAGCATGGGTCTAAGTTTCTCCCATCAAGTCTGTTTTTTATAGATCACTTTTGCATGGGAAGTGGTGTGCACGCTTTTTCAGGCCTCGTTTTGTGCTTACAGTACGTAATGTTTATACATGAGACCTTTTCTCTGATGTGTTTCGGCATATCGGAGACAGGCTGCTCATCCAGCACGTGCTAATGGGTGCTAACTTTTTTACTCTAATAACTTGAAACCCAGACATTCAGGAAGTTTTCATGGCAAGCTAAATGAAACCAGTAAAAAATCTGAAAAAAGTAGTTTTCCGACGCTCTCATTGCGGAGCTACTGCTAACTATGGTGACTGACCCAAAAACGCAAACAGCCCTATCTAGAGCCAGTGTTTGGTTTGTCCGTTCTGGGATGCTTTAACACAGTGGTGCCACATGGCAATCCCCATGGATGAGGACCCGCTCCCTATGTAGATCTAAACGTTTTATTCCAAGGTGACGAAAACACAATAAATCTTATACTTATCTATACTTATCTCATACTTATTATATTCCATTTCTGCCAATATAACCCCCTAAATCCTACACACTGGAGCTTCAATGGGGTTTATAGTTGTCATTGCAAAATGTGCCAATATGAGTGGTCATCCAGGGGACCGTTTTCCCAGATTTTTTTTTTGGGGGGGGCAAGCATTCGCCTGATTTGCCTCTCCTTATGGTGTGCCCCTGTATAAGCAGATTTTTACTAAGTAAGAGGCTACTTAAAGCAATACGGTCTCGCCCTACCACATATGGGGCGCACTCTGTAGCATAGTTTGTCGCAACAAAAAAGTTACCTACACGGACTTCAACTCTGGGCGTGGTTTAACTTAGTATTTTAGAACAGTCTTGATGGCCTGAAGCCAAAAAGATCCAAACAAAAACACCATGAGTATCTGCAGTAAATGACAGTTACTGAGTTCCCATATCTTACGGTACTTTTTATAGTGTATCGTAAGTGTTATTGCCCTTTTTTTAAAACCACAAATTGACGCAGAAAATCGGTGCATACATGTGTGTCTGATGCCCAAATTTTCCTGGCAGAGAACACCCAAACCTAGAGTTTCATACGTGTCCCCCAGTGTTGAATTGAAACCTACGCCCTTGATGGTATGGGCTTCTCAGTATCAGTGTTTGCATGATCTAAGGGAGGATGCTGTCAAACCAGCCAATGAGCAAGAGAGTCAAACTCTACCTGGTAACTATTTTTAATGAGAAAAAACCCTGCATCAGCTAAGTGGCTTAACAATCCTGAATGTAAACACAGTAAGCATCCCCATTAAACTGTAATTGGAAGCCTGCTGTTAAAGCTTGAATTAGCGTATATGAGTCTAGTTAAGAAGAGTGTCACTTAAGCTGAGCTGCTCTCTTACTTCACCCAGAAGACAATGATAGATTTGTATACAGTGTGAACAAACTGCTGTGTAACACCTGCTATGAAAGATCCATCTTCAACATCTTGAGTTATTTTTATTTAATTTTTATTGAACCACCAGGTTAGGTAGCAATTAATAGATATTACACATTTAAAATAATACAAAAAATGCTCCAATTCATCCCATAAGATCTAAAATCCAATAAGGAAAAACACTCAACTCCTTGAATGCAAAGTGAGTAGAAAGTGGGGGACTTTGAGAAGTTCTATAAGAGTTATAATCCCCGCCAGCTCTTTCCTTCAGGCTCATGAGAGCTCACAACAAAAGGTGCCCACCACTATCGCCTATACACAATTAACTAAAGCACCAGCATTATTCCATTATCATAAGAATGCTGTTTGCAATGGGGGGAGAAACTCCTCGGCATTCATGGACGTTGCCGAATAGAGCCCGAGAGCTTTTATCTTCTCAATTACATGCAGGCTGCATTTATCACAAAACCTACTGACATGTTTGGACACTTTTTTGTGCGCATGACAAATAATTCGTCCATGCTGGTAATTTAAATAGCCTGTTTATAATTACAGCATGGGCTACTTGTTTTGAAGGGGTGCTGAAGATGTTGGAGATTTGGGTACAACTGCAACATCCACTGAAATAAAAACATGAAGAGCAGATTAGATGGGAAGAAAATCTTTCCAACAGGAGCAAAAATTATGATTGACAAATGTTTAAAATTTGGTGTTCAACTTTCATGCCATTTGCAGAAAAGCCTACTTCATTAAATATTTGTTACAGTCTCTTGGATGTGAGTGTCTGACATCCTTGGTAGCTGCAGCGATTATGAATTCAGCGGACAACCTGTGCAGTAATTGTTCATCCCAGCAGGAGCGTCTGAATAAATGAAGACTAAATAAGAGCCGATCCTTACTTTGAGGTTAACGTCATTTGCTCTGCGTTGCATTTCTCCCTGAGTGCTTTTGATCTGATATGTGGCTGATGAGATTTGGGGGGTCGTGTTAGAGGTAACTGACCACAAGGTGTCAATGTTGTCGGGAATGTGTTTTTCTTGTCATTTCAGTCCATTAATGTAAAAAGCTCCGAGGAGAGCAGCGGGTAGAGAATGCCTGCTGGATGTCATGCTCAAATAAATCTAATTGGACGTAGTGATTTGTCTGGAGTGCAGTAATAGATGGCAGTGGAGCCATCTGTACATGTAACTACAGTCACTGCCTCAGTGCCAGAGCAGCCTTTACACAAGCCTCCAAGTCTTAACACATACATAACCTCTTTAAAAATGTCTGTAAACTGCCCAACATAACAGTAACAGGATACAATATATACAGTGTGTCTTTGGCTGAATCTTTCCTCGAAAAAGAAAATGTATGGAAAGGGTGTAGGCACATGAGCGTCGTGATTGTAGCGCGCTGTGCAGACCGGTGATCATGAAAAAATAATGCAGCAGCTCCTTTTGTGGAAAAACGCTCATAAACTCCGGCCTCAGATGCCAACGTTGGAGCAATATGTGGGAATGCGCGTCAAGGCATCCACCCTGACCGGGCAGTGTTGTGAGTTTGGGGGCCAGAGTTTCTTTTATTTTTGTATTTCTGTGTGGAATTTTACCACTTCCTGACCTTTGTCACATGCCATCTCCTTTTCTCAGATAAGACAATTACCATGAAAAAGGCCAAATGGATGTCTAGACTCACTTGAACTACAGGACCTTATGAATAATTTGGCTGTTACTGTAATATCAAGTGAAAAAATAGCAGCGCGGACGACTCCAAATCTTGAACTTGAAGTGTATCTGGTGCACAGTTGTGACAAAAATCAAACACTCACAGATACATTTTCTTATTTTGTGTGAGCGAAACAAACAAAAACGAGCGTGTTCCAGCTACAAAGCCATCGTCAGCGTGATAAAACAAGCGGAACGGTGATTTATGAGAACAGCTGAGGATCAAACAACAATCTGAAACAAGCTCAAAGGTAAAAAAAAAGGACCAAAATAAGGAGCTATAGAATCAGATTAATAAATAAAGATGCACATTACTGCACAATCTCATGCAAAACACTCTCATATTATACTTAAATACACATTGTTTATAACCCCTCTTGGGTAATATTAGTGATGAAAAAAGTTGAATGCCTAAAACCATTCAAAATGCACCAGTGCTCTATGCAAATAAAGGGCTCTAATTACACAATTCATAGGGACAGGATATACTGGAGACACAGCATATGCTAGTAAAATGATTTAAGAGCTTTATATGACTCTATAGCCCAAATAGTTTGAATTGAGTGTGGAAAAAGGTTCCGAATAAATACATCCACAAAATAAAGAATCCAGAAATACACAATAAATAGCATACAGAATTAAATCAAGAGCTATACTACCCCCTTAAATAGTTTCTACGGTATATATGTAACAAGAAAAAAAAGCAGAAAAGGGGCAGCAGCATATGCCAAGGAACTAATTAAAAGGTTCACTGAGTGATTAGGATAACTTTTTTGAGTAAAACCAGGAACATGGATGAGTGTTAAGAGACCTGTTTGGTTGTCAGAAAAGTTTTTTAGATAACTCTGTAAAGCTGTGTCGTGAAAACGTCCCCAGGAGGCTGCTGTCATTAAGCGACTCTGAAGAGTTTCCACACTTAACTCCAGAGTTAAGCGACATACGGTAAAGACAGTGAAGTTAAACGGACTAAATTCTGAATCAGTGACACAATTTTCTAATCTTTTATATTGGCATATCCTGCTTATCTGATGGATCTCTGAACAGGGATTTGGGGTCAGGGGTTTCTCTAAACAACGTTATACAGATGTTCTGATGATCACATTTTTAGAAGGATATTTAAACTTGTTAAAATGGTTAAAACTGACATTACGTAACTTTTGAAAATAGAAATAACATAATACTATGCTTCGAAATTAAGATGCATTCAAGTAAGTTAGTGATAGTCAACTCAAGGCAGATGTTTCATCAATATTAACTGAGTCAGTTCACTGCCTTTTTTGACTCGTCTACAGTTGTGGTTCTGTTACGCTGTGTTCTAAAGGGACAGTTCACCCCCAAAATCAAACCTACATATTTTGTCCTTTAAGCCTAGTTCACATTACATGTAGCAGAAGATCTCGAGAGCCACCTTGGGTCGGAGGTGAGCAGGGGCGGGCTGGGGTTGAAATTCAGCCTGGGAGATTGGTTTGGAGAGGCCTTTTTTCCAATCACACGACGGACGCAAGTGGAACCATAATTTTAACACAAATACTTTATTTGCAGTATGAAAACAATCTAATGATATTAACCCTATGGGGCCTAGGCCTTTTTTCAGGTATTTTTACTGCCTTTACTTTTAAGCTCATATCACAGTCATTATAAAGGCCACATACACATGCTATATCTTGGGGTTTTTTTTCAGGACAATCTGGGCTATCAAGATTTGCCATCATTACATCTCCTACTATGTGCCTGTATTTTATATTAATTTTTATTTCAATGAAAAAAACAAATCTGTGTTACTAAATTCTTACATTTTTACATGTATATAACCATAGCAAGTTGGAAAAAGACATATTCTGCCATATATGAAGAGGGGAGACTCTCTGGAATCTGGCAATATAAGAACCATGATACTGGGACATTCTGTCACTTCACAGCTGTCCAAAACATGTGGTTTGTGCCATTATTGCAAGAAATTCCATTGACTCATTCACAAGTCAAAAATGTGTTTTATCTGAAAGAAACATGCAATATTTACATCTAAGATCATAGAAAAATAGTCAACCAAGTGCAATGATGTCCTCCAAGTTAATATTTGCCACTTTGTTTGCAGTTTTTTTGTTGTTGTTTTTCAGTTTCAGTTATATATTGGGGGACATTTTGGGCATGGGGGGGGGGTCCCCCTCAGTGTATATGGTGACTACGGCCCTGTCATGCATGCATAATTAGGCTACAGTTGTCTGGGTGCGCAAAGGTGAAGTGCGCTGGCCTTGTCATACAAAGTTTGATGGAGTGTCAACTGGACAATATGGAGATATTTGCATCTTGAAAGCCGGACTACAAGTGTGGATAGACAGGGAGAAACACACGCAAGCCTAAGACGTGGTAAGATACGATATTCCTCACTATATGAAGTGACTGATAACAAGATCTGTAAAATGGATTGCAAAGAAATTCGTCAGGTTTTTATTATGTAGACAATTGATCTGTATTTACAGCGTGATGGGATGACAGCACAATGATGTGTGTGGTATCACTGGAAAGCTCTGCTCCTGCGCTTTCATGTGATATGCGTGGCATTTCTGTGCAAGTCTGCATTCGCGAGTAATCCATCCAAGAGTAATGTGTGTGCAAAGCTGTATGAAGGCTCTGTTATTCATGATTTTAGTGTAACTTTATCATTGTTTTTCGCTGTGAAAACTGTGGTCTTGTCGGAAAGCTACAGTCCCGCTGTTTCACGTGATATGTGTGGCTTCTTGCTATGACGCACGGTCGCAGAGAAAATCCATAGAGAAGAGCAGGTGTGAATTTGGACGCACTATGCATCTGCTAATTTACACTGCTCTTTCTTTGTTTTTTCTTTTTTTTGAACAGGAAAACAACAGTTTAATGACTGAGCGGCTGAGCCAAACACATTTCAGTAGAAACAAGACTCAGCTCAAATTGTGAGAGGCCGCTTGTATCTCCCCTTAATATGCAAAATATTAGATTGACCCAGTCTGGCATTCCACTCTGTGCAACCTGCGGCTGCGAGGGCAGGCTGCTGTGGTCAACCGCAGCTGCGTTTTATGGGGTAAAAAAACGTTGCGACCACCAGCCGGTTTGGCCTGGAACAGACCGGCCGTTCAGGAATACTCCTGAACCTCACTATGGCCAGCCCACTCCTGGAGGTGAGTCAGCAGAGTCTGCCACGACGAGTCCTCATGTGTGAACAAGCCTACGAGCAAGTTGCCCCCTCGGGACTGGATATCTGGCATGCTAGAAAACTGGAGAAGTGTGACACGACTGACAAAGAGCATCAGCCAGTGAGAGGCAGGATACTTTTCACGTCAGCACGCAGGAAGACGGAAGAAACGGCAACACTGACAAGCCAGCAAGCAACAACAACAATGGCAGTGTCCACAGGATCACGGGGAGCGCATTGTGTTTGGACCCAGGCCCTGGAGGCAGATCTGATTCAACACTGGGAAGAATATTCATGCCTTTACGATGTGTCGTCTCCAAGTTAAAAACCGTAGTTTGGTGACGTCACCGCATTATCTGGGGCTCTGTCTGCAAGCAGTTGGCGAGACTCCCGATGACAGAAACAAACGTCGCCAGGTATGAACGCTCAAAAGATTACGATTGTCTCTGCGACGCAAAATCAGGGTGAATATCATATAATGTGAACTAGCCTTTAACTGTACTGCTATTTATCAGTCTAGATTGTTTTGGTGAGTTGCAGAGTGTTGGAAATATCGACCGTAGAGATGTCTGCCTTCTCTCCAATATAATGGAACTAGTTGGCACTCGGCTCATGGTGCTCCAAGTGCCACAAAATACATTTTAGAATGTCAACAGCAATGTCTCTTTCCAGAAATCATGACCTGGTTATTCATCCAAAGACCTTGCTGAGAGCAGTTTCGTGTAGGAACTAGTTCTACCAAACTGTACCCCGCCAACTAAATAACCCCACAGAAGGAAGCGTGCATCTACTCAGCTCACCTGGCAACACTGAGCTAGCTAACGTTACACCTCAGCTGAAGAGGATGCCATTAATGTTTATGTGTCGTACTGTCTTGAGCAAGGGCGACTATTCAGACTATCTAACTATCTATCATCCATGAGTAGATGCACACTTCCTTCTGCACGGTGATAAGGTTGGTGGGTGTAGTTCGATGGATAGAAAATAGTTCCTACATGAAACTGCTCACACCAAGGTCCTTGGATGAGTAACTGGGTGATGATTTCTGGAAAGAGACATTGCTGTTGACATTTTTAAATGTATTTTTTGGCACTTTGAGCGCCACAAGCTGAGTGCTATCTAGTTCCATTATAGTGGAGAGAGGGCAGACATCTCTACTGCCGATATCTTCAACACTCAGTGACTCACACCAAAACAATCTAGACTTATAAACAATACTACAGGTAAGAGGCAAAATATGTACTGTCCTTTTAACATTTACTTTTGTTACACATTTCTTTTGGACGTGTGGGAACAGTATTTTCCCATCTTTTTGTGGTCAGCTGCAATCTCTCCATGCTCATCGTGTTTCTTTTCTTGTTTTTTTTTTCTTCTCTAACACAGCCTCTAGTCACTACTCTCTGGGGGTCTACAGTCACATCTGACTCAGACTTGAGGACAAATTAGCTGTCCTCCACAACACTGGCAAGAAGCACTTGCAAGGGCTGAACAGAAGAATTCTCAGCCATCACTGCTGGTAAAAAAAAAAAAGATTAAAGACAGATAAATAACTCCAGTTTGGTGTTAAGGATTTGTGGTTTTTGAATCCCCAGATATAAAATCACATTACTAGAATACATTATTTTTGAATTTGCGGTACTGATCTCCATCCTTTCTGGGATGATGATACAGCCCGAGCTGACAAGACAATGGGAACACCTCACTTTTCACAATAAAACTGGCAGATAAATGCTGCGCTCCCTGTCTGAATCAGACTAATTAGCATTAAATGTAGCAGAAAGGAAAAGAAGCCGGTTAATAAGGCTCCATTAGCCTTGTAAATTTGTGTGAATCTTGCAGTTCATATCAACATCTACTTGATCAGTAAAATGATTAAAACCAGCCTCTGTTTGAAGGTTGAAGTCAAACGTATACTGATATTTTTCTCTTTAGCCAATTAGTTATGAACCATCAGTGAGCTCTACCACAACACACACACACCTTGAGGTTTTTGATCTGGGAACATGGTGCTAAAGTTTGGACGAGACAGTCGCTGTTCGGTATCATAACAGAAATGTATTATTTATTTTCCCTGACCTCCTTTCATAAAGATTCAAGCACAGGAGAGCGCGAATGGTCAGCACAGAGCATTTGTCCGATTACCGCCAGCAGTGTCCTTTCATTTCGGTGAACGATCGGCAAGAGCAAAGATGATGTCTCAGTGGCCCGCTTTCCACTGTAAACAATAACAACATAAAATCGGTGCTATAAAGACACACAGGCTGTAAAATGGCACCAAAGAACAAAGCTGCGGTTCCCACTGCATCCATCTTACAGAACAGATGTGATGATGATGATGGAGTTGCATCATGAAAGAGTCGTGAGTCACCGAAGGGAAACTCTCCCCCCATCGTCCTTGGAGGTCAAAGGTACGAGACAGCCACAGCATCAGTGGAGGCTGGTGTGGGATTCAACGCCATGCTCTGAGAATGTGTACAGAGGTCTGTGATTAAGAGACTGTATTTCTAACTAATAAGCTGGTAGCTAATAAGCAGTGTTTAACGGTTGATAAAGGATGGAATAAAGAATTAGCAGAGCTCCCACTACGAGCACCAAGAGGGCCTCCCCGAAGATCACTTGTTGCCCACTTAATTATATGCTGCATAAAATGTGTTTTTTGTTTCATTTCCTTGCAGCATTGGTTAATTTCCTGCTGAGCTGAAGTGTCAAGAGAACTCACTAGTATTATTGTGTTATAGCCTTTAAGGGGAACACCACATAAACTAGAAGAAGAATTCCAGTATGATATTTCAGTAGTCTAGGAAAGTCCAAGTAAGTGGCTTTTAGTAATCAGGGTGTCTACAGGTTTACACAAGTTAAATTTAAGACTTTTAAAACCTTTTTACTGACACTTTAAATTTAAGACCAAACTTGCGATGGAAAT
Organism: Epinephelus moara; assembly: GCF_006386435.1. Lineage (NCBI taxonomy): Eukaryota > Metazoa > Chordata > Actinopteri > Perciformes > Serranidae > Epinephelus > Epinephelus moara. The sequence goes on from NC_065528.1 coordinate 16,395,450, forward strand.
GCACACCAATAGCGAAAATATACTCTTTCCAAGTAAACACAGTTCAAAATGAACAGTAAAAATGATCCTAATGAAACTTTCATGTGTGATTCCACCGCCCTGATCCCCATTTTACCACGTTTGAAACATCTTTGACATACGGTACAGTTTGCTTCATAAACATTTCCAGGCACTGGCTTCAGTCATCTCGAGTAATTGTTACTCTTACGTGATCTAAGTGCATTGAGGGAGCAAAATAAGGGGCATTGCACACATACAGATGTTGTGTCGAAGTCTGGTACCCCATCGAACAGTGTCCCATTAACATTATGTTTCCTATCCACCTTATTCCTAGCCCCCATGATACCTTGCATGATACCTTCCAACGTTGAACCGAAACCAGCTATTTCCAATGGCAACAGTTTGTTCACAGTACTCTATTCTTCTTTCCAAGAGCAACCGGGAAATAAAACGTGGAACACACCACCTGTTATAGCTCAAACTGGATTATGTGATCATACCTTGTCTGCATTAACTTCTGATTTATTAAAAACTGTTCTGAGTGAAACATGATGCTGAATTTAGCAGCAGACTTCAGTTATAGTGATATTAAGCTGTAGGAAAAGAAATAACTTTTGGCATTTATTTTTTTATATGATATAAAAGAAAGTACGGTAAATCAGTAACACATTCTCAGCCCTAATGACTCAATACATAATTCAGGGTATGTTGCTGAGTTTATTTTCTAATGTAGGTTGAGAATGAAGTCAGACGGGGAAAGACAGTGATATCATGTACTGACGTTGAGTGACAGACCTGTCAGCTAGGTGTCATTCTCTTCTGCAAATTCTGATTTAATCATTTTTTCGCTGTGTCTGGTGGTTGTATTTCTCATATCAATGATACCTTTGGCAACAGGAACAATCCCTTTTTGTTCTGGTTACATGTTCAACACACAGTTGCTGAAGACAAAAATGTAGCTTAGACTGGTTGTTAGTCGTTACAGACACGGACAGTGCAACAGGTACCAGAGCTCTGCAAAGACATTTTAGAAAAGTTAAAATTAGTTAAATATTTGTTGAAAAATAAATCAGTATTTGCTAAACTGAAGGCAAATTACTTTAGAAAAGAGCCAGCGTTGGCCGTTAGCCACCGAGAGTAGCCACTGGGACTAACCACAGACAGTCTATGGGACTAACTAGCTTAATGCTACTTCCGCTATCTCACTGGAAGTTGCGCATATAATCATTTCTACAGTAGTGCCCTCAGGAATAAGGTGGATAGCACCAAAACAAAAAAGTATATCAATGATTGTCAGTGGAGATTCTCAGTCATCCAGGTCATGGTAATCATAAGTGCTAATATCGTAGGCAACTGGACTTGCTTGTGTTTCTTGAAGACGTTTCGCCTCTCATCCAAGAAGCCTCTTCAGTTCGAAATGACTGGCACAAAGTTGCAGGCTGTAAACCTTGTGTGGGTGGGAACCCTTGCAGAGTCATAGGGGTCACGTGAGCTCTTAGTTTCAGAGTCGTTAAGGTCACAATGTGAGTCATTGACCCACCTGGTCACCATGTGAATCGTTAGGGTCAGGTGGGACCAGGGGTGAATGGGTGTGAAGTCGTCTGGGGAGGGATCCCCAAGACTGCATTGTAGGTGGGGGATAAGTAGTGCCGTGTATATATATCAATGATGTGACGAAATAAATTTTTAAGACCTATTCAATCTGAATTTGATTTAATACTTAATGAGGCCTTCTATTAGTAAATGTGTGTTTAAGACATTGCAAGACTTTTTATGGACCTGCAGCCACCCTGGTAATGGATTTTGATGAGTAAAGCATTTCGCGCGCTGCTTTGTGTTGCTGAGCGCCTCAAGTTTTTCCGCTCTGTGCCCCTGTTGTTTTTGGAGGAAAGCCCTGAACGCCACGAGTTGAAAAGACTTCAACTCAGAGCAGAAAAAGTTCTTGATGTCAGTGGCGTTTTCTTCCCAATACATCTTTTTCACTGTGGACATTTTGGCATGTCATGGTAGGAAAAGCACAGGTGTATGAATTAACATTAACAATAGCTGCATTTCACGTGGGGGAGATCCTGGTAGTGTGCATGCTGGCCATCGTTAATGTTATCAGTTTCACCTGTGCTTTCCCGACTATGACAAGTTAAAATGTCTACGGTAAAACCAGTCTGTGTCCAAACAGATGACTTGAGAGACAGCCCTTCTGCGGAGGCCACAAGTGGCAGCGTTCATGGTTTTTATGACACTAACATTAGCTCACTTTCAGTGTTGCCCTGGGCAAGCTCCAAGACATATCCGAACAAACTGTGGCCTCAACTACTTTCTAACATTTCACCAACCATAATAAGCCCCGACAATTGACAGCATATTGTCAAACTGTTCCTGAGTCATCCCTATAATAAGCCTTGAACCAACCATCGTCCAGCTGGTGGCACTCCCTGTGATGTATCTGCTTTCTGAGGGTCTCATGCACCCACACGGACTCCGTCTCCCTGTGACCAACACACATTTTGGGAACAGCCTATCATCCTCAATCAGAGCCACAGCAAGTGTCCTCTACCTTTTCATTTTTTAATGGAGATTTTAAGGTACAAACCTGTGAGTTTACTTCACAGCAAAATAGCAGCTGAGCTAAGGACAGGACAGGTTATTTAGTGGTTGCCTAGCAACAAATAAAAAAATACCCAGCAAGCTAAAAAACAAAAAGCCTGCTAACCAAGTCTAATCTTGGTCTTTGTCTCAAACTTGTGATGCCATTGGGTACAAAGTCTGGAGCTGCTCCATAGACGGTGAATGGGAGCCTGATTTTTTTGACCCAAAGAATTTTTGTTTTCTTTTCTTCATACCCAAATGAGAAATGTCATCCTGCTGTGGAGAAAAAGCTGCAGAGTCACAATCTAAGACATCCAAGTTTAACCCAACTCTTAAACCGATTAATCAAAGAGGGATCTGGTTAGATTGCACCGAAACTTATTACCAACTCGTCATGTTTTAATGGAATACAATCTGACATAAACAGCACTAAACAACAGCAACAGAGCTGACAGAGCTAACAGTGTTAACCGGGGGGAACTGGAGGTTGGGCCATACACTGCTGCGACAATAGCCACGTTTCCATCAGCCTATTTAGATGCGCATCTAGAAGTATTGCATCGGAAAATTATGATGGAAACGCCAAAATTCGAATTAAAATCCCCTGATTCGCACAAACTAAAATACGCTCACTTTAGCCGGGTTTTGGTTGATTCGAAAAAATGTTGATTCGCAAAACGGGGGATGGAAACAGTTATGTTCTAATTAAGTCTGACGTAGCGCACCTCTCTCCATGGTGATATCCACACTCTGGGTCGGGAAGGCGGTAATGCATTTACAAGCTGGTTGCCAACCGCCAGAAAACGTAGAAGAAGAAGAATGTGAGACTTGTTTTGTTTCCGGTTCTGCGGAAAACTCGTGCGAGTTCATAATTTTCATGTCCGTACATTTAATGGAAACACACAGGATTCGTATTTCTTTTAATGCGCATTTCCCAATGATTCGAATCACTTTTGGATGGAAACATAGCTAATGGCATCCCAATTTTAATGCCAACCACTATGAGCGCAGTGCAGAGCAGCAGCAATGACCTAGACAGTTGGAATAATCGAGATAATGAGTTCCCAACTGGGGAAATTCCTGTGAACGCCCCTTCAAGTCAGAACAACTCCGAAAGTCTGAAAATTTTGGCATATGGGTTGTCGAGTTGACGTCACATCACGCAGAAGCATGGAAAGTACACGTTCAGTTGATGGCAAGGATTTTTTTTTATCATTTCAAGTACTGCATATCGTTTGCTCACATGTATCCTGTAAAATGGTCGTAAGTTGCTGTCCACGTAGAGAGACCTTAAGTAGATAGAAAAGTTACTCATCAGCATCAGCCAGGTCAGGCAATATTTTAGTTTGAGGGGACGTACTGGTGCACCAAGTCTTGGATAAAATCACTTTGCAATATAAAGCTTCAAAGTGTTATCAACTTGCTGTTTAATTACTCTAAGCAATAAAATACGACACATCGGATTTGTAGTGTCCATATTGTGCCCACATTAAAAGCTCCTGAACGCGACAAAGTCGGAAGAACGACTTCCCAACTCGGGAAATGGGATCGTCTGAGTGGCACGCAAATGCAGCATTACATGAGTGCTTGTCTTGACCGGCTTACCACAACAGACCACACAGAAATTGGATGGTATTTGGAGTGTAGAAAAGGTATATGACTTTACTGGCTTTATGGTGGATAATCAAGCTGTTAGGGTTCATCCTCTGAGGGCTATGAATATCTGTTTATAACTCGATGGCAATCCGGCCAATAACCGTCAAGCTATTTCACCAAACACCACAAATTTCAACCTGCTGGTGGCACTAAAGAGGACAGGTCGGGAGATCACCTGTCGGCAGGATTGATCCTCTTCATCCTGGAACTATTGGGATATTTCATTCTGGGGCAAAGAAGTGGATGGACTGATGGACATCATCCTTGCCGGAGCCACGATGCTGGGAAACAAATCCTGAAAACATAAGTCGGCAAAAGTTTCAAGTCTCCTCAGATAATGGTATAGAAGCAGACAAGGCTCCAGCATTTTCAATAATGAAAATGACAGATACAGATGCATCTGGTAAAAATTTAAGCACAAAATACATAATTGAAGCGGCTTTGTGAAACACTGACAGCCACAGAGGACACATTTGCTCTTCTGCTACAACACAAAGATTAACAATCATGAGATCCTTACACATAGAAAACACTCAACATACACAAAGCAGTCGTCATCATCAGTGGGACTCTGATTTACAAATAACACAACATCCACTTTCAATCATTTAATAAAAGCTTGGATATAAGACCATTTTTTATACAGCAAGTGTTCAGTTGTTCTGATGGGAAATCCATTTTCTGATCCAACCGCAGTGAGAGCGAATATGCCGCGACTCTTACAAGGCATTTCTTCAGACATTCGACACAGTCTGGATCAGATACAACAACGGCGGCGCGCTGGTTGAAGGGGCCAACTCACCGAGAATATACTCTTCATCTTCTGTTACTGTAGTTGCCAGAAACACTTTTACAAATATATAGATATAGATTTGTTTTTTTATATCTCAAATATTTATATAAATAGAAGTAGATTAAAGATCTGGGCATTATGACAAAGTGCAAAAAAAAGGAAGGGGGAGGCTTTTAAAAAAACTGTTAATACCTCCGTAAAATTCAACAGCAACGATAACATTAACTGCTCTGACATCCTTGAGCTTCGTCTTAATTTTAGCTGCAACAGACTGTACTAACTATAAACAGTAAGTCAGGGTGGGATTTCCCAAAAACATCTCAGCGCTAAGAACATCAGGTTTGATCTGTAGTAGCATGTGAGATATTGAACGGAAACAAAAACCTTCAACTTTTCAGCCATTAAACCAACATCTTTATACATCTGTTTGTATGTTAAACAGAGAAAACTGTGAATATGTGTCTATAATGTAATTGCAGGCAGGCTAATGATTTAACTGGACACTGCGAGTACCCGGGTAAACCACGTGTGTCTACAGTAAAAAAAAAAAAAAAAGACCACAGAGCCGGTATCACTAAACTGATCTAGACGATCTCACGCACTGATGAATAAAGTGTCATCATGGGAAGCACTTGGGAAAAAGCAGAACACGAATACAACTGATTATGTACAATTAATTCATCATTAGTGCTTAGATGCTTTCGAGACAAAAAAAGAAACAAAAACAAAAAAAAAGTTATTTAAAGCAGCTGGCGAGTACCAGGTGGGAGCGTCGCTCGCAACAAATCAAAATGCTTTCAGTTACTTTGGCTTCATCAGCAAAACCACACGAATAAACAGGGTACCTTTCAGACATTTAAAGGTTTTAACCATTTGTTTTTTGACATATGGCGTCCATGACACCACTTTTAACCATGGATATCACACGTTTTCTTGCACCTATATGATATGACATCCTCGGATTAATCTGATCATGTTTGCGCCACTTAGGACATTTAGTTGCGGCCGTGAGCTGCTATAATACACCTGATGCTGTATGTATGCATCTTGTAGGTATTTAAAACATTTAAGCGGGGTTGCATGAGGTACTCATCCGTATTCAGTGTATTGCTGACAATAGATGTTGGTCCGCACGTCCCAGTTTGGAGAAGCAGTACTGACAGGGAAGCTAAGCAATGCATTGCTGTGGATGGGGGCAGCAGCAAAATGTATTTTAGCCACCCAAAAAAAGTCAATATCAGTTCAAGTGTACGTTATATTTAGAATATTTTCACTGCTTTACCTTGCCGTCAGTGCTACATCAAATTTTCCCCATAGTATTGCAAATGGTATGGAATATTTTTTTTAGCTATTTTATCGGATTAAAAAGTTCCAGTATCGTGACTTTCCGACATCCCTTTCCAAGAAGGAACTGAAGCCGTTATCTATGCTCTCTTCAACGCCACCAGACTACTTTAACAAAAACAGTGATTTTACCTTGCAGAAAATGAGAGTCGCTGCTCTACCGCTGCCCGAATCAGTTTGTTACGGTGTAATTGTGAGACTTTGGTGTTTTAAAGGGTTAATTTGGATTCACCACAGTCACAAAACACAAACTACAAGCTGATCGAGGCAGCTGTACACCAGCAACTACCGTGTTCTGTGAGGTAAAATTATTGAGTGTGGTGGCTTTGAAGAGAGCGTAGAAAACAACTTCTGTTCCCTGTGAAAGGGAAAATAGTGACAGTATTCCAAAAACACTTGATACTGATTTTTTTTTTTTTAGGTGGCTACATTTTGCTGCAGCCCCCATCCACAGCAACACATTGTTTTGCTTCTGTGGCGATACTACTGCGTGCTTCTCAAAACAGGCGGGTTAACTGACTGCTAGCTACTATATATAACACAGTGACTATGGATAAGTGCCTCATACAGCTATGCTTAAAAAAATCTAGACTGCCCCTTTAAAAGCCTCACGGAAATGGCCAACGACTGAGCCACCGGAGACAAAACGGTACCAAGTTTGACGGTTGCAGCTGATAAGTAAGTGAAAGCATTTCGACCTGGCTTTGATTTTTACACACCCAACGACCAAGGCTAATCGCACTGAGACTAGACCAATCGGTCCTGGAAGATAAAGACAGTTCAAAAATATAGCTATAGTTCTTTAAACATTGGAAGAAGTATGAAAAAGGGTGAAACCACAGGCAAACAGGAATGTGGGGCCCTTGTATGAAAATACTAACCAAGGCCTGGTGTCACAAAATCAACCTTTGTTCTTTAGCGTACATGAGCTATTAGAAATCAGGGCTTTGTTTTTTATCGTCAGTGATGTCAATTTTTTTAATGATAAACATCGCAAAACACTGCAGCCTTAATAGAAATGTGAAGATACGCTGGGATAGAAACTTTTAGGACCATCATCTCTTTAGTTTTACAGGGTAAGAAAAGTGGCAGGAAACACAACACGCAACACAATTGAGCTTGAAGGTTCATTAATAAACTTATAAGTAACAGTCTGACAAAAAAAAACTTAACTCACGGTCCATTTACTACACCCCCTCCGCAAGTGATGACACCTGAGCATCTCCATAGCAACCAAGTTAACTCCATCTGATGATGAAGGTTGTAGCTTTGTCCCAATTTTAAACTACATACTAATTCTAAGCAGCTGTTGACAGCTACATGCATTGTACCATTTACAGCAGTGGTTCCCAACTGGTGGGTCGCGGTCCAAAGTGGGTCGCAAGTCTATTCTGAGTGGACTGCAAATGTGTGTAGTTTGCAAAAAACAATTTTCATTTTTAAGCACAGTGAATTTCAGGCACAAAGCTTTTATTTTGAAGTGCTGTTTCCTGCTGTAGTGTGACTGGCTAACAGACAGCTACTTGACAGAGACGGCAAACTACCTCGATGACATGGCCAAACACAAGAAAACGCCGACTATATTAAACTGTGTGGCCCTCGGACTAATGACAAAACTGGACCCTGTGGCTGGACCAGTTGGGAACCACTGATTTGCAGCGTACTTTAAAGTGGAAACAGACAAGTTTTTTGCTTTAACTTATCATTATGATTCTTGGCTACAGAATAATGACATCGTGTTTCACTTTCACTATGCAACTCTGTCTGGTATAATCTTGTGAGAAAATGAAGCCTCGATTTACTGCAAAAAGGAAGTTAGTCAACCACTGCTGAACCAAAACAAGATGAGGACAGCGCTTCTGTTTTCCCAGGCAACTATCTGTAGCTATCCCCAGGAGTATCAATGCAAGTTATTATTCCCAGTAGGGGACATGGTGGACGGTGAACAACCAAGGCAACTATGGGAACTGTGGGACCTGCTGTGCACTGAGGATAATGGAGTAGCGGTGCCAACATTAATACCACATAGAAATGAGTACAGCTTTCTGGAATTGAGGCTGAAGCTCTTTCAAAACTCTCAGCCGCATCTCGAGTCAAGATATTCTTTGTCAGACAACACACTAAGCTAGACGTAACTAGGCTTTGTTATTAGAACACACCTGACTAAAATCACTTTCAGAATTGGCCACAGGTGGCGTTTGTTATTTGGCAGCAGTGTGAAATAGTAATGACATACACAGCACCCACAGCCAAAGTTCATATTTGGCTGTGTTTGAGTTATAAATTTGTATTAATTTAAAAACACGCTGACGAACAAATCTGTGAGGATTTTGAGAAACCAGGCCGATCTTGTCATCGTTAAACACAAGCCTATAGGAGGGCAAAAATACTCTGTTTAGCTCATATTTAGTAAAAGGGGACAATTATTAATAAATACAAAAATAATAACAGATATGTACACATTATCGACAACATGAACTATCATAATACTTTCAACATTTCTTCAAAATGCCATAGAAATTATTATTTTTTTTGCTTAAAAAGTCTCTGTAGCTCAAACCTCGAGGGGTCAGTTAGAAAATCATTTAGGAGCGATAAATTATTTTACAAAAAAGAAAATAAAAATAAAAAGATCCAACACCGTAGTAATCATTCCTTTTTGGATGCAAGTCCTGACACACAGACAGGAGTTTGTGTTTCTTGCAACATTGAAAACCACAACGAAGGAAAAAAAAACCCCAAAACACTTCAAATAAAATCTGACTTCTTCCTATACTGAAATGCAATGCATTGACGCAGTTGGTAACGCAGGTGGGGTTTTCTTTTTTCTTCCCTTGTGTGAACAGGTCCTTGTGTGGCACTGCTGGAGACTGCTCTGGAGTCAGCGAAGAAGGAAGCGAGGGCAGTAAGTGCACTTTGAACACAGGCATGCTGGGATGGACGGGGAGAGAGAAGGGATAAAGGTAAAAAGAGAACTGCAGAGATGTTGACAGAGTTGTTTGATATAAAAAAGTAGTAGAGGAAGATGGGAGGAAATAAAGAGACTGAAACAGAGCTGCTGTTGTCTCTTCCACCTTTGAGGAAGAGTAAAAAACTAAAATCGAGATAGGAAAGCTGAGCTGAGGTGGCATAGATGAAGGCTGAGTCCTACAGCAGTTGTGTCAGTAGGTCCTTCAACCATCTAACTCCCAAAAACAATCACAGACCTCTTTCTTTGTCAGCTGACCTGAAACAGCAACCAGAAAAAGGGTCAGAGCAACCAGAAAATATTGTTCAAAGAAAAAAAGTGTCTCCCCCAAAAACTGTGCAGTGGTGGTTGTATTAACAATGCCTTAAAAACTGTGAGGCAATTTCCCTTTTCAAAGGAGAAGTTTTTGGATTCCAATGTCTTGTTCTGAAAAGGCCGCGACCACAGTGCGTGCACGGCAGCTTTCCGTGAAAAGTGATCCATAATGAGAAGGTGGAGAGTGGAAGTGACTGCCAGCCGACTGTGGGCAAAGACTCCAAAGCCCCTCCCCCCACCCCCGCCCGGTGTCACAGCCGGGTGAACTGAGCTGTCATTGGATAAATAGGGGTGACATCGCGGAGAGTGAAGCAGTCTGATTGGTGCTGTCAGTGGAAGAGTGGTGAGGTCAAAGGTCGCAAACGGCGGTGGCCTGCACAGCTGCCCAACATTCTGTCCTTGGAACAGGTTTCCGTCAGTGATGCAACTTGGCCTGCGGGGGGGGAGAAGACAGAGGTTTGTTAACTGGCTTTCATTTATTATTGGTGGTGGAAGCAACTTCTAAAATCTTATCAAAATATAGATATAAAACTTGTCAGTGAGCAACAAATTTAACGTGTGTTTAAATTGCCATTTCCCACCTGAAACGTTCAGGAACATTTCATGCATGAGGTCATGTGTGAATGGGAGCAGGGATCAACATTCAGGGATATCTCTACCCCCAATTCCCCACTTCAAGACATAGTAACATTTCAGGGAAAATGCTGGTATGGTTGTGGTGTAAATGAAAGCAGTAACATTGCCTGGTAAAGCACGCATGGGCTTATGTCTGAGAAAGACGCCTTTACATGAAGTGAACGACCCAATCACAAGACTCCACTGAGAGAGAGATCAAAGAGATCAAAAACAAACATTACTTGTCTCACAAACTTGTTGAAAATTAAATCGGCTTTGGACAAAAACCTCTCCTTGCACAGCACGCTCCTGGAATTGACAGGCCTATTCCACCATGTGCAAGTGGCCTTGCTTCTTCTTCGTCTTCTTCTGTTGACTCTAATGGCAGTTGGCATCAATGGCCATCTGCTGGACCATCCCCTGCCCCATCTATTCCGACATCGCCATGGCATGTGTAAAAAGGTGCCATACGGAAATGTTCCTGAACGGAGTGCATGTCAGGATAGTGGAAATCGCTTATGATGCCTGCAAGGTTATCCCAGTAATTTACTGGGAACTACGTGTGAAAGAGGCTTTAGTGAGTTTAGGTTTAGGCTACATGGGTTGTGTTCTAACTAATGTGAATAAATTCTATGTTAGTTCTCATTCATTCAAGTTTGATTTGCAGCCCTGATGTACATAAGTATTGTTTCATGCTGTGACTAAGGGCGCATTCACACCAGGATAGTCCGGGGGACTCAGTTCAATTGGGTGGGGAATGCCGAAAAAATTTCACACCTTCATTTGGTTCAGTTCACGCTCACACCGCACTTTTTAAAGTGGACCACACCGCCTGGACAATGTCACGCAGTTGCAAGAGCTGCTCGTTTGGGGGTGGTATTGCCCGAAACAACCACTGACCAGGAAGAAAAAAAAGAATGAGCAAGAAGGAAACTCGGCTCATCGATTGGCCAGAACCGAAAATGGCCAACCAATGAGCTGGGTTCGCTGGATCGTCTGTTTGCGTTTCCCCCTGTAAGCGAACCGCACCAGGGTTCACTTGCAAGTGAACCGAGACCCCAAGTTTTAAAGCGGACCAGGGTTGGCTCGTTTCATCCTCCTGTGGTCCAAAGTTCAAATGAGCGTTCACACCACTCCAAACGAACCGAACTATCCGTGGAAGTGGACCATGGTTCGTTTAAAACGGACCAAATAGCGCCAGTGTGAATGCGTCCTTAGTCCGCCTATTCGTTTTTCAGATTTAAGTAACGGAAAATGAATGGTGGTTTCATTTTGTTGACAGTTTGAGAAGGCTAAAGGTCTGCAGCCATGTTAGCAGCGACTTGAGGTTATGCTTTGAGCATAAATGAAAATGTTTTTGTTTTTTTTGGTCAAACTTTGCTTTAAGCTGTCTTTGCCATTATCATAGATAAACATTTAAAGCAATGGATGTGAAGGTGGTGTGCACTTTAAGGTTGGTTTGACAGTTCAGAATTGAGCACACATAATTAGACATACAGCGGTGGAAAATAAAGAGACTTCTAACACCTACTTGTCTCGGGGACTCTGGCCCCGAAGCCAGTATTCCCACGCTGTCGCTCCCATTCCCAAAGAGGCTCTCCAACCCACCCGGCCTGCTCAACTTGCTGGCCTTCCCTCTGTAAGAGCTGGGACTCCTCCTCTTCCTGCCCTCTGCTCCTCCCCCATAAGCCAAGGGTCCGGAGGGGGAAGCCAGGGGCTGATGGGGTGTGGAGGCAGGCTCCCTGTTGGGTGAGTAGGGTATACTGGTTGTGCCAAGTTCGCGACTGGAGAACGGAAGAGGAGGAGAAATGGCATTAATGATATACAGTGAAGCCCCAGTACAATTTTCACTGTACAGTCGGACTGCTATAAAATCATCACAGCAGATTTTACAGAGCTGTATATTTTAGAGGGAAGCTAAACACCTGTCATCACAGCCTCTGCACTACTGGCACTGTCCTCTCTGTTTACACACTGCTCTCCTTTTAATAAATCACCTCATGTGTTTCTCTGCAGACTCTACTATGTTGTGCTAAGCTGAGCCTGAATTGTGTTTGCAGCGCTGACTTTTTAAGATCTGGGGCTGATCAAATTCATTACTATGATAAAAACAGCCCACTACCCACCTGTTCTGTGAGTTGTGACTTTGAGACCCATCTGCTCTGGATAGCCAGTCCTCTCCGCCGCTCCAGAGCCCACTTCCCCCACGCCCGAGTCCCTTTTTCCTGGCTGCCGTCGCCGCTGCCCCTCCTGAACCTTGTAACGTCGGATGATGGCTGCTGCCGTTCCTCTTGTGACTATCCACAGTTGGTAACAAGGAAGGAGAAAAGGACGAGGAGGAGGAGTAGGAAGAGTTTTTCCTCCTCTTCGATCCCACTACAGAGTCCTCCGTGTCTTTGGATGGGCGGCTGGCTTTATGCGTGCCGTTACGGGCTTTACCCGGCGCAGAAACTGGGGCGATGGGCTGTGGAGCGTCTCGAATGCTGAACACCCCTGCCATGGATGCGGACTGAGGAAACGTGGTGGTGTAGGAGAAGGAGTTGGAGGGGGAGGAGAGGAGAGGAGAAGTGACGGAGGTGGGAGAGGGACTCTGTTGAGAAGTGAGGGGGGAGGTACCGGAGGAGGAGAGGGAGTGGAGGCTCTCTGCAGCCAGAGGCACCTTCCTGAAACAAGAGGAGAAATGCACAAAGTTGCTTCGTTGCCATAGTATTCAGAGCACTGAACCTTACGTTGCATCATACTGAATCAAGGGTTTTATGTTTTTATATGATTGGGAAATGTAGTATAATGTTCTTACATCTCAAACCCACTGTTGCTCCGCTTATGATTTTATCAATATGAACAAAAACTCAATGATGATTCTTAAAGTGGCATCTTGAAGATTTCAGTCCTGGTTGATTTGACACACCTGTCGTTACAGCAAATGTGGTTTAATGCTCCATGTCACAGAGCTCTGGGGGTGGCAAAACAAATTGTTGTCATTTTAATAAAGAAGTCAGGCAATAATTGGCCTTTTTCCATCCTTCAGCGAGCAACTGTGATCTGATTTTACGCTGCACGCAGCACGAGTCCGCGGCCAGGAGGGCGCAGTTAAAGAGGACGGTTACCTCGCTAAGTGAGAGGTGTGCAGCCTGTCGCCTGCAGCACCTCATCTCACAGCTCACTGTGGCTGCTCCTGACTGTTCAATTACTCCCTGCAGTATTTCAAAGAACTGATGTGCTGTCGACAAATGCCGAAAAATGACCGTCGTCTTGTCTGTAGATACATTTTTTGATGAATGATGGTGGTAAACTCACTGACAAACACACTGCATTTCCTGTGACTGCTTATTTATAAAGTTCAACTCGTGTTTCACCTGTTAAATGGGTCGTAATGTCCGCGTCATTTTAGTGCAGGGCTAACCAGAGCTTTACATCTGTCCCATGGCCTAATACACATTTAAAAAACAAAGACTGGAAAAAGATCAGCTCTGAAGTCAGGATTTCTGGGAAGTACTATATGGTGCTCATTATGGTCGCTTAGCAATGTCAGGTGCAACCTGCCTACATGCCTTAAAGTTGGAACAGAGTAGGCACAGGAGTAAGACCCAGCTCCCGACCTCACACCTTCCAGGCGGTTATAGGCGTGGCACATGTCCTTGCCCTTATGCGGCATTTTTGTCCGCAAATTTCACTCTCGACACACAGTTCATAATAGTTCATAAACGAGCAATGTGTGTGTTTGTGTTGTTGTAAATTAACTGGCTTCTTGTTTGATTACATTTAGACATGACATAAAAGCACTTCCCTGTCTACACTGCATTTTATTTTTGACCTTCATAAAGCAGGTTAGCATAGAGGTCACTTCCTGCCACATTTACAACTTTGTCATAGCGACAGTGAAATCAAAGCATTGACTTTATTGTGAACAAGCTCCACACAGTCAAAAAACACACTCACCTCCACATCTGCGCATTAAGGTGCTTCTCCACCATGCTCTGAAGCGCCAGCCTCATCCTGTCCCACCGCCTGTCGAACACATAGTGGCCCCGTCCCATGAGCCGGCTGCTGAACACGCAAAACTGGAGGGAGAAAGAAGGAGTGGGGTTTAAAGAAGGGATTTGAACGGGGATGAGGTAAGGTGAAGCACAGAGAGAGACGGGGAAAGGAAGAAGAGAAGGCAGAGAATTGAAGAGGACGCAGAGAAAAACAAGGATGAAAGATGAAAGAAAGAGAGAGGAAGTACGAGGTGGGTAGACAGAGCAGGATGTGGACTGAAAGAGATCGAATGACAGAAACAGAGAGATTGATAAAAAAAAATAAGCGATGACAAAGAGAGCAGAGAGGCGACGGAAAAATACCAAATTAAGACTAACTGATAACACAAGCTAAAATCTACTCATGAACTGAATACGTTTAGAAATAAAGCTGTTTCAGAAGATGTGACGTGACCATAGTTGCATCCAGCAACTTAACGGAAAATGACTGATGAAATCAACATTGTATATGCAAAACAAACGCCCATATAATACAGTAACATCATGGTCACTTTCGACATCTGACATCAAAAGTGCACACAACCCTCACCTCTTCCTCCTGCCCTGAAAACGATAAGAGCTACACCCGAGTCTGAACACCGAGAAAACTAATTCCTCTAAACGGCATCTCAAAGCAGACCCTGCGGGGTAAAAACGGCAGATATTTCCTCAAACTTGTGCAAATGGGTGTTTAACGCCCCGAGGTTATGGACTATAAAAATGTCTGTGCAACATAAGCAGTCACAGTATTTACCCCTAAAGGCTGTGGGTGGCGACTGGAGTAGTGAAAGGCAGGTCTGTCGGTGTCCTCCGGAGTCTCAGGGTCTCCCTCGTCGCTGGAGAGTCGAGCACTGTCTCCTGCCGCCGCCGCCCAGCTGTGGGGAGACGGCTCTGGGTTAGGGGCCGGGGCCGGGGCTGGTGCTGGGGGCAGAGGGGTGGAGGTGGAGGTGGAAGTGGAGGTGGAGGTGGCAGAGCCTGGGACCCTGTGGGAGACATGATGGAAATAAAGATGGGTGAGTAAAAGAAAAGAGAGATGAGAGAACAAAAGGGAAGGAGACAGAAGAAGGAGAGGAATTATACATGAAGAGGAAAAGCGTGAGAAGAAAGAAAGTGTTGAGGAAGAAAAATTGAGGGACAGCGCAGAAGAGGAACAGAAAGGAATTTAAAAAAAAAAGGAAAATAGACAGAAAAAAACAAAGCTCGTGTGATATCTGAACCAATCAATGCCACTCTGGTGTCTGCTACAGACACAAAACCTCAAATAACTTCCTTTTTCAAACAGAAAATCGTCTTCTAAATAGAAAGAGGAAATGAGTTGCTTCTAACACTTTCACAAGGGCACACTTGGCATTCTTTTATGACTGTTTCTACTTTGTGGCACTGTTGTTTACAGCGCCCCCTGGTGGATCTGCCATGCATCTGTCATGGCCCAGAACAGTTTTACTCCACTGATATGGTCTTAAATCATGAGTAAAAGTCTAAAATCATGAGGTACACTGTGTGCAGAAGTATCCACTATGAATAAATAAATATAAACAATGCTTTACAAATAAAAACATCATTAGATTTCTGTTCAGAAAGTGCTGCTTTTCCTTAAAAATACAGATTAAAACCTTAAAACCCTGACAAAAAGAAACACTTCTAGAAAACTACTACTTGTAAATTCTTTGACATAATCCTAAGAAACATTTTCTTAAAAGGCAACATAAAAGTCAACAGATGAGGAAGCAAATAATATGAATATTTTGAGTCTTATATGCAACTTAACATCTAATTATGAAATTAAATAACCATGATTAAATGTCACTAAATGTATAGCATTGAAATATTTTACTTTGAAAATATTTTTAAGGGTTTATGTGGTTTCTCTACTTGTAAAATTCTTCAAAGGGGACCTGTTATGCTCATTTTCAGGTTTATAACTGTATTTTGGGTTTCAACTTGAACATGTTTACGTGCTTTAATGTTCAAAAAAAACTTTTTTCCCCTAAGTAAGAAAAAAAAAGGTGGATCAGACATCACATGACTGATAGAACTTGATTAAACACAGATCATTCAGCTACTTAAGATTCAAATTTTATGGCCCTCCTTTGCTTCCGTATACACATGCATAGTCGATACTGCGTGTGTGTGTCTGTGTGTCCACTGTCCTACCTGGGTATGTGTGCATTCGCCAGCCGTAGCTTCAGCGTGGACAGAGGTCGTCCATTTGGGCAGTGAGGCTTGCTGGGACACGCCGTCTCTTGTGACGTGACGCTCTGGCTGCCGCCTTCCTGCGATCCGTCCCTGTCTCTCTCCTTCTCCTTCACCCCCTCGTTCACCTTCGCCCTCCCCTTGTGTTCGGCCAGGAGGATGTCGAAATGTTTTTTTCGGCCGGAGACGGCTCGGCGGTGGGTTAAGGAGTGAGTCTGTGGCAGCAAAAAAAAAAAAAAAAAAAAGAACAAAGAAAAGGTTAATAACAATTTCCCTCTGTGAGGTAGTGAGCACTCACCACTGAGAGATATTGGGTCATTTCCAGAGAGACTTTGTAAATCAAAGTACTGATGTGTGAAGAATTCAGACTGGAGCTCAAACATACATCACCGGGGGCCGATGGCTTCACTCACAGGGGCTTGAATCACGGCTGTCTGGTTTCAGGAACGTTTCCATAATCACTGCACCATGCTGTTGCCCACGTCACACCAGACTAACACGGGTAAATATTGCCAGTGCATGGTGAGCTTGTCTACCCTTCCAACTACTTTGGAAGGTAACCAGCGATCAAACATTTGGTTTTCCAGCAGTCCTCTAAAGGATGTGCGTGCGAGGCTGGTCAAATGCTGGTTTAAACAGGTAGTGTGGCTTTTGGAAGGAAAAATGTTTTCTGTGCACACTCAAGGATAATATTGAGTATAGAAGGCTCTTCAAAGGCTTCGCGAGCTGAGAGATGCATCTATTATACTCATAAATATCTTGAATAACAACTTTGATTGAGTGAGCTGCTGCTCAAGGAAGACTTCAGTCAAAAGCACATATAAAACCTGAGATCAAGCAGTGATGATTCCTACAGGACTCATCGATAAGGACGATGACAACAGAACCTGGACAAACCATTGCTCAAATCAGTCTTTCCATTGATTTTACTTTATGTGTGTGTTTTATTTTTTCATTCAAAAATCATCACTAACTTTAAATGAAACACCACTGAACAGAGAATATCGGTGATCATAAAACCTGACATAATTTTTGGTTCCTTTTGCAGGTTCAGGAGCTCCTGAGTTCCTAGCCTCCTGTAGGCGGCAGGGGGTGCTCCTTAATCTACAATCACGTCCATGAGCATTTTAACTGATAATGCTTTTGAGGAACACCTTAGCTCAGCTTAAGGAGGATCAAAAAGAGGATTTAATGCAACCTTAAAGGGACAGTTCACCCCCAAATCAAAAATACATATGTTTCCTCTTACCTGCAGTGCTGTTTATCAGTCTAGATTGTTTTGGTGTGAGATGCCGAGTGTTAGAGATATCAGCTGTAGAGATGTCTGCCTTTTCTACAATATAATGGAACTAGATGGCACTTGACTTGTGGTGCTCAAAGCCAAAAAAACAAACAAACAAACAACAACAAAACTCAACAGCAATGTCTCTTTCCAGAAACCATGACCCAGTTACTCAAGATAATCCACAGAGCTTGTTGTGAGCAGCTTCAAGTAGGAACCACTCTCTTTCTGCTAAGCTAGGATGCTTGTATATACTTGCTAGCTCACCTAGCACCACAGAGCTAGCTAACATCACAGCTCAGCCAAGGAGGATGCCAATAGCGTTTACATCTTGCGCTGTCACGAGCACGAGCCTCTTGTCAATGAGTAGATGCACGCTTCCTTCTGCGCGAGGATACAATTGGTAGGGCTGGGCATTATGGACAAAAATTCATATCTCAGTATTTACAGGCTGAGTGGCGATACACGATATATATCTCGGTATTTGTATAAAAAGCAGACTGTGATCAAAATAAAATGCAAAGACAGGGATTTTTATTAAATAAATAGCAGGGCTGTATGTTAATTTTTTGCACACAGCACTGGAGCTTCAGAGGTTTAAAGGTTTGCAGCACAGGACACAAAACTATAACATGAGTATAAAAGTATCAAGTAGGTCTAAAGTCATTGTAGCTTAAAACAATTAAAAATTTTCATGGGGGGAGTTAAAAAGTTGCTTCCATGATCCTGGCAAATGAATCTAGTGCTGGAAAATGATTTAAATCTTTTTTTTCTTATATTGATATATCGTTCACAGTTGTTATATCACCCAGCACTAACCGTTAGAGGGCGTCTAACCCCTAGAAAGAAAGTAGTTCGTAAATGAAACTGCTCACAACAAGCTCTGTGGATTATCTTGAGTAACCAGGTCATGATTTCTGGAAAGAGACATTGCTGTTGAGTTTTTCAAATATATATTTTTTTTGACGTTTTGAGCACTGCAAGCCGAGTGCCATCTGGTTCCATTATATTGGAGAGACGGCAGACATATCAACAGCTGATATACCCAACATCTGGTAACTCACACCAAAACAATCTAGACTGATAAACAGCACTGCAGGTAAGAGGAAAAATATGCATTTTTAATTTACAGGTGAACTGCCCCTTTAAGATGCTTTTGGGAAACAGGGCCCACGTCCCTTTCTTTAAACTGATGTTCTCACTGGGACTGTTACTATAAATGAAGACACCAACTATAAAAAACAACCCAAAAATATTATGAAAACATGATATTTCTCACCAACCACTCTAAAAAAAATATCAACACACTCCCATGACACATCTCTAATTACTTATTGAAGTGATTATTAAAGCTCGCTTGAAGTAATTAAAGGGCAGTAAAACAGAGTTATACTGCTGAAAGATGCTGTAGCCTCATCCAACATCTCTAATTACCTCATCAAGGGAAGTGTGGGCCCTGTAATGCCTCAGCACTGCTACCCAGCATTAACTGAGGGATAGGAAGTGCAGGCCTATCACAGAGACAGACAGGGCGGCGGACAGGGTCATAGCTGTGGGCTGGAGCGCTACAGTAGTTATAATAGTGCACCCTTCAATATTATTACTACCGTAAACAAACAAAGCTGTTTTCCTGGTCGGACGGCCTCAGACAGGAAGCAGGAAGGGACTATTATTGTCTCCACAGAAATTACACAGACAGGGAGAGTGTTGGTGATTGTGTTTTTGTGTGTGTGCGTTACCTTGCAGGTGAGAGACCGCGTGCAGGGTCGCTTAGTCTCAGGGTCCTGGACGCCACAGTGCTTGTTAGGATCAAACACTCTTCCTGTAAACACATAAACACACACACACAAATTAGACTGGTACTAAAGGCCATCATTAAGCCATGTCGTCCCTCCCTCTTTCAAGCATCAAATCACATTTGCTGGGAGTGGGAGCCTCGCAGTAGCACAACAAGTGCATTCATTTGTCTCTACTGAGGAAGCAGTTCACCTCACTGACATTTGTCTATTCACATATTCCTTTGTTCAATCAATCATTCAGCTGTGGTCTAAGGCGACTGGAGTCTAATAGTGCTAGTGTGCGCGACATTATTAGCAGCGTTTCCAGTTTCAAACAGATAAAGTGTGCAGATCCCGCAAGCTGTGACAAATCAATCCTGACAGGACATACTGGCAGCCGGACAAGAGTCAACTGTGACTGACAGCCCAGGAAACTCTCTCCTGCTTTAATGAATAGAAAATGTAGTTTGATGATGAAATGTAGCCCTCAACGTTTAAGACTGTGTCAGTCAAAAGTCTCTGATGTGTCTTCGTATGGCAAAATATTTATCAGATCTTTAGGTGTTAGAATTCACACACTATCCTTACAATGAATTTTCTCACTCAGCTTCTTACTATGAGTCATGGGATCGTACATGTATACACTATTTTCCTGCCAAAGTTAGAACAGTTTGGGTTGTTTCACAAGAGAGATTTCTGTGTTCCTTTTTTTTTCTCGTCTTTGCTACTCTCGCTTGTTCGACGTGTGCATGATTCAGCAACATTTGAATCAGAATCAGATGACAGTTGGTGAGTAGTTGCTGGGAGTAGTTTCACTGTCAATCAAACCACATTCACACTGTCTCAAGAGGCAGATCAGCTCAGTGTTTAACTCTTGTTTTTGAAGATGTATTGTTGTTTATTCAGTCATGAATATACTGTTGTGAAGTGCTCAGGAGCTTTGAGGGTTAAGCCATCTATCTCATGTTTATTATGGTTATGTTAGTTATTACGTTAAGTCCACCAGGCATGAGTCAAACGTTGGCCAGCCAGTATGCTGTATAATCACCCACTTTGTCATTTGTCTCAGTGGCTTCCAACTGGTGGGTCAGGGTCCAAAAGTGGGTCACAGGTCCAGTCTAAATGGACTGCAAGTAACTTGCAAACGTGCCAAGTTTGTAAAAACCACACTGCATTTTGAAGTACAGTGAATTTCCAGCACAGAGCTTTTATTTTGCAGTGCCATTTCCTGCTGTAGAGTGGGAGACTAATGCCGGATTCACACTGCATTGCATGCTCATTTTTGTCTGTTCAGACAGTCACTATGTCAGATTAGGCAATTGTGGAGTCATAAAATCGTGGTTTGACTAATAATGTAAAAAAGTGCCTCCAGACGGCAGGAGCTACATTTGCAAGTCACCGAATCTTCCACAAAAAGTGCCTGCAAACATTTCACAATAAAAGTCTATTTAGAAAATGAAGGGATTCTCTCAACTGAAGTTATAAAGGGCTTTTAATTTGAAACAGATACAAGAAGTGTTGAGTTGGAAATGACAATGCGATGCGTTAACTTTATCAAGGCAAACGGGAGTGGATAAAAAGTAAAAATATAAAAATACAGAGGGATAAATAAATAACAGCCTGTTTCTAACTCACCAACAAAAGTGAAAGTAAAAGCCAACCCCAGATTCATTTTGCATTGCTTTTTTTTCCTGCGCTGTGTCTCCTGGATGCCTGCTGCTTATGATCTGACACCTGGTCGCAACCTCACCTGAGCACTGTCGGGGTACACGCACCCATAAATGTCCTGAGCATAGAAAATAAGAAAATACAAGCAGAGGGCAGAGTCTCTACAAATAAATACACTATGAGTCTATACATTATTTTTTGGGCAAACCCTGCGCTGTATATCTTTAAACAATTCATACACTAACTACCTTTTAACACACACCTTCCTTTCCTCTTTTAAATAAGTGTTTTAGATCAGTGGTTCCCAACTGGAGGGCCAGTTTTCTCCTTAGTCTTTAGTTCAAGGTCCACACAGTTTAATATATTAGGCATCATACTTGCGGTTGGCCATGACGTTGAGCTAGATTGCTGTCTCTGTCGAATAACCGCCAGCTAGTTAGTCACTCCTCTACAGCAGGAAACAGCACTTCAAAATAAAAGTGCTGTGCTGGAAATCCTTTTGGTCCGTTCAGAATGGACCCACGACACATCACTTGGGAACCACTGTTTTAGATACTTATTTTCACAAAGTTCAAACCAGACTGTGGTTTAAAACTTGTTGATCGTTGATTGCCAATGGACTGAGCTGTAAAGTAGTTGCCAAGTCATTTCCTCTCAGTGACGAAAACAGTGAGCAAATTATTAATCTTTGCGGAGTGATGATGAGAAATACGAAAATGAATTGGAAAAACAAATTTAACTTTGTTTAGATGCATGAAAACCTTGTTAATGCAATGTTAATGACACTTCCTGTTATTTGTTTTTTTAAATTGTGAAAGCTGAAACTAAGATTAGTCACAGGCCAAAATTCTGTGAACTTTCTATGCTGATATCAGCTGCAAAAGCACCGTGCAAAAACTCTGAAAGACCTTTGCTGCCCCACAAAAATGAGCCGGACTGCAACAACCTCCTGTCAGTTAGCAGGTTATCTAAAACAGTGTAACTGTCAGAGGGCTGTAATCTGTAATCTAGCGCTGGCCTTTGCTATAATCCCTGTAATCTTTCTGTGCAGTATGAAACAGCTCCGATACACACACACACACACACACACACACACACAGGCACACAAGTGTACAACAGTAACAAACATCCACTCAAGACATAAACACACTCACATGCTCACTCACAAGTTAACACAAACTCAAAAAGGAAGTTGAGAGAGAGAGAGAGAAAGAGGAGGATGGGTAGGGTAAACACAGACTGAAGGAAGACATTGATGAGAAAAGGAAACCAAACAACATAAAAAAAGCAAAAGAACAAGATGAGTGAGAAACAACACAGTGATGAACAGAGAGAAAACGCCGGGCCGAGTGTGTGAAAGAAAAAAAACACAAAAAAAACTAGGCCAGGAGTGTGAGTGTGCGGGAGAGAAACGAGGAGGTCGAGGCAGGAGGTGGAGAGTGAGAGGATGAAAAAAATATAGAGACACAGGAGGTGGGGGAAATCTCTCAAGAAGACAAGCAGCTTTTTGGCAGCGGGAGCTCGTGAATTAGAGGGTGTAAATCAGAGGCTCGGAGCGCAGCGAGACACGGCGCTAGCAAAGAGAAAGAAGAGAGAAATGAGGGGAGAGGAGGGGAAGCTGGATAGAAACATCTTTTTTAACTTTACTGCGATGCATGGTTTTTAACATCTCGTACTTCGAGGTGACCACGAGGTGAACTTGGGTGCGTCAATGTTAAATTTAAAAGAAAAAAACACAACTGAGCATTTGTTGAGCGAAGTTCGAATAAGAAAAACAATTGTAGATGGGGGAGAGAAAACAAGAGGGAGAGAAACATTAAAAACTATAGGGAGGCATTTCATCCTTTCCAAAGCACACAGTCTCAATCCACCACTGTCCTGTCTGCAGCCAAACATTCAGGCTGGACGCTTTTCAGAGGATACTGAGATAAGAAATGGCGAGTGTGTGAGCTCGTGAGAACATGTACAAGTATGTATTTATGTAGGAGTTCTTGAGTAAAGCTTAAAGGAACATTTCACCTATAAATCAATCATTTGTATATCAATTACTCATCCTGCGTTACGCTAAATTTGTGACGAAAACTTGAACAGAGAATCCAAAAATGGAGACAATTCTTGAGAAAACAGTGTGTTTGGGAAGTACTTAGCCAACGATGAGATAAATGACACCTTAATTATAATGTGTGAGTTGTGTGATTGATTGTGAGAAGTTCATTCCTGCTAATGCGCAAATCTCTGCATCAAAATAAGCCTTAAAAGTAGATTCTCTTTCACCTGAATTCTGTGCAGCCACTTTATTAGGTACACCTTGCTGCTACCGGGTTGGACCCCCTTTTTAAATCAGCGCTGCTGACACTGGCCATGGACTTTTCTATGGCTGTTAGTTTAGGAAGCACTATTTTGACAGGCAGCACAATTTTCTATGAGCTAAGCATGCATTTTAAACGTCAATATTTCAGTCAATCATGTTCAGTTAATTGTGGAAAGCCAAAAATTGTGATTGACATTAATATTTGATTAATGGCCCTAGATGAAGTATTCTTTTAAGAAAGTAAATCAAGCAGCAAAGCCAGAAAAATATTTCACTCTTCCAGCACAGAATGTTTGTAGAGCCTAAAAGTTAAGAGTATGTTTGGTGAGCTATAGGTTGATGAATCGAGATGACAAACCAGCCATAAATATGCAGGCAGGAAAGTGTTTCAATTATTAAACCTTCTCCACTTCTTAGTCAGCAGCAGAGGACTGTGGATGCACCGTGACACTCTGAAGATTGAGTGTGTATCATTGCACAGCATAAAGTTGCGAGAAGAAAAACATGCAAGCACAAAGATTTCACCTGGATTAATACATAGACGAAAAATCTTAGTGCTGACCTGAGAGTCTTTTTTGCGACCTGGCAGAAGTCTTAGTCCCATTTTGGTGCTTCTTCTCCAACGGCGATGACGACGGCAGAGCGCCGGATCGGTGAGAAGGCGAAGGTGACGGGGAGGGTTTCCGGTCGAGTGGGGAAGGAGAAGGTGTTGATGGAAGCCGTCTGTCCAGCGGAGATCGTGCCGGACTGGGCCGCCTGTCCAGGGAGGATGGAGAGGTGGTTGAGCGCGGGGTGGACGGTCCGCTGGTGCCGCGACCGTTCACGAGCTTCTCGCTGGACCGCTGGGAGCCCGGGGGAGTGAGGGATGGAGGTTTGAGGGAGGAGGGAGACGGGGAGGAAGAGGAGGAGGCGGTGAGGCGCACGTGTGATGCGGAGTCGGCGCGGCTGAGGCAGGGCATCTTCTCCAGGCTTACAACTGGAAGGGATACACTGCAGAGAAGAGTAATTAAAACAATGTATGACTAAACGTTTTGGGAGCAGAGGCAGCATTTTATGAAACTCTGACAGCTGCCAAAATGTGAGGATGTGAGTAAGAAAGGCATTATAATAAAAAAAAAAAAAAGAAGTATGTGCCCACCACGTCTTGTTCCGTGCCCCCTTTGGCGGGTAGACAGCAAGAGGCGCCTTGCTGAAGCGGGAGTGAGGGTAGTCTTTCGGCACCCTGAAAGCCAGCGTGTCCCCAGGACCGGGAGCCACGGCAGGGGCCACTGCAGGTGCTTTGGGCTTCATGGGGACAAGGGGACTCCTGGAGGGGGCGGGGGAGCTGTGGCGCTTCTCTGGAACAGGTTAAGACAGAGGCAGAGACATAGATTTTTATGTGTAAGGTCACCTTGATGTGTGACACACTCCTACTATCAAGATCATGCATTGCCGGGGGGGGGGGGCTCTTGGATCTGGGTACTTTTTTGGATCTGATTTGCATCCAATTAGCACCTGAGTCTGGTAATGGAGTGTAGCGCGGAGTGGTATTTAAACCAAGTTACTACCCTGCTTAGGTGCCAGATGGCACACAGGGGAGAGAAATCTGTGCCAGAACCTTTCCACAAAAGAAAAACCGAAGTATTTACAAATCAATTTCATGTAGTCTTCTCTAATTAGCAACTTCCTTGACACCATCTGAAGTGTCCTTGTGTGATTAACTCCACCAATCTGTTATTAGGCGAAGTTCAAACAAGAGCCAACAATTATAAATACATTTTGACCCAGATCTGATCAGAATACACATGTGAGAGGATGCTGAGGGGACAGAAAGAAACGTAGAGGGGAATAAATCACGAGGCTGTGGGGGGTACGAAATAAAAAAATAAAAAAAACAGTAGGAGAGGAGAGGAGCTCAACACTTACGGTTTTTGCTATGCATGTCTTTGTGGGAGAAGGGTGGGGAGGGAATGAGGGGGTGTGGTCCAGGACTGTCTGTGTCTCTCTGACTGTCTCACAGGGAAACTACACCCCAGCTACCTGAATGAAAACAGAGGGGGTGAACATGTCATAAAAAACAGAGAAAGGAGGTGGGGGGAGAAACACACTGCACACACAGTAACACAGTGTTTTTAACTGCTGACAAAAAGTGTGTCAAATTATATGTAGCATTTAGCTGTAACATGAGGCGTAACATCGAGATTTTACCGACAGATAAGTTGGTGAAAAGCAGCTGTTAGTTTTGGGAGGAGCTGAACTCCCTGTCTGCTGATAAGATGCCAACCTAAAACTGAAGAGACCAATGAGATGATGAAATACACCTAAAGAGAGCAGCTCAGATAGAACACACACTGCTAAATTTCACCCTGAATAAAGGGCCAGACACTGAAGAGCTAGTGGCGACAAATGCTGACTGTTGTCTCGCCCCACGCTGCCTGTGTCTCAGCCAAAAAGCTGCACCTGAATGCACCACAAAGACTACAGCCAGCGGCCAACTAGCATATACGTCCTGGGCCTGCCTGAGAGGATATAACTCTGCATAGCCAGCAGGTGGCGGCAGTCTGTCTTCGTCATTCAAACAGGGATACCGGTTGACTACGGATTCAAGACACGAGTTGGCCAGTTAGCACATTAACAACACAACCTAATGTTAAACACATACACACACACGCACACACACACACACACACACAGTGACAGACTGACTAACTAGTCAGGGAGACTAGCAGTTACCTGAATGTAACTCCAGTTCCATGAGTCCGTGCTTTGCCCTCTAGAAGGCTGATAGGGATGGGATGTACTCCCAGCTGGGGCCGAATTTCTGCATACAGCAACTAAACAGGCCCACCGACTGGACAAAAGGTCAGGCCACTGTGTGCTACACTGGGGGTTCCACAGGAGTCCCAACAGGATGGTGCTCCAACAGACGTTGCACTTAGCAAGCACATTAAACCAGACGTCATATCCGACACTTGAGGCTATGAGGAAGCCAGGCAGTGTTTCCCGTCTGCTCGTAACCTGTGTGAGCTGTCAGAGGAGCAGCCTCGGCCTCAAAGGCAAAGATTTCCCCCAAAACCTGTTGCGCGACTATCGTAACATACGAGGACACGCACTGAACAGGACACAGAGCAAAGGACCCTCTCACCCTCATCCAGCGTGATGAGGTGGATAATCCAACCCCGACTAGAGTTAGATTAGAAGACTGATCCACTCTCATGTCTGTCGAGTAAATATGTATCCGCCGCCAGCAGCCGTTTAGCTCCACTTTGCATAAAGATTGAGAGCAGGGGGAAACAGCCAGTCCGATACATAACCCCGGTAAAAACAAGAGGTATCAATTTTACACCTTTTTTTGTGTGCAGATGAAGCAAATGAGATGAGTTTCCTGTGTTTGCGCTACGATAAGATAACCATCTCTTACCTGTAGCTTCAAATTTACCGCACAGACATGAGTGGTGTTCATCCTCTCATCTACATCTCTGTAGGAAAGCAAATAATGTCCCAAAATGTCAAAACCTGTATCTGTAAAGTACCTGTGATTTCAGAAAGGGTTTCCTTCGTGTTAACTGGCCTGACCAAGCTGTGCTGATGTCATGCTTTACTCAGAAGGCAGCATTAGGTATCCTGTGTGTGTGTGTGTGTGTGTGTGTCTGTGTGTGTGGGTGTGTGTGTGTCACAATGTTGCACTACTCAGTTAATGAGTATAGTAGTAGTCTACTACCAGCAGCATGCTGGAGCAAAAAGAGCAGAGCAGACAGACGGACTGACCCTGTGTGTTTGCTCGGAGTGCATGAGTGCACATGAAAGTGTGCTGCAGGTGACTAAGGGAGAGTGTGTGCGCAGTGTGTGTGCAAAGTGTGTCTGTGTGTAATGAAGAGATTAGCCACTGCATGCATAAGTATAACAGGTGTGTGTCTGGGTATCATACCGTGCTGATAACGTATACACTGCCAGTATGTGTGTGTTTTTATCCATAGCAGGGTGTGTGTGTCTGCAGTATGTATAAATATACTTTGCAAGAGCATAATTAGTGTATGTGTGAGAGAGTGTGTGTGTGTGTGTGTGTGTGTGTGAGGCAGGTGTGTAAATAGGCCAGTGGAAGCAGAGGACTGGGGAGGCAGCTGTATTCAGAGTAGCAGGATCAAAGTCCAGAGCCACATTTGCAGGTATGCAGCTACAACAGCAATAATTTCACACATTCAATCACACATTATTTCACACAGCTTCACACATCGTTTCAGTCAACTCATCTGTACGGTTCGATGGCGCTGTACTCCAGCAATGGACTGGGAAATCTGTACATGTGTGTGTGGTTTTTTTTCTGTACGGGTGTTTTAATGTTTTTTTCTGATTTCAGCAGTTTCTTATTTTTTCTGTTTGGCCGAGTCAAATACACCCTTAACTTATGAGTATGCGGGACCAACTTCCTGTACTTGTTCATTTGTCTATTTAATGGGACTGTACCAACAACTGAAGCTTCTACTGAGGTTTTTGAATCAAGAATTCATATTATATGTCGTTTTATATGATGTCATCACCCTTAAATACAATAAAAAAGTCCTCGAATGCACAAAAAAGGGATGCTGACTTGTTATGAATGAAGCTTTGAACTATTTGGTACATCCTCACTATCAAATACAAGATCAACCTTTAAAAAATGCTCTATGAACCATTGATTTGAATAAAATAATAATTCTGCAAAGTGACAGAATAAAAGGTAATTATAGATTTAACTGTAAAACAAAAACAATAATATTACTTACAACTTAAATTGCAGCTAGTGTACTTGTATCTACGAGTCATCATGAAAAATAAAGAACTTATTCCCCCCCCAAAAAACAGCTCCAGATGTTGTGTCTTGCAGCAGAGCTCACCATGAGAGCAAAGAGCCAGTGGGGAGCGAACCATACTGATTTACAATACATGGACGGCTGCCCAGGCAAGGTCACTAAGCCACTCGACCACAAGGGCACCCTCACTACTACGCTCTCCTGCCTGCCTGTCGTTATGGCAATGCTGAGAGCTCAGCTGGCCACCTGATTGGCTGCTGACTCATCCTGTGGGTGGAGCCGCTGCGCGATGAGGAAGCAGAGGCTCGCAGAGCTCAGCTGGGTTTGTTTACATTGAGCGCGGTGAGGAGCAAAGGGAGAGGGAGTCGGAGAGAAAGAGATGTGAGATTCTCAGCCATTCAGGTTATCTGGAGGTACTGAGTCAAAGGCAGCTGGGCTTATAGTGGGGAACATTGTACTGGAAGCACTGGGGTGCATGTCTGTGTCTTAAGAGAATAGGAATTTTCCACATAAAAAACAATTCACACTAAATAATTTTAATGTTCTGTTCATTAGAAACCCTGAAATATGCAGTTACGCTGCAGCCAATACACCTCACAGTTGCGGGTTGTCATAGTGATGATACATGCAAGCAAGTCTTCCAGGTGAACAGAGACTGTCAGATCAAGCAATGGAAACATCAGTCACTGTTAATAGAGCTTAAAGAAATGCTGATACTGAACAGTTTAGCCCTCTCCGCAATCTGAGATGACCAAACATTAGCTGGACGCATGGAGGGGTGGATTTGTTAAAATGATAAAAATTGCAAACTGCATTAAGAGTCTAGAGGAGGATTTATTTTAGAAGATGACAAAAACTTGAACAGTGTCTCTCCCTTTGCTCCTCAGCACTGTGCATTTCTAAAATTCAAACAAATTTAAGTGCAGAGAAAGCACCTCTGATGTGCAGTAGTAGCTGGCATTTTAATTGGCCTGAGCCTCAGCTAATGGTTCACACGCAGCAGTAACAATAACACACCACCGGTAAACGAAACTAGGCAGAACTTCTGTGGTTAAGGCCAAAACTTTCCGACAACAGAGAAACATCATGTGAAATTAACAAGTGCGCCCCACACTTTCACTCAACAACAACAGACTGAGACGGGGAGGCGCAGAGCAGCCTTGTTAAGTTAGGAGCGAAATGAAACCAAAAGGAAATGGAGGCCTTTTTCTTTTTTTCCACCTGCCTCAGAGCTCAATTAATCCGCTGCTACAGAGAAAAGTCGGAGGGCGAGCGGAGAGAGTCAGGCACTCCCACCACCAACACCAACGAGCCTTTCATCGTGCACTCCTCGACTTACTCGTGCGCAGCAGGCCACCAGTAGAGGAGACAGACTGAACGAGCCCAGAGGAAAAAAATAGTAGTAGATGAGAGAACTGGAAGGAAGTCGTGATATATCTGAACGCGGCATGGAGTGCTGATTTATCTCTACACACAGCTTCAAAAGCATGACTCACACGCACGCACGCACGCACGCACGCACGCACGCACGCACGCACGCACGCACGCACGCACGCACACACAAATCAAATCATCAGTCACTTGTGACTCTTGAATTCTCTAGTTTGTCATGGTGTTCACAAGGCACCGAATGTACCAATGTATGAAATGCTCTCTGGAATAAAGTCATGCTAATTATACTAGCCTTAATATGAAGACAGTTTCAGAGATGTCCCTACATTGCTTAAAGGTCCAGTGTGTATGATGTAGGGGGATATAAAGGCAGAATAATTACCTGAAAATAATTACGTGTTTGTCACCTCAGCCTGAGACATTTACATCTAACATAGGGAGCGGGTCCTCATCCACCGATGCCGCCATTTTGAATACCATGTTTCTACAGTAGCCCAGAATGGACAAAACCAAGCACTGCTGACTGATGAAGCAACATGCGAAACTCATAGTTCTCTCCTACACGCTGGAATACTGATTTCCTTTTTGCCTCATGATGTTTATCCTGCACTGGCTGGCACCCGGCCCATCTTAAGTTCCCTGCTTTATTCAGCGTTTTTACCGGTTTAAATCACAGAGTCCATTCCTTTTAGAGAAGAAGAAACCTCTGCAGATAATTCAGCTCCCGGTGAAAACCTCCTGAACATCTGGATCTTAAGTTATCAGAGAAAAAAGGTGGACAAACATTAGCTAGAGGCACGTGTCTGGCGTGCCAAAGAGCGTCGGAGAAACACTGATTTGTGACATGAAACTGCTTTATTCAATGTTTTGACAGGTTTTATTCACCAGGTACATTTGTTTTAGAGAAGAAGAGACCTCTGCGGATAATTCAGCGCCAGGTAAAAACCTCCTGAACAATTAATACCGACGGTATCCTAACCGGGAGAAGTGCAGTCCTCACATCCTCCGAAATCTTACAGACTGTTCCTTTAAATATGAAAAACGTTTCAGTAATTTCCCCACTCTGCTTAAAAGGGTGGCGAAATCATTATATCTTGGTCTGCCCATAATAAGCTCTAAGGTTCTCCCTCAAGAATTAAAAACAATTTCTTTGCACATTTTCTCTTCACAAGCTCATGAGAGGAAGCGTGGTACCAACACTGCCTGTGTGAGGGATTTATTTGCTATCCCACCAGGGCCACTTATGCTAAGAATATACATGCTTGCCTTACTCTGAGGAGATTTAAATAAACAAATCCACCACATGGAGCAAGTGTGACGTATTAAATACAGTAACCTTTCTGAGGACGTTGCATATATTATACATCCATCCGGCACGGGTCCTTGCTTAAGTTGTGACCGCTCTCTCTTCGTCGCACACAGCGAAGCTTGAGCAGCAAACTGGGCGTGTATAACTCAGAGCCACTGACCCCCGAGGCAGCCAACCCCCCCTCCTCCTCATGTGTGCATGCATTTCTGTATATGTAAAGTCTCACTGCTAATTTGACATACAGGTCAAGCATGAAAGCAGATCCCATGATCATGGATACATACACAAGGCTGCTGTAATGAAAAATAAAAATGCACAGTCACAATATTTAAAGGAGAATCCCCAGCAGGAAAAATGGCACTGCGATTGTAAGGATATTACAGTAACAGCAGGAATGAGTAACAATGGGAGGAAATGCATAAAACATCATAAAAAAATGTTAACAGGGGCAGTTCCTGGAGGCAATCCACTCAGCAGAGGTCAGGGGGCGCATTTTTCATGTCGTGACACAGAGTAGCTGTGTGTATAATGCTTGAAATCTAAGAATGAAGTCAGTGAATCAGCTGTGTGGACAGACAGTGTGACTTCTAGGTCACTGCACTATAGATGAAATGATTAAAACATAAAAGTATATGATGAAAGAAGGTGAAAATTATTCACACGCACAGCTTTTCGACTCATCGGCATGTGACTGGGCCTGCTGGTCCACTACAACGCCTGCTTGTTATCACACTGTGGCCTGAGGGTTGCTTTGTTTTATGGGGAGCTCTCAGGAGATTCCCACTCCTAACTGTGTTTGTGTGTGTGTGTGTGTGTGTGTGTGTGTGTGTGTGCATGAGTGTGTGCATGAGTGTGTTTTAGACCTGTTGTTACCCGACTCTGTGTGCGTGTCAGCAAGCAAAAACGATGCCAACAAGAGGGGGGGGAGAAAGGCTGCAGGGGGCAGGAGCAGGGACAAAACAACAGCGCCTGCCAGAAGTCTATGAGCGTGTGTGTGTGTGTCTCACAATTCCACTGACCTCTTTCTGCTGAGAAACAGAAAGTGAGAATGTGTGCACATGCAAACTCCGCTGGCCTCTCTCCTCTTGGGGAGAAGTGTGTGTGTGTGTGCGTTCATTAAGCGTGACCATGTGTCTCACCCCTCCCCGCTCAAACAGACGGCTCTGACTGGTGCACGTGCCGCCAACAGAAGGAAGCAGCAGCTCGCGGGCAGATGCGAGCGTGCTCAGTGGAGCCACAGTCAAAAACAAACAAGGAGGTAGACAGACAGGGTGGAGAGCCAATGAGAGCCGAGACCGACACTCCCACTACTTAAACAACAAATACTGATCAACAGTGCTACAACTTTAAGTTTGGTATTTTTCAGTCTGGACCATCACATGTTTTTGTGCCTTAGTTACTAATAACAACAACATTTATGAAATTGGTCCTGGATTTGAGCGAGAGGGATGCAGCTCGCAGCGGCAAAAACAGGCTACAACACTCAGGACGTTTGTACATACACTAAAAGTGTTTGTTTTCGCCACTGATAGGCTCAGATTATCATTAATAGTGTCTGAAAACATTATGGAAAGGATCCTGACAGAGATAGACCTTTTGTTTCACTAGAAACAGCTCAGAAACCGCTATCCCCAAACCAACCAGACTGTTTGAAATAAACAGTAATTTTAGCATGCTTAGAGCCAGCGTGTATTCACATCTAGCTGGGTGTATTACGGGTTTATTTCAACCAAACCAGAGCTGGTGATTGTTGAGATGATAAATGATAAAATTACTCTTTATTTAAATGGAGTTTGGTGAGTTTGGCTAAGGTGATTCCAAGGCTGTTTCTGCTTCAACAAAATAGGATTTCAACCTTTAAAAAAAGATCTATCTCTGTAGGGATTAGGGTTGGGATCCGGATCCGGTTCTTTTTTGGAACTGGTTCCATCACATTTGGAGTAACGGTTCCTGCAAACAGCTCCTAGATTGTAAAAAAAAAAAACGTCACGTGCATTTCCATTAGAGTGCGGCATGGGCTGCATATTTCTGTCCGAACCCGACTGAGCCCGACGTTATTTATTTACTAAAGCACTGAGTTTGTGTCACACAGTTGTTGTGGTTACAGACTATTTAACAGGCCGGGCGTGCGCCGTGGGCGCTCCACGAAGAGGGAGACCTCCGTGTTTGAGACGGGAGCAGGCGGCGGGAGGTCCGAGGCTTCCAGCGAGGGGAGCGGTAGAAACAAACAGCCAACGTGTGTGTGTATTCTGTTCAGGTGTTGTCACGTAAATAACAGTGCCCAAGCATGAATGCATGTAAGTATTTTTTATTACATTGTTGTGGTTAATTTGAGGTAATAGTGTTCCTGTAGAAATCAGAGAATCACTTTTTGTTGTTATATATTCTCAGGGAGATGATACAAGCTCTAAATCTGAAATACACACCACACACAAATGTGTATTTTCATCATGTACTGTGCAACAGTTAGAATAAAGTTTTTGTATTTGTATGATTGCATTTGTGTTTATTATATGCTTGTTTAAGTATAGCAAGTACAATGAATATAATGTAGGAATCGGTAAGAGGAATCGGTAAGGAATCGGACCGTTAAGAAGGAATCGGTAAGGAATCAGAATCATTAAAATCTTAACGAGTCCCAACCCTAGTAGGGATCCTTTTCATAATGTTGTCAGACACTAAGGGGCACATTCACAGCAGGATAGGTCGGGGGACTCGGTTCGATTGGGAGGGGAATGCCGAAAAATTTCACACCTTCATTTGGTTCGGTTCACTTTCACACTGCACTTTTTAAAGTGGACCAAACCCCCTGGACAATCTCACGCAGTTACAACAGCTGCTCGTTTGGGGGCAGTATTGCCTGAAACTACCACTGACCAGGAAGGAAAAAAAGCATGAGGAAGAAGGAAACCCATCGCATCGATTTGCCAGGACCGAAAACGGAAATCCATCCCCTTCAGCCGGCTTGGTCACCACAAAAACACCAAACACCAAAATGCATTGCGCTCTACGTCACTTCCTCTCTTTGGTTTGCTGGATAGTCTGTTTGCATTTCCCACTGTAAGCGAAACCGCACCAGGGTTCACTTGCAAGTGAACCGAGACCCCCAGTTTTCAAGCGGACCAGGGTTCGCTCATTTGGTCCGCACCAGAGTTCAAATGAGCGTTCATACCACTCCAAATGAACTGAACTATCCGTAGAAGCGGACCAGGGTTCGTTTAAAGTAGACCAAATAGCGCCAGTGTGAATGCGTCCTTCGACATAAAATGATGGGGAAAATAGGGTCCGGGTTAAAAAAACAAAGCAAACTTTAAACAACAAATATTTATTCTAAATAATCTGATTTAAATTCCTTTTTTTTGTTTCATGTACCAGTGACAACATCTCAACTAGATCATTAGGTGTGTTGCTGAAGATTACAGTCTCCATAGTAACAAATATTGCATTTTTTGAGAGCTGTATGTGTGCATCATAAGTGTTTATCAAGTTTTCAACATTTTCCACCCTGCATAAAAGAAAATGTGTTGCATTGAAATCAGGACAGCAGAAGCTTTCAAGCCGGAGGTGCAACAAATCTTTTCATTTTCAATCCATCAGCCTGTGGAATATTCCTGTTGCTTGTATATGATTTCGTTTATGAGTGCAAGAATATTGAAGTATTGATCTGAACGGCTCATGTGTGTGTGTGTGTGTGTGTGTGTGTGTGTGTGTGTGGGTGGGTGGGTGTATAGGTTGGCTCTGTGCCTCCATGTGACAACTGGAGATACGCGGAGGTGTGTGTGTGAATGTATGTGTACCTTGGTGAAGTGTATATGACTATGTGGTGAGGTTCTGATGTGTGCCTATGCCCTGTGGGCTCTCTGTGTGAGTCTTACCATAGTGTGTGAGGATGCCCTGAGGGGTGACCACCTGATTGCAGACATGGCAGACAACAAGACAAAAATCCTCCAGTGCTGGAAACTGGCTGTAGACGAGCATCTCTGAGAAAGATACGAAGAGGAGAGATTACATTTTAGACAAAGAACAATCAGAGTTAAAGGAACACACATCAGTTGTCAACTATTAAATTAATTGCCAACTAATTTGATAATCAAGCCAAAATTTTCTGATTCCAGCACCTCCTGGATGATAAACTAGCATACTGATGTTCAAGGCAGAATATAGCAACGCTGCGCCTGAAGTTACAAAAGAGCTCCACCCACTTAAGAAAACTGAAGGTTAATAGAAATATTGCTAAAAACAAATATGTCCAATGTAAAATAGCTGCTATTTCTTTTAGCTAAGCTTTGAGTATGTAATCTTCCTGTAACCGAACAAGCTCTGCTGACAGAAATCACAGCCCTTATTAGCACGGGGCTTGAGACAGCCTCACTGAGGGGGAGGTGGGTCGTGTATGGACGTACGAGTGTGTTTGCAAAAGCTCACGAGGGAAAAATTTAAGAATGTGTGGGTGTCTGACAGTTTATGGGTGCATGTCGTCATGACCTCGCATTGCTGGCGAGTTCTGTGTCATCTGGGGCATCACAGAGATCAGCAGTCATGCCTAGTGCCCACCAGTGTGTGTGCAGGAAACAGATCTGCTAGGTTATTCAAGGTCAAAGCCATATCATACAAATATGTAGACACCGTGAGCGCGTGTGTCTGTGTGTGTGTACATACTGCAAAAGGTCACAGTTGGTTTCATTACTCATGCATGGAGTGTTCAAGGACACAGACTTACACCGAGGCTGTCATGTCTAGTAGGAATATTTTGTAAGTTTTGAGTTGTGTTAATACTGATTGAAGAGTGCTGTTAAATAAATACTGAGGTGCAATGAGACTGAATCAAATGAAGGGCAAGACAGTCATGCCAAAGCGGTAAAATAAACTGATCTGCTGAGGAAGAGGCTTCCACATGAGGCCTACAGCTGGATGCCAAGCAGCTGCACTGAAGCAGTTAGCGGTAAGATGCTTTGCAAAAGTTCACCTTGTCAATACAGAAGAGGAGATTATTTCTCTCATTTTCCACGCCCATAAGTTCTAAGCATGCTCCTGGATTTAAGCCACAGTTCAAACTCTCTGATTCCCATGTTTGCTCCCCCCCCCCACGGGCAAATAAACTGCAGTGTTTGTTTTCTGACTTAACTAAAAAGGGGCCTGATCAGAGCTGTAGTACAAACACAAATGGAAAGGTGTGGCTGCGTGTGAAAAACGGCTTTTTGAATATTGTCATTGTAGTCCACAGGTTGTTAAGTAGTCAGGGTTAATAACCTCAAAATGTGAGCGGTTAAACAGCCTGCTGCAGGTTAGCTCCACCTGCCACCAGCATCACAACAGTTTATGTCCATCCTGTGATCGCTTTCTGTGGAAACCAGCACAGTTACTTGTTAATGAACTATCAGGAACGCCCAGCCAAAACAAAATATGCAAAGGACTTTGGTGGGAGTGCTGGGAAAAAAAAAAAAAAAAGCAAGAATGCAATTTCCTCTGCATCTGCCAAGTCAAATGCAAACTAAGTGCGTAGCCTATTTCTGCAGCCTCAATTGTGTGTGTGTTTCTCAAGCCAACTGCCACACGCTGCCAAATGACTGACAGGCCTGTAAATGAACTACAAAAACAATCAGTCACTGGTGAATAAACATGTTTGGAGCTACTAAAACAATCAATCATTGGACATGGATTACATTCAGAGGAAGTAAATCAACTTCCCATTGATGAACTGCGGTTTTGAAAGTAACTTAAAAGATTTTACAGGTAAACAAAACGGGTTTGAAAGGGACGACTACCATGAGAAGAGAACACTCAGCCCTGCCTTAGAACACTGAGTTCCTGCTGACTAACACACCTAAGTCATAACGTAACTGTGGCAAAGAAACAGCAACGTGTTTTACTGAGAAAATGACCTACAATCGACCAACTTAGAGGAAACCACTTTTTAATAACCACAATTTCAACAGTTCCAGAGGAGGGCACAGGCCACAGCAACAGCTCCAGCTGCTTTCTGAACAGGCACACCACATAATTATTGGTCCTGCACCAAAATGGATGATAGTGAAAACAAGCTTACCAGCAGCTGACTGGCAGCTAATGGCACAGACTCAAGGCTACAAACTCCACAAGCCTATTCTCTCCATTTTCACAAACATATCCCAGATACAAATCTAGGTAAAACCTGCAGAGTCATAAAACTCTAAATGGCCTATAATGAAGGTAACACAGCTGAACAAGGCCAAATTAGTCAACATGATCTTAATGAGCATTCACCCACATGTTATGTAATTTGGTACTTTGACAAAAGCAAACAGATCTGGATTTGAAATTGATAACTCGCCTAGCTAGATTCAAGGCCAGACACCGCTACTGAGGCTTTGCATTTTAGTTCACAAAATGATCATTTGGAGAATGTAAGAATCACTTTAGGCCTTCAACAAATATAAATCAAAATGTTAGCAAATAACCAATATTGATTGCCTTATCATTTTTATCATAGCCACAGGGAGCCACAAGAGAACAGCTAAAGAGTCACAAGATGCTTACCCCTGTTCTAGGATCTTCCTTCTTTCCTAAACTACAAAATGCATTTCCTGCAGAAAATGCGTGTGAATGCTGTCAGCTGAAATTGGGAAGCCTTGCCGAAAACACAAGAATCTTAACAGAGTGGTTCAGGGATGATGTTTTATTTTTAGGCCAATGAGAAAGTTAGCGTCACTCCAGTTCCCTTGCCAAAGCATAACAAGGATTTTTCCCATTGAATTTCAGATTATTGCAGAAAATAAGCTCTGTGGCCAGGGTATGAAGTTAACAAAATATTTTGGGGGCAATTTTGGCTCCCACGGTCTAAAAAATGGGGGCATTTTCAAAATGTTTGGGGGCCATCAAAAAATTGTAATTATGTTCTAACAATAAGCACATGAAAAGCAAAACCAACTAAGATAGTGTCTTCACTCTTCAGTAGAAACCACTATAAATGAAATAAATAATGGGTTACATAAAGTTATGGTTGCAAAATATCACTCAGATTTCCTATAATTCAACCAGTTTAAATGTGATGATTTAACCATTAATCTACTGATAGCAGTACTAATGTTTCACCACATTACAGTTACTTTTACTGTTAAAAAGGCCAAATTACTATAAATTCCTTAGATGCAATCCTGGAAGTAAGTTAATTTAAAATTTAACATTCATTCTACCTTAATTTTTCATTAATTTGTCATTGTGTAGACACAGATCACCCAAGAAATGGTTAATTTATACTTATGGTACAGCAAAGCCCCCTCCCCTTCTCTGTCAGATTACTCTCACGTAATCAGTGCAATCTCGTTGATTATGTCTGGAAAATGAGTTGTAGACGTGACGGTAAATTAATTTAATGAAAATAAAATTATACTTTAATGTCAGATTGTAATACTGTTAAAAATATAAATACATATAGTTGTTTCGAAAACTTTTGGCCCCCGGAACATTGCTTTTGGGGGCATTCTTGGATAAATTGCGGGCCAAATGGCCCGTGGCCCTTGCTAATTTCTGACACTGTCTGTGGCAAACAAACGTTTATGATACTTGCATGTTTTATTCGGCAAGATAATCTTCACAAATGAACACCACTTTTATGAGTTTTGAGGCCCAAATGCAATCGCCAAAAGGAAAAAAGCTAGCATTAGCCTATAAAAGAACTACACTTCAGTCGCATGACGAAATGTCACCACCGCAACAAGGCTGTAAAGCTGTGTTTGGCATGATGTTTTGTAGTCTCATCAAGCCGCTTGTTAGCAACCGCCTTTATTTTTAGACAAATAAAAGCTTTAAGATTTAAGTTTGGGGTATTTGCTTACGTATTTTATGTCGTACAACAAAACGTGAAAGTCTCTTAAGCTTGTGTTAACCACAGAGCAAATTTCAGACATCTCACCTGAAATGTATTGACTTTGAGATGAGGGAACCAGGAGTGCTAAAATGCTAACTTATTTCTGAGTTTTTGGACTCATTTGAGCACCACTCTATATGCTGAGAACCCTGGAAACTGAATTGTAAAAATGAGTTGGAAGCTCAATTGCATTACCTAAAGAAGCTAAGAATTTAAATACATTCCTAGAAAAGCTGAAAGCTAGACTGTAATTCTGTTATAGGTGGAAGTTGAAATGAATTAACTTGAAAGATATATAAAGCATTAGGTTTTCTTAATAAGAGAATCAGACCTTTGGTTGGCAACCAAAAATAAGTGGCAGACCTTTTCTTTGTAAGTCACATGGAGAAACTGAGTCAATGAACTGTATTATGATGAAGGACTCGTCACTTAAAAAAGTTTAAACCTACTACTACCAAGTTATTACTGTATAAAGCTTCAAACATCTGTTTTCAAGGTCATCTGATCATCAGGTATTAAAAGCCAGGCTGAGAAATGAACTCCTGCCTGGGAAATGACAGCATGAAATCCTTGACAGAAGTAACTGTAAGGATGGTTCACTGATAGCATTAAATGTGAAATTAGGGTTACGATCTAACATCTAGGCTGAATACATAAACATCAAGGACAAAATCATTCCACTTCAACATCTATTCATCTTTTTTTTCTTACACACATTCTCTTTACTTCAGACTATGCTTCAATTCTGACACTAGAGCTAGGCCTACATCTCACGATTACTATCATTATCAATTAATCTGCGGGTTTTCTCTATTAACTTAATCACAATTTCTTACAGCTTAAGGTCATGTTCAGTTTACTATCACATAAGATGAGGAAAAACAGCAAATCCTCAAACAATTAATTAAAACAGTTGCAGAGTAATTCTTTACCTAATCTTTCAGCTCTTAAGGTTTTAGGTGTAGAGCAGGAATACTCAGCCTGCCTTGCCCTGGGGCTAATTTTGCAAAATGACACGAGACCCGGGGCCAATTAAGACACAGACATTCAGAATATTGCAAATCCAGTCGCAGCGGTCCGGTTTATGACGGGTATTTCTAGGATTTGAGGATATTTGGGACTTAGTTCACACCTCTATCAGGGGGTCTGGACAATCGTCCCCAAGCACTTTTATCCCTGATAAATAAGCTCTATTATGATGCTTTTGTTTATGCACTCTGGCACTTTCTTTACATGTGAATAATAGGCTACCTGGCACCCTATCACAGGCCAAATCTGGCCGTACGTTGGTGTTAACTTTACGGCGTTTTGCCTTTCTGCATTTTTCACTGAGGTGATCTCTAATAAGGTTTCATGGATCCTGAATCCACCTCGCTTTAAAGTGTTTGCTCGAAGTACAGGAAATATATGCATCATTTTCTTTGACTGCATTCAAGCGTTGACAGGGTAATTTGACTAATTTCAGCTCAAATCATTTAAATGCAGACAATACTAAACGCTAGGTAACCAAGGCTTTTTTAAATCCTCTGCTGAGAGATTTCAAACACCAAAGGGAAAAACAGCTATTGCGAGAAGCACTGTGGTAAGTTCCATTCTGTCTGATGCATACTGCAGTTCAGTGCATTTACACTCCAAGCACATTTGATCTGGGACAACTCTCAAAGCACGCTCGCAGAAACATCTTTGTACTCGTGTTACATACTGCACCTCACAGTTAGAGTCATCTTCATCAGCTGTTTTTGATAATACTGAACACACTCAAAGAACACTACGGTAAATGATCATTTAAATTATCTCCACAATAACACAATGTTCCTCATGATTCCCATCCTGACTAAATCCAGTACAAATAGAAGCATTACGACACTGCCTATTTCTAGTGAGATGATGACAGTGGCTGTCAGTCTAGCCGACAAAGTTGCTGTTGGTTGTCA
Source organism: Epinephelus moara (assembly GCF_006386435.1). Lineage (NCBI taxonomy): Eukaryota > Metazoa > Chordata > Actinopteri > Perciformes > Serranidae > Epinephelus > Epinephelus moara. The sequence continues at coordinate 16,436,225 of NC_065528.1, forward strand.
TCATCTCCACTGTGTGTGCGAGAGTGACAAACAGACACAGATACCAATCATGTCCTGCACCACACACACACACACCAATTACAGCCGACCTGGCCTTGCCATCTACAAATATGTGCGCACACTGAAGTGTCAAGTGAGTAAACATGTAACGTAATGAATCATGCTAGGTTCTGCGAGATACAAATGTACAAATGAGGCATTTAAGACATGTTTCCCTGTGTGTTCATGAGGGTAATGGGTGTCTGCGTCTGTGTGCGTGTGTGTGTGCATATCACTCTCAGCGGGCCTTGGTGTCATGTTGCCAACAGATCAGCAATTCTGGAAACACCGCTCCAGTTTGGCTCTGAGAGAGGATGATGAGGCATGTGAGTGAGCGTGTAGGAAGGGGGCGGGGTGGGGTTGGTATTTGACCAGTGAGAGTCAGAAGAGTTTCCCTGGCTGTGGGTGTGTGCGTCAGTGTGTTTGTACGAGCGCTGCAGCACGCTTTAACTTTCAGGGATGACTCAAGTGTGTTAGTGTGCAGCGCGTGCTCTGGTGGGTATTTATACGTGGTGAGGTGTGGAGGAACTCCTTTGGCTCCGTCTCTGGGGGGGGGGTGGAGGTACCTACTCACTGCTTAGGGGCACCCCACAACCCCCTCCACTTACACACGCTATATTTATAACTTTATTCCTACACAAAAGCCCCAAAACAACACAGTAAAGACAATGAATAAGACAGACTTTCCGCCATTCATCAGTGTATCACAAGCTATTTTTTCTAATGACACAGGTACAGCTGCAATAATTTGCTTTCTAACTGATTAGTTAATCAAGAAAATGAATTAGAAACTACTTTAATCATCAATTAATCATTTTTCAAGCAAAAAAAACCCAGCTAAATATTCTCTGGCTTCAATTTCTCAAACGTCTGATGCTTGTCTTTGTCGTGCATGGTAGTAAACTGACTAATAAGCAATCTGAATGCATCACCTTGAGCTCTGGGAAACTGTTAAGTAAGTGTGTACACATACGAGGAATTTGACCTGCGTGTGCTTGCACTGAAATAGAAATAACGGCTAAAAACAAGGACAATAAAGCAATACCATGATAAGAGACTAGATATGGGCTTAGATTTTGGATATCGAAATATTGTAACTGCTCTATTATTTGCCTTTACCCACTTCGTCATTATATACACATTACTGATTATAATTTATCAAAAATGAAATGTTGTAGATGATTAGCGTAAGCATCAATCCTCAACCAGAAAATATTGTCGCATTAACTCAACTCAAATGTCAAGATTTGGACCTGAATCAACCAACAAGACTACTAAATACCCATATATGCTGGTTTTCGACATATACATATATCATATGCTATGTGATTTGTGATTCAAGCATCGCAGGTCTCCATGAGTCATCCTTTAGCCATACAATGCCAGAAAATTCTCAAAATCCTTTAAGACAACCCGTTATATTAACAACTACATATCCATTATAGCATTCTTGGCTCTCTGCACCACTGCACTGTTGTCTAGCTGTCTGCAAACCAGGTGTCTGCACATCCTTAAAAAGCCTTAAATTATATTAGGCCTTAAATTTAAATGTCTGAGGTCTTAACTGCCACACACATTTTCGCCAATCTTATTTACTACAAATCTTTTTCTCTGTCTTTTGACTTTATAATTATATTTACCTGTTGATTTTAAATTCTAGATTTTATATAGGATTATGGTTATTACAGGGAGTTAAATGAAAGTATTAAGTGAAATGACAGTGCTAGGTTCAGAGGTAGGTTTAAAGATTTCACAGGAAAGAGAACACAAACAAATGATGGACGAATGAGACCAGATGAAATGACCATGCTGAATATTTGATAACATTTCAAGCCTGATATTCCTAAAAATGAATTTAAGACACCTGGTTTGTAGACAGCAAGACAACAGTGCAATGGTGCAGACAGCAAAGGATGCTCTTTACATAAATTTGACAATTTTCTGACATTTTATGGGCAAAATATTAGTTGATTCATGAAGAAAATAATCATTAGTTACGGGATGCTACAGGCTGCACCCCTTATATATCAATTAACGTTACAGTGTGAATTTATAAAGTAGGTATGATGCCCAGTTATGTTGATTTCAGTGAGGAGATGTTAAAATAAATATACCTTAGCATCATTTTAGCTGCAGAGCATGAATAACGAAACAATAACAGAGCATCATCGTCTAAGTGACAGCGTGAAGTGTCTAACTTCCTTACCTTGTTTGCTAAGCCTCACGGCTTCACCGAGGCAGTAAAGCTCCTTGTCGCTGTTATCCAAAGACGAGTCTGCGTCAGAACAAAACACAACAGCCACTTAGAAACACGCAGGAGCATTCACAACAAACTTTGGGGCCATGCGTGGAGCCATGCTGGTCCGAGGCTGCCTGGCTACCTTGTTAGCATTAGCCTGCTAGCGCCCGAGCTGGCTTCCCCTACCGCGAGTGAAGCTGTCAAAGCTAACAAACTTACAGCTGGACAGTTGAGCATATCATGACCGCACGAGCCACAGCGGCACGAACTCCGCACTGTAACGGCTAGCTTGGCTCGCGCGCCTGTGCACGAGCGCCAAAGCAGCGTATTAATATTGCATTTCGTAGTAATATTTTTTGACAGTTACTTTGCTGCGCTTTGACAGACGCTGCATGGTGGAGGAGCTTACTCAACTCAATCACAGACAGTTGGACCACGCACTTCCCGACAGTTTGTCCGCAAAAACAACAACGCTACCGACGTGCGAACTTACTGTCAACAAAACGTAATTTAGCCGCACTGACGAAGGAAGACCAAGGCTCGCAAAGGAAGGTATCCGGACTTGGTATTTGGCGATCCAGTGTCGCCATTGCTCTTCCTTCTTGTTGCTTTGCTGAGAGCCGTTTTTTCCTCTCTCTCCTTCGCACGCAGCAGGCGAAAAACGAAAGAACGAAATATGCTGACGTCGTCCTCGGCGGGCTTCGACTCGGCTCGGGAACTTCCGGAGGGTTGAGAGGTTGAGCGACAGACGGAGCAGCTCTCGAGTTCAAAAGTTCAGAAAAGCCCAAAGCTTATTTTACACACGGTGTTCTCACTGTGGGACACCTTCACTGTTACATTATGTTGCATTAGAAAACATTAGAAACTATATTTTTATTTAAATGGCATTGGAAGACAGAAAAACAAATAACAGTGTCAGACCTATCAACATTTATGTTCTATCAAAAAGAAGGTTAATCATTGAGCATAACAACACAACCTGTATCCTTAAATTAAAGACCTACTTTTTTAATCTGGCTTTTAATGTAGAGTAACATCACAGTCTTGAAGTTTTAACCATTGATTGTTACCTACTTTTATTTCTCCTGTTCATTTTTTTATTCTATTTTATTTATTAATTTTTATACTATGGAGTTTTAATCATCTTTTTTCTTCATTTGTTCTGTTTTGGTTGGTTTGCTTTTTTTTAATATTTTATTGTTTTGTGTCTGTGTCATTCCAATGTTGCCATGTGAAGCACTTTGCATGTTTGTATGAAAGGTGCTATATAAATAAATTTGAGTTGACACACACATAACAATTATGTGGTAATAATAATAACCGTACCCTATCCACACAATGCTGCTGAACATGAACAGCTTTTGATACATTTGTAAAACCGAGGGGATATTATAATGGAATAATCCATTTACTTGTTGCTGTGATTGTAAATGTTAAGACTATACCTTCATTACCGAAAGTAACATCATCTGAACTGATGACACTGGCAAAGTTACTTAATATGTAATGATCAACAAATGTGTGAAAACTTGAGATGAAACTGATGCAATATAAAAGGACATATCATTTTTAAAAGCACTAGAGGCATGTGGTGACATATTTCCATAAAGAACAACATCACACCACCAGCAGGACATATTATCAGCAGCAGCAGAAAAGAGTTTGGCGCTTACATGTGTGTGTATGAATCATCCATTGTTTTAACTGATTACTGAAGGATCTATAGGTGTTCAGGTCTCTGATTCCTCAATGGAATCGTACAGTCTCTTATCCCCGAGTGACACGAACGATTAATGTTTGTTCTTCTGCTGATAACACAAGTTTGCATATCTTATTGAGTCATCCCAACTTAAAATCTGATGACTTTAGAACCAACCTGACAAAATCAAAGAAAGACTTGCAACCTGGACTTTAACATCAGTGACTCATGACTTCACTTGGACTTGAGCTTTTAGACTTGAAAATGCTCGATACCTTCCCTCAAAGCCCCAATGATGAAAAAGTAGTCTATGTCATTTCCTAGATCAGCTAACATTAACAGAATGTATTCGCAGGAACTTCACACTTACTCCCTTAGACTAATTTAGTTTGAACTAACATGACAGCATCCGAAGACTAATGTTACCTTACTTAGCGCCAGTTGGAAAAAAATGATACCAAAGATAATTTCCTTCACGTACAAAAACGACACGGTGGTGAACAAAAAAAAACAAATTGCAGTGTGCAAAAAGTCCAGGTCAAAAATAACAGACCAAGACGCAACAACATCCAACTTTGTTTGATGTCTGAAGGTGCACAAACAGACTCAACTTGACATGGTTAGCGAGCTAATGCTATGCTAACTCTTTAACAAACTTGTTTAAACTGATAAATGAAAACTTTAAAAAGCATTTATGACTTTTGTAACTACATTATTGGCATTGTGTTCACTGAAGAGCGCATTATGCCTTGTTAAGGACTTGAAACTCAAAGTTTAGGGCTCCCATCTCTGTTACAATTTGGCATTTTGTAAACATGAAAATAAATATCTAATACCAGACTGAGCGGGAAAGGGGCCCTTGTGTGAACCTGAAAAATGCACCAGAGATTTAAATCTCTCTGCTTCATTAAGCAAAATGAGAGTACTATGAGGGCTTGCCAGGGAGTTACAAAGTAATGGGTATAATGGATTTTGGAAGGAGGGGGTCAGAACAACAGTATGAATAACATGATGGTGTTAATAGCTCAGATTGTATTGTGAGGTTACAGCTGCAGTTTGGTTATTTTATTTCACTGAGAGCCTAAAAAGATGTAAATGATTTTGGAGCCAGTTATATAATGTCTCAGCTTTTACACTGCCAACAAAACTCTTTGAATGGAGTCACATAGAGACTGGTGAAAAGCAGGGATTTTTCAGACCTAAAGTCCAGAGGAAGTTCCATCTGCATCATGCATTCACAAGTGAATTTAATACAGTACAACACTGATTTAAGAGATCTGAATTCTGTGGTCACGGAAACAAACTGGCTCGGGATGTTGAGGCTCTCAAAGTGGCTCAGTAGGTCAGGCTCATGGCACTACATAGACCTCTTGTGGCTGAAAGCAGAACCTGCACTCAAAGTGCAAAGTCGGGGTCGAGTGAGGTGACACACAGATGGCCTCCTTTTCAAGGAAATTAATGTCAAATGGATGACAGAATTTCTTCCATTATAATAATACTGAACAAATTGACCACTGAAGGAGAAACACTACAGGTGGAGACATAGCTTTTTTGTTTCTCTGACTTTTGTCTAATTTCAGACAACTGGAAAGAAAACATCTACATTACAGATTTTGTCCTTGTCCTTCACAAAAAGCACAGTTGCATATTTAAACATATGGGAACATAAACATATGATCTATAATCATTATATTTGATCCTATCCACTTGTAGTGTCTTATTTTGGCTAAGAATGTATGAAATTTTACAGTACTTACCTTTAAAGGCAGTGCTGTAATGTAACTAAGTACATGTACTCAGGTATTGTACTTAGTTACATTACAGCACTACCTTTAAAGATATGTATCGTAAAAAAATCATATATTTTAGTAGAATTTTGTAGAAATTTGAGGCACCTGGGGGGCTCAGTAGCTCAGAAAGTAGAGTGGGTGCCCCATGTAAAATGGCAATGTCCTTGCCACAGTGGCCACAGGCTTGATTCCATTCCTTGGCCCTTTGCTCCATGTCACCCCCCCCCCCCTCCTTCTACTTCACTTGGGTATTTTTACACTATGCTACTTTCTGCCAATACCCCACAACACCGTAAAGCGCACCATTGCACTTTTTACTCCACTAACAGTTATTAAGGTTCAGGTTTAGGTTCAGGTTACTTTATTGATACCCAAGGGTAAACTAGTTTCGCAGTTGAGAGTCAAAACATCCATCACAGTTTGAACAATCAAAACAAAACATAAAACATAGAATACAAGAAAGAAATTTAAAATCGACAGAAAGTGCTGCAATGCATGAAATAAAAGCATGAAATAAAAGCAAATAATTAAAAACGCCAAGAGCAAAATTCCCTACAAGAAAATAATTAAAAACGCCAAGAGCAAAATTCCCTACAAGACATAGGTTAGAAGAATAAAAACAGTTCAATAGAATAAGAATAAAACAATGAGATAAAAAACAATCAATAAATAAAAAATAAGATACATGCTCCAAAGTGACTGACTTGTGCAGTTTTGTGCAAAGATTCTACAGCTTGTTTACCAGTGTGATTGCAGCTGGAACAGAGCTGTTTTTGTATTGTTTAGTTCTATAACTTGGGACTAAAAACCTCCGTCCAGAGGGAAGAATCTGGAACTCGCTATTCAAAGGATGCAAACTGTCATTTAAAATGGTCATGGGTATCCGGTGTAACTGTTTGGTATACAGGGAACAGGGGTTCAGCTGGGACTTGCCAGTCAGCTTACTTGACCATTTCACAATTTGATTTAAAGAGTTCTTATTGTTAACACAGAGGCTTCCGAACCATGACACCAAGGAAAAGGATAAAATGGATTAAATAAAAGCATGACTAAACAGGGTCATCATGGTTTTGTCTACATAAAAATAGGACAGCAGTTATCAAATAACTTAAATTACTTTACAAATGAATATTTTTGCTCACAAACCATGTAAAAAATGTACAAGTGCAGCTAAAACAAGTAGTCACCTGATCAGAAAAGTAACTGGCAGCTATTTTGATTAAAAAAAAAAAAAAAAAAAATTAAATGCAAAAATTTTATGGATCAAGCTTTTAACACAATAGGATTTGTGGCATTGTTGTTAAATTAAATTAAATTAATTTGATTTAATTTGATTTAATTTAATTTGATTTAATTTAATCTTTTTATTTTATTTTATTTTTTAATTATTTGATTTATTAATTTGATTTAACTTCTTATGCTTTGAGTACTTTTGGGACTTCAGTACATTTTCATGATTTTACTTGCATGCTTTTACTAAAGTAACATTTTCAGTGCAGGACTTTCACTAGTAACAGAGTATTTTGACTGTGTGGTATTAACACTTTTACTGGAGCGATGGATCTGAATCCTTGCTGCAACACTGTTTCACAACCATTTTCTCAAAATGAGTTTGTTCATACTGAACCAAAAATCTTAACTTCAGCAAAACTTACATACACCAAACTTTCCAGTTATATTCCTATCTATATTTTGAAGGCTTTCACGGAAGGGTTTGTCCATAAATCATTCATCGCCTGATTTAAAGAATATTATATCCCTAAAAAAAAAGAAATTTTTATAAGTAGTAGTATTTTTCAATGGTTATTGACAGTATTTTCTGATTTATGGAGTGATAAAAAAAATATTTTAATTATTTCAATGTACATAATGAACAGGGGAAGTTTCATGTTGATATCTACTTGTATTAGTTAAAGTTTTACCCTGTAGTGTCGCCCCTTAAATCCAGATTTTAGTCATTAGAATTAACACAGTACTTTATGATGCTTAAAAGGTTTAAAAAACTTGCCAGAGCTAAAGAATCCAGTGGCTACACACGTGATCACATGACGCAGCATGAGATCGTTTTTTTTTTTTTTTTGGTTGTTTCACTGAACCAGAGGGAGAGTGAATGAGACTGAGAAGGGTGGAGATTCAGAGGAAATGACAGCCTTTAAACGAGGGCCAGGAAATGACTTTGATTAGTTTATACTGATGTGTTAAATCAGGTCAAATCCGCACACACACACAGAGTCCACACACAGCTCATGTGCTCATCTGTGGTTAAATGCAATCCTTCCTTTCCCACACAAACACACACCAGCACACTTCTCTGTTCTCTCATACAGAGGGTGACTCAGCCACAGCGTTGTGTTTGTTTCCCGCACAGTGATCATTGAGGTCACAGGACAAATCAGGAGGTCACAGGAGACAAACAAGGAAACACAGAGTACTGTTTGTCTGTCTCTTCAAGGGTCATATTAATGGGTTTGGGTCACAAACGTCTTCAGATGCTTTCACTCTTTTATTTCACCCTTTTAGACTCATAAGGCTTTTCTTTTTAAATCTCACCTGAGCGGCTGAATCCAAACAAAAGTATAGCTGCTGCGCAGCAGTGGTCAGGGCCGGGCAATTTTAGGCAAAATTAGACAATTCTGAGCAACAAGCAGAGTGTAGGAAGATGAAAAAAAGGTGGCATTCTAAGCATAAGAGACTATGCTCTATCTCACTGAGCTAATTAGCAAGAGACAACTCTGCGGTATATATGTTTAAAACTTCTTCTAGCTCATTATAGGAATTCTACAGCTGCAATGATTAGTCAATAAATCAATAAGTCAAACAAATAATTAATCCACAACTATTTCATGATGGATTGATTGTTTCAGGCATCAGTGTTGGAGTTACCTTCGCAGATTTGAGGATATCCTCCTCAAATCTTGCTTTATCATGGTTTTGGACCTTTAGTCAGACAAAGTGAGATGTTTGTGGATGCCAGATTGGAATTGGGGAAAGGTAATATGAATTCTACATAATTTTATAGACAAACATTTAATATAGAAAATAACTGGATCATAATTATTTTAACCTTAGTAGTCTCTAATCCACATAACATGATGCCTGAACATAGGACTTTCACATTAAAATGTCCATTCTGCCTTAAATGAGGCTTGAACTCACAGCTTCTGAGACTGAGGTCCATCTTCTATCTCACTGAGCTAACTGGCAAGTGACAGTTCACCTGTGGCTTCACAAACTGACTAAGCCAAGCATCAGGGTGCCAGACAGTAGCCATCCATGCCATGTAAATGCAAATTTCAAAGTGAAAGCTCCAAAGCTGTAGCACATATGGTTGATTTGTTAGGAATTTTCAAAGTTTTGAAATTTAGAGGCTTGCTGTAGCGCCACCATCAGGACTATTGTCTTGTGTTTCCAGTTGAGGACATCTGGCATGGGACTGGACCTTTATGAAAAGTTTGGGTAGATTTCTCATATGGAAATGTTGCACGAGCCGAGGCTTGAACTCACAATCTTCAACACCAAGAACCATCCTCTATCTCGCTGAGCTAATTGGCAAACAGAGATGTCACATGTAGCTTCACAAATTGACTAAGCCAGTCACCCGTGTACAAGACAGCAGCTGTTAGTGTGTAAAGGCAGATTTCAAACGGCTGTCAAAAATTCAGTTATTAAGACAAAAATCCGAAAATACACAAATTGCATCTAGACAGCATGGAGATGTTGGTAATTTGTTTTTAACAATGATTTATTGGCTCCATAAGTGAAAAACTGATGTTTAAAAATGCCATTTTTGCATTGACTCCAATTGTTCGCATGAGAGCGAAATTCAAAATGCTGTAAAAAATTCCGTTTTTGAGATAAAATTCTGATATTTTCCAGACATCATCTTCCATGACTCCAAAATTTTGTCATTTTTTTTTAATGAACATTGAAAATGTATTTAGCAAGAATTTGCAAGTATAAGTTTACAATACTGTTTACAGTCAAACATTTTGATGCACTGTAGGCTCAATTTTTGATAAATCAAAAATCTGTGTGGATGGTTTGTGTAGGACAGTCTGCAGATGCTCTGTAGCAAGTTTGGTGTCAATTGAGCAAAAATTGTGGGAGGAGATAGGTTCAGTAAGTTTTACAGTTTTTGAAAAAAACAGAGTGCTGGACTTCATAATTTGCAATAGGTTTAAATGTACAAAAGTTTCTTCAGTATTGGGGCTACATTTTGGTGAAAGTTGCAAATCTGTAACATATATGGTTGATTTGTTGTGAATTTTCAAAGTTTTGAAATTTAGAGGCTTGCTGTAGTGCCACCAGCAGGACTATTGGCCTGTTTTTGCAGCTGAGGCAATCTGGCATGGGACTGGACCTTTGTGCTAAAGTTTGGTGATTTTTCGAGCATGGGAAGTAGGATTTCCTCAGAAGAAGAAGAAGAAAGAAGAAGAACAAGAAGAAGAAGAACAACAACATGCAGGATAACAATAGCAGCTTAGGCTGCCCGGCCCCTAATTATACTGTTTTTCAGATGTTTAAACCTGCTCTGCATAATCATCTGTTTCACACATGACCAGGAGAAACTTACCGCCTCTGGGTTGTATACGTCTGTGAAGAAGTCAAGTTGTAGTTACAGTTTAAGTCCATGTCTGTCCAGAAGTATATGACAGTTGTCTCTTGCATTGGTCAGTTGACAATGTCTCAAATATTAATGTTGCTGCAAAGACACTACATGCGACTCTTTCACCCCTATCCAGTGGCTCCCTATGGCTTTGGCAAAAAATTACATAGAAATTTATAATGGCAATTTTTTTACATTTTCATTATCATTTTTCATTGTCAAAGGCCTTGAGTGACTCCTACATTCTCAACTGTAAAAATGTGCAGTCTATACACAGAAAAAAAAAAGTTTTTACATTTCATCAACTAAATGTGCGTCATACGGCCCGTCACCTTTTCCTACAAATTTTGTCAAACCTCAGTATCAATGGTTTGCCCTGGATCTCCCTAACTAAGCTAGCTATGGATTCAAGATTAAAAAAGTATTGGAGGAGAATTGGAGTAGAGAATTCAACAGCACATGGACATATTTGTTTGCAAACAATCATAAATGGCCCACTGCAGAGCAGCCACCTTGTGGTAAGAAATATTAATAAATGCTCATTTAGATCTATCAGTTAAAATGATAGGTGAATTTAGACTTACTGTTACCTTCATTGTAAGGCTCCTATTTTTTTGTGGCTCCAGGCAGATTATTTGAGAGCTTTTTTGACCAAAAATGGCTCTTTTGATGGTAAAGGTTGCCGACCCCTGGTCTATACAATCAGCACAGTTTCAAGGTGGACACCCAAGATTTGTGTTGCCAATTCAGTATCTGACCAAGATATGACATTGAGTAATGGCCAGAAGTGTCTTTGCAGAACATTGTGATGTCACAATGAAGATGACCTTTGAAATTCTGGATATAAAATGTCATCACTTAATTATATCCTCATAGACATTTTGTCATAGCATATGAATTCTTAAGTTATGGCCAAACACATTCTGTGAGGTCGCAGTGACCTTGAACTTTGAGCTTTGACCACAAAATTCTAATCAGATTATTCTTGAGTGCAAGTGGAAGTTTGAGCCAAATTTGAGGAAATTCCTACATGGTGTTCTTGAGTTATTGTGTTCACAAGAATGAGATGGACACAAGGTCACAGTGACCTTGACCTTTGACCACTAAATTCTAATCAATTCATTGGTAAGTCCAAGTGGACGTTTGTGCCAATTTGCCAAATTTTAGTTATGGCCAAACACATTTTGTGAAGTTGCAGTGACCTTGAACTTTGAGCTTTGACCACAAAATTCTAATCAGATTATTCTTGAGTGCAAGTGGAAGTTTGAGCCAAATTTGAGGAAATTCCTACATGGTGTTCTTGAGTTATTGTGTTCACAAGAATGAGATGGACACAAGGTCACAGTGACCTTGATGTTTGACCACTAAATTCTAATCAATTCATCGGCAAGTCCAAGTGGACGTTTGGGCCAAATTTGAAGAAATTCCCACAAGGTGCTCATGAGAGTGGGAGAGAAAGGGACAGACGGACGGATGGACATTTGTATGGATGAACGGATGCACTGACTGGCGGACAGTACAAACATAACATCTCCAGGCACAGCTGTTGCCAGCTCGGAGACATAAAAATGTGCAGTGAAATTAAAGCTAAATGGATGTTTTGGAAAATGTTTTGGCATCCATGTCGTGGCCTGACAGAAAAGTGACAGACAGACACACTCACAGGCAGAGTGCATTTATCAGTGCACACATAAAACCACACACACATTTGCAAATGAATAGGACGTTCACTAAAGAGATTAATGAAAAAAATCATTCATTTTTATTGAAAAAAAAGGTACATTGAAATTGTGCATGTCACAGAGTGAATGTACGTCTGTCTCTTGAATAAGTCAGTTTGGCAGGTTAAATGCATAGAAATCATTGACAAAGCTATAGCTGGTCGGATGATGATTACAAGAGTGCAGAGGCATAACCAGTACACCACACACATACACACACGCACACACACACACACATTCATTTAAAGATATACTATGCAGGATTCTCCTAACAAACAATGTATAGACTCAAACAGAAGTAATCCCTCTCAATCATCACTTATGGCCTATGAGAAGTGTGTAGTGGTGTATTTTTCGGGGCTTTATAAAAAGGTAGAGACCAGCTGCCAGACCATTAGCGGCACATATCCAAGAGAGTGAATATGGGGTTGGCTTTACTGTCACTTTCAATGGGGAGCTTGTTGACAATCCTGCATAGTATACCTTTAACTTTGCCGAATGACAAAGTTAAATGACTTTAAAATCATCCCACTTACATTTTAACCGCATCAAAAGGCATAAAACAACAATAAAATCAAAAAGCCCTTCAAATATTCATCTACATATGCTAAAAATGAAAAAAAAAAAGACAAAAAATGTGATAGTTTATAAAACACCAGCTAACTGTTTGGTGTATCAGGAAGGCTTTATAAAAACTAGACAATCAAAAAACAAGACAAACTGTTTTGGACAACAACAAAATAACTGATTTAACACACAGAGATATGAAATGAGCTCAAACAGGGGGTAAGAATAGTGCTATGGCAAGGTTCAACAGTGATGAATGAAAATGACTACATTCAAAAAACACCAAACATTTTTCTCACACAATTAAGGAAGGTTTTAACTTTCTTCTGGTACCTTAGTAGAGACTAAATCAATCAAAGCTTTTGGACACACAGGAAGTGAAAGATTTCAGACGTTGGCTGTTCTCACACACCAACATTTTTCTGATCTAATTAAGTAGCAAACTTTTAATCGAGTATTCTTAATGGATTTACACTCTCAGGGTGCTTGAAAGGACATCATAAAAGCATATTAGGCACCACATGAGAGCACTGTGCATGCTGTGATAAGAACACTAAATGCAAATACCTCCTCTCTAATATTTTGGTTTGAGACAATTTTACATTTCTTAAAGTTTAAAATATCTAACCCGTCTCCTCGTCTGCACAGATTTACCCTACCGAGGAAAATCAGAAGAGGATTAAGACTTTTATTTGCATTCACATCATCAATGTTTGTAATAATCCTAGTTTAGTTGTTGCAGTACCTGCTAGCCATCACTAGAGGGCAAGTGGGCTAACTGTGAGAGAGCCTATGTATGAAAGAATGAATGAGTGAGTCATCTTCAAGATGCACAAGGTGCTTTGCATCTAAAAAATGTATCATAATATGAAATACATGACTCAATTTAAAGGGATAATATGCAATGTAATGTATGTCAATAAATTACAATGAATATCATTCTCTGTTTTGGTAATGTGGCATGGAGTACTTCATAGTGCACTACTGTCTTACCCTCTCCATTACCCTGAAAACCTTGATCACATTATCCTTATTATCTCCAGAAATGTTGTTTCTTGTGGTTGGTTTTGTGGATGACTTCAAAGTACCTAACATTCATCAGTATATAAGAAAAGACGTAATAAATTCAACCAGAGCAGTAAGGACACCTCTTTTCCTGGCTCATTTTTTGAGCTAACATGAAGATAGTGGTATCTTTGGAAACTAGACAACCAAAGGCACCCATTGGTACCAACCATGTCAGCACAGTTCATTGCTAAGGGAGCTAAATAACGCTCTAAGGGTGTTTTCACACTTGGTCCTTTTCAGCCTTCTAAACGGACTCAGCTTTTTTTGCGCATATGTGAAAACTCCAAGAGAACTCAGACCCCTCGGTTCGTTTCAAGTCCGCAGTGCAGTTCGCTTAACCCGTGCCTTGTGAGCACAAAGCGCTCCAGGTTTGCTTTGCCATTGTATTTAGCCCTCTAGATCACATGCTATTGCACTGGGACGATTGAAAAAACAGACGGAACCACGTCGGCCTATAACACTTGCAAGGACGAGGAGTAGTTTGGTCTAACAGAATCTCTAGTAGAATACATCAAATGGCAACAGTAAACAGCACAGACACACTAAGGTTTTCCTCCAATTTCAAGTTCATCTCAAAGTAAAAACAAAACTACGTCAATATATATTGTATATAGTGTGAATAGAAAGAGAACTGAGTCCTCTTTCAAATGAACTGACAATGTGAACACAAAAAGAACCGAGTCTCTTTTCTGTTGGTCCACTTTTTGGTGCACTTTAAGAGCACTGAGTTTGGTTTGTTTAAAAAGGACTATATGTGAAAACACCCTGAAGTTAGGTGTGACGGCCACGCCTCTTGTGGCTGTTGGGCTGGTGGTGTCTATTTCTTTTTGTATTACAGATTACCAGCAGGAGGCGCTGGGTCCGTCGTTAGTTGCTGGGAACACCTGGGCCCGGTGTTCCCCGCACTATAAGAGCACATCTCATTTGCTCCGCGAAGAGGGAGAGAGAGGACAAAAGGGGAACTCTGCTCTCTTCTCTCCATGCTCCTTATTTTGCTTATTTGCTTTTTCACCTTATAACACACCACTCACTAATTTGACAAGCATGCATACACGCTAACATTACTGATTTACTGACTGCCACACCTCATACCATTCTTTGATATGTTGGATTTGGGTTAGTTAAAATAAATTATGATCTTCTTGCTTTAATTTCTCATGACATCTCCCATTATTTTGTTGTGGCTTTGAGCATGGCCATCTATTAAGGACTCCCTTGAACTCTCACCGTAAGATATTCAAATGAAAATGGGTTCTATGGGTACCCACAAAACTCCTAAACTTGGTAAGGCTTGTTCCCAGTAAACGTTCGTTCCTTATATCAATATACTCCTTCAAATTAAAACTGTGTATTTGCCTTTATAAGGTTGAGGACAACCAGCCTATCTAAAGAACAATGAATCACCTATCACATACAGATACATAACACATTAAAACAGGACTGTTGTGGAACTCAAAATGCTAACCAGTATTAGTCTATGACCATCAGATAATTAGTGACATAAGAAGTCAAAGGCACAATATGTGATTCCTTAACTCTCCATATTGACATAGTTTTCAACTATACTTAAACAGCATAAGCGAATTCCTGAAGTTCAGTTATGGCTTTTGGTTTATGTTGCCCCATCTGGCCGACCTTATGAAAGATTTCAAATGGCGCCACTGTTTCTGAGACTCATAATATATAATGCTGCTACCAAGATGGAAGGACTAACACATTTGGTCTTTTCCTGTGCATGTATCTGCTTCCTAAAGCATAAGAAACCATCTAGGATTTATTCTAAGAAGGCACGGATAAAAGGATTTGACATGCTAATTGCATTGGTGTGCTATACTATATGAAAAAGGTAAAAAACATAAAAAATAACAAAGGCTAATCTACACATGAAACCGAACACTTTCTCCTCCCACAGCCTCCTACAGCTGCAGGGTGCTTAGGCCTTCAGAGGAAATCTTTTGGGAAATTTACATTGCTTTTAGAACTGTTCTCAGTTCATGTATACCGTGTTTGTGCGAAAAGTGATGTGACATTTTGGGTTACAAAATGTTAATTCAGCTCTGTGTACTGCCTACACAGCTGCTACTGTGTCGATAAAGTCCAAATCCAATCTATATATCCAAATCCATCAGTTTTTAAACTGACCATGGATCTCTTCATCATCGTCACAGAGCTTTTTTATGTGAGGGTATGTGTAATAATGTCTTCACACATGTGATCATACATGTGCGTGCATGCATAAGGTGTGCTCAACTTGTTTGTGTCTGATCTATCTGTGTGTTGTGTACGTGTGTGTGACTGTGACTTTCTTTTGCCTTATAGTGTTAGATGGGTGCAGGGACCTGTTGCCTTCCAGGTCCAGGCTGAGAGGAGAATTTCTGGGAGTGCCAACGTGTCTCCTTGTACACAAACCAGGCGTTTCCCGCCCACACAAACATGTTGAGGTAGCCAAACACCTGGAAGAATGCAGACAGAAAAAAACTACAGATTAATAATACCTGAAAACACATGTGATAAAGGAGGTTTCTTATAATGTACTGTAAATCTGTATTTTTACACAATGACAAATCTCTCACAATGTTGTAGATATCAGCCATAGAGATGTCTGCCTCCTCTTGAATATAATGGAGCTAGATGGCACTCAGCTTGTGGTGCTTACAGCGGCAAACAAATACATTTAAAAAACTTAACGGAAATGTCTCTTTCCAGAAATCATGACCCAGTTACTCAAGATAATCCACAGACCTTGTTGAAAGCAGTTTAATGTGGGAACTATTTTCTGTCTAACCCCTAACTACACCCACCAATTGTATTACCGCGCAGAAGGAAGTGTGCATCTACTCATGGATGAGTGGCTTGTGCTTGTGAGAGATATTAATGGTGTCCTCCTCGGCTGAGCTGTAATGTTACCTAGCTCAGTGGTGCTAGGTGAGCTAGCAGTAGATGCATGCTTCCCTCTGAGTGGTTACACGGTTGGTTTGTGTAGTTTATTAGAGAGAAAATAGTTCCTACATGAAACTGCTCACAACAAGGTCTTGAGAATTCTTTCAAATAAACTACACCAACCTTGCATAAGGAAGCGTGCTGCTATTGCTAACTCACCTAGCACCACTGAGCTAGCTATTGTTACAACTCAGCTGAGGAGTAACAATAGCTAGCTATTGCTATTGTTACAACTCAGCTGAGGAGTAACAATAGCTAGCTGTTGTTACTCCTCAGCTGAGTAGCTAGCTATTGTTACTCCTCAGCTGAGTTGTAACAATAGCTAGCTCAGTGGTGCTAGCTATTGTTACAACTCAGCTGAGGAGGATGCCATAAATATTTATATCTCGCTCTGTCACATGCACGAGCCTCTTGTCCATGAGTAGATGCACACTTCCTTCTGTGCAGTGATACGGTTAATGGGTCTGGTTTGGTTGAAAGAAAATAGTCCCTATGTTGTAGTGCTCTCAACAAGGTGTGTGGATTATCTTCAGTAACCACGTCATGATTTCTGGAAAGAGACATTGCTGTAGAGTTTTTCAAAAGTTTTTTTTTTTGGCACTTTGAGCACCACATGCTGAGTGCCGTCTGGTTCCATTACTTTTGAGAGAGGGCAGACATCTCTACGGCTGATATCTCCAACACTCTGCAACTCGCACCACACCAACAATTTTAGACTTNGATTTCTGGAAAGAGACATTGCTGTAGAGTTTTTCAAAAGTTTTTTTTTTGGCACTTTGAGCACCACATGCTGAGTGCCGTCTGGTTCCATTACTTTTGAGAGAAGGCAAACATCTCTACGGCTGATATCTCCAACACTCTGCAACTCGCACCACACCAACAATTTTAGACTTCAAAATAGCACCACAGGTAAGAGGAAGAATATCTATTTTTATTTGGGGGCGAACGATCCCTTTAAGATGCTTTTGGGAAACAGGGCCCAGGTCCCTTTCTTTAACTTGTGGTTCTCATTACTACTGTCAGTATAAATGTTGGTATTAGCTGTAAAAAAACAACCAAAAAAAAAAAGATGAAAACATGAATATTACTACCAACCAGGTTAGAAAATAGTTTCTACATGAAACCGTTCACAGCAAGGTCTGAGGATTATCTTTTGCCTGGCTCAAGACCTTTGAATCCGCCCACTCCACCGAGTGGGAGTTGACTGACTCCTCTGGCATCGTGACATGAAACAGCGTTTTTTTGGTTAAAATAAAATATGACTAAGCTCCAGTGTCACTCGTTGGCAATCACTGCCACAGGCGGGACTAGAGTTGTCATGCAGTTGCCCAGCAGTGCGCTGGAACCAATATAAGGAGTAATAACAACAATGGCGAATGCTTTAGACCACAAAGACGCTGACATCGAGGCTGTTCTGATTTGGCTGTGGATCAGAGGTAGATTGGGTCATCGATTGGTGGTTCGATGGCCAGATCCTCCAGCCTCCAGTCAAATTATCCTTGGGCAAAATACTGAACCCCAAATTGCTCCTGATGGCTGTTCCATCGGTGTGTGAGTGCGAGTGAATGGTTCCTGAGCAGCAGGCGGCACCTTGTACGCTAGCCTCGGTCACCAGTGTGTGAATGTGTGTTAAAGTGCTTTGAGTGATTGGAAGACTAGAACAGCGCTATACAAGTGCAGTCCATTTACCGTTTACCTTTCTCAGTATCGCCTGCCATAGTAGTTTGTTTTCGCCCCACCTCACTTTTAAATCCCTGACAAAACAGGTATGTTAGCATGGCTATGCTATCAATGTGGACTTAAAATGACATTAGATTCAGGTGGATACGTTTTGTCCCTACTGTACTGTTCTAGTGTAGTATTATTTAAACTTAAGGGGATGGGACACTGCCAGAATCAATGACCAATTTTGTTTTTGTAGAAATGGCCTCTGTACTGGCCATTTATTTAGATTTGGAAATGATTGACAGCTGAAGTGAATATTGACTGGTTCAAGTGTAACCAAAACCTTCTTGTTTGTAAAACCGCTCTGTGTTTCTACTCACCACAGAGATGTTGAGGGTCCGCATGCTGGCGTACTCCGTGACCTCACAGGTGATGTTGCTCCCCTTGCAGAGTCCCAGCGTGGCGCTGAGGCCCTCAGTGTCCGTGGCGTACTTCACATTCTGCAGGCCCTTCGCCCAGGCGGACGAACACACCAGCCACAGAAAGACCAGGATTGCTGTGATCAAAAAGTCCTGGAAACGAGGACGAACCCATCAGCGTCAGACACAAGCCACAAGTCTCTCAATTACAGTGACCCACTTTCATCTATGTGTCTATTGGGAAACTGACCAGCAAGATCAATACTCACAAAAATTGGTCCAAAGTCAGAATCCTTGTAGACGTGCATGTAGCCTAAATACACCAACAGAGCCACCATGCTGTACAGAAAACAGACGATGGCGATGCCCACAAAGAACTCCGCTGAGGATGCTGAGTCGCCCACCATGTGTGTCGTTGTGGCAGAGTTATTACAAAGAGTGGTGTTTCCCTCGATGAGTGGGACCTGGCTTAACCTGGCCACAATGTAAGAAGGAAGGTTAAAAATCATCATTATTGCTGTTTTATTTTATTGTCCTTTTGAAAGTGATTACACAACTGATGACAAGTGACATTTCAAACCTGCGCCTGACATTGAAAAATCACCTAAATGTGTTGTGATTCTCACCTAAATGGGTAGTGGAAGTTGGCATCGATAGTTTCATTTCTGCCATCGCCACAGAAGAGAGATAAGATGTTCTTCCCTGAGTATCCGCCACAGCTTCCAAAAGCAAATATGGCTGTGAGCTGTTTGGGCAGACAAGAGAGAATGAGTGATTAGGGAGATGGTTGAGACTGATGGGAGAAAACCCTGTTTAGCTTTGGAGGAATATCATCAAAATCAAGAAATGTAAAGAGTAACTAAACCACAAAACCACTTTTTCAGCTGAAAACCATTTCATATGGATATTTCGTGGTACTGTTAATGGATTCAGGTCCAATTTGAATTCTGCATATTGTGTATGCTTGAAACCCACGGCGATTGCAACTGGATTTTGCTATTAGCTGATCAGGTGGCAACACAGAGGTGCTAAAACCTGTAGTTCCCCGAATGGTCACTAGAGGGTGGCTTCAGAGGTGAGTTAATGCCCATTGACCCCCATGTTAAAATGCCCAACTTCACAGGAGAAATAAACATGAGTGCAGCCTACAAAAAAACAGTTTTGGTCTCTATAGCTAATTTCCTGTTAATGACAACTGTACGGAGGGTGAATTTTTATATAACTCACCTGTTTACATTTTATTCTGGCTTAAAGTTACGTATATTAAATGGTGGGGCCCTTTAAGTAACAAGCAGGTCTATAAGTCAGATCCATCCTGGCTACAAAAATCTAAGATGGCAACAGCCGAAATGCTCCATCCTTTAATGCAGGAGTTCACAAACCAATGGATAATGTCATAGTGGCTACGTCCATTATTCTATACAGTCTATGTTTGCCAACTAACCTTTCAGTTTTACTTTCACTGGCAATACTGTTCACAAACAGTGGCCTAACTAACAATTTATGCATAGTATACCTTTAAGATATTAGAGATTTGTTTAGAGGCCGAGATACACCAAACCAACTTAAGAGAACTAGCGGCCACAAAGGCTCCCTGCTGAGTCACCCGACGTCGTCATGTCCCAGCCAAAAAAGTTGCACATGAACACACCCCAAAAACTACAGCTGACAGGCAATCTGCACGTATGTTCTGCACCTACGTGAGAGGAAATAACTCTCCACACCAGCAGATGGTGGAAGTCTGTGTTCGTCATTCAAAAAGGGAAACCGGACGACCGTCTTGGCGCTAGTTAGCCAGTTAGCACACTAGCAACACAATCCAATGTTGACATAACAAAGCATATTACCTGTGCCCCAGTGAAAAGGAACACAAACCATCACGAAACGTTTCTGCTAAAGAGCTTGTGCCTAAAGAAAACAATCTTACCTTAAATAACAAGTTTGTTTTGGTCTCACTCCCTTCTGACTTTAGCTCTTTGTTTACTTTCCTCACTTCCGTTTCTCGTGTCATGCGCTGAGCTGAACGGCTAATCAGAGTGATTTCATTCACCAATAGGCTATGCAGTTGCTGATACTGATTCAACATGCTGAATCGGCAGAAAAAAGGCAGACTGGCGCCACACTGCAATGACGAACAAGGGCGGCAGACACTTACCGACGACCCAACTTTAACCGACGGTTGCCTGTTGGTTAAAGTTGGGTCATTGCTTGGTGTGTCAGGGCCTTCAGAGGAGGGGAGGATATTCAATATTTCTAATAAACATTCAATCGGAAAACGATAACTGTTGGGTTGTGCAATAATCTAGCAATATGATACGTATCACGATCCAGGGGTTCATGACTCAATATACTACGATGTGCTGCAAAACTCTAAGCAAGGCGTTACATTTGACACTGAGTGGTAAATTGAAACCATAACTATAATTTGATTGTGATCCTCCCTACATATATATGCTCTTGGACAATACAGTTTTAAAATGTAGTATATTGTCACCATAAACTCACACCCAGAGAAAAGTTGGCAACCAAAAACACAGCGTCAGCAGTTAAGAGCTAGAGGGATTAACAGATGGCCAGCATTTACTCCAACAAACAGCTGAAAATAAAACTCACTACACAACCATTTTTATCAGTTTCCTTGAATCTTTTGCTTTTTGTTTTTCTCTTGAGGAAATACCCAATCCACATCAAATCTCTGAAGAACACCTTTATTTTGTACCATTTTCTATATTCTTTGTATCGTTTTACTGTTTCCTGCTGCAGTCATTCAGCAACACCCTATGGAATAAACAGCAAGAGGAGTTGACGAACATATGAGATCATTTAGCAGCTCTTCCTCTCACAACTAAAATAAAATGTGGCTTACATGGCTGCACTAAAGCTGCCATTCAGCTCTTGAATTCTTTCTCGCAAGGGCAGAAAGCATCTGATTCAGCGTGTAGGCCATGTGACACTAATACTCTCCTTAAAACCAACACATACTAAATTCTTTTAGTCAGGCTGGCTGCCGCTGAGCTTAACCCCTCAGACTGCAGTAGGCAGATCATATTATTCATCAGACTCTCACAGATATTGCTTTACTCATACTTCATGGATCTGATTCATTTTCCTCAAAATGCGTTGTTAACAGCTTTCACACATTCTCGACATTCAAAGCTCCGCGTCTCTTCCTGTCATTACACATCCGCACTGAGCCTTCCAATGCAACAGACAGCTGTGCTGCAGTACAACACTAATTCAAAGGTTTAACATCACAGGACAGAGCTCCATACAGAACAACTGTCTTTCTTCACTGAAGAGGCATTTTCACCCTTTTCAATCATGTGGGCGAGAAATCTGTAGTCTTTTCTCAAGTCAGAGTTTTCAAAAAAACATCTTGAAGTCCAAACATACACATCTGAAATAAAGTAAAATTTTCATTTTAAAAAAATGTTTGTGGCGTCACTAGAGAGATTGAGCCGATAGCCAACAGTGGGTTTTAAGGGCTAAAACTAAATGTATGAATTTAGGCCCAGAGGCCCAGGCTACAGCAGTAAAAGTATGTATACAAAAATTAAGAAAATTCTAAATAGATATATAAATGTACAGATAATTGAAGAAGTATATAAATAAATACACAATGTAATGAATAAATACAAAAAATGTGTAAATATATAAATATATATACACAAATATATTTTACAGTCATATATTTCTTGTGTAATTTAATTTGTGATTTATTTATTTATTTATTTATTAAGCATTAAAATACATAATTATTTATTTAAACATTTTTGTTATTTACAGATAATTATGTATTAAAGTTTATATGTATTTATCTATTGAAACATCTTTATTACACAACTATATTTTTTATTAATTTAAGAATTTAATAATATAATTATTTATGTATTTAAATATTTTGTTTCGGCTCTGAAACCCCTCCATAATGACCCACTGATGAAAGCCCATGCATTCTGCAGTATTACAAACTGGGTGTCAAAATCACAGGTGGCACACAGTCATTCATTTTTCACTTGCACACACACACACACACACACACATACACACACACACACACACACACACACACACACACACACACACACACACACACACACACATCTATGCTGTGGTAACCCTTTCATCTGACCAGCTGCAGGACTGGTGTCTATCAATTCACCAGCAGCTTTCCAGGCCTTGGTCTGCCAAGAAACACGCTGCAATTACAGCTTATCGCCACAGGTGTTGCCATAGAGAACAAAATGGAGACCTTCCAGATTGTAACTTTAAAAAGTTTATATGAGAACATGCTAGCGCGTCTATTTAGGTTTTTTGAAATGCAGGAAAACCCCTTAAAAATAGACAATGGACTGCTTTCCCATTGTCAGTAGATCAGAGCAGTGTTTTGTTTTTTTGTTTAATGGTGTCTCACGTTCAACGTCCTAGACAGGAGGAACAACAGGTTAGTAAACAGTAAAGCAGCATGGACACCGGTGAAAATGTTATTTTGGTCACTTCTTTTTTCATACAGTTTCTTTCTCAAACATGGTGCGAACTAAATTTGGAAAAATCTTCGAGCGCTGCTTGGATGGAAACGGGCGGTATTTTGTGGCGGCCAGTCATTGCATCGCGCTGAGAAGGGGCTATAATTAGCTTGTACACCCGGGTTTTGTATTTCCGATGGCCGATGAAAGCCAATCCGAGCTGAACAATACAAAAGCCAGATGTTAGTGGGTGTTGGTGGGTTGTTTGCGCAGTGAGAAAGGGGCTTAAATCTGATATTCACTCTCCTTTTATCTCCGTTTTGGTCCCCACCATCTCTTGAGGGAAATATCTGGCTTTTTAGCTGCTAGTCGCTAACTGTATCTGTATGTCTGTCTTCAAAGGTTAAGATGGTCTCCTTTGTACTGAAACTCTACAGGCTGAATCGGGGCTCAGAACACATCAGCAGTGGGTGATCATCGACAAAAAAAATCACCAAAATGATACTAAAGTTAAAGAAAACAAAAGATTATGTAAATCAACACTTGAAAATGTTAAGACAATCATGTTGTAGTCGACAGTATACAGTGGACAGGGAGTGGATGACATCATAAGACAAAGAAATGATCTTTGATCCACATCTCAAATAGCAAAGTAATGACCTGCACCGCAATCTGTTCATCTATGAGGACACACACTTTATCTGACCTCTTAAATTCTGTTACATCAGCACAACTCTATCACACATATGCACACCCTTGAAAAATGCTTATGACAGGCCACCTCAACTTTTAGCCTTCAGCTACACACCACAAAACCCACACGCACACCCACGTTTACTGTACATCCACACACACACACACACACACACACACACACACACACACACACACACNTCCAGATGTCACTGGCTGCCACTTCCTGTTATTCTGGCTACACACACCACGGTAAGCTACTTCTCTCACATTCCTGTTCCACTGATTCTGTCACTCTCCCACTACGAGGTCACGTCGCCTCAGCACGAATAACTGTAACAGCCAGGGTGGACCAACACACACACACACACACACACACACACACACACATCACATTGTAATTCTTTTGTTTATGTTCACATTTTCAAACAGAGCATCAATACTACGCTGCATAAACACTGTCGAACAGTTGGGTATTTTGTCACGTTTCCAATATCACCATTTACTCCTAATTAAGGCTGCAGGAGGCACCTTCTCCAAACATGGCGGCTGCCAAAAGCTGTGGACAAACAGCAGTGCCGTGCCAGTACTGAGGCATCCCACACATCTGCAGAACACACAGCACCAATTTATGGACATTCCAGTGACTGCCAAATGAAATTACAGGCAGTCTTCACTCACAAGCTGTGAGACAGCATCAGTCATCTGCACACACTGAAACCACTCACAGTGTGTGATAGGAGCTCAGTTACAGGCAGGGGCGGGGCCAAGGCATTGTTCTGCAAGTCAAAAGTAAGTCTCAAGTCTTTGCACTTAAGTCCCAAGTCAAGTTCCAAGTCAAGACTGACAAGTCTTATGTCAAGTTCCAAGTCAAGATTGATAGGTGCTGAGTCAAGTTCCAAGCCAAGATTGACAAGTGTCAAACCAAGTCCCAAGTCAAGATTGACAAGTGTCGAGCAAAGTCCCACATAAAGATTGACCCAAGTCAAGATTTTCAAGTCTCGATTTAAGTCCCAAGTCAAGACTGACAGGTGTTGAGTCAAATCCCAAGTCAAGATTGACAAGTCTTGAGCCAAGTCCCAAGTCAAGACTGACAAGTCTTGAATCAAGTCCAAAGTCAAGATTGACAAGTCTCGGGTCAAGTCCCAAATCAAGATCGACAAGTCTCAAGCCAAGTCCCGAGTCAACATTGACAAATCTCAAGTCAAGTCCCAAGTCAAGATTGACAAGTCTCAAATCGAGTCCCACGTCAAGATTGACCCTAGTCAAGATTGACAAGTCTTGAGCCATGTCCCAAGTCAAGACTGACAAGTGCCACATTGAGTCTCAAGTCCTAAACTTTTGTTTAAGAGTTTTGAGTCCATATTTAATTTACAGAAATAATGAATGCTTTTTCAAAATTAAAAAAAAAGTTTGTTAAAGAGTTACACAGCTGTTAAGCTAATGTTAGCTACACATTAGTTAGTATGCTAACATAGTTACTATGCTAACATTAGCCTTGATCTACTGTTCTCTGTGCAACTTCAAATGTTGGAAACATAATAATCAGCAGCGTTCTTACACTGAGGTCATTGAGTCCAGATCAGTTTGACCAAAAACCCCAAAGCCACTGAACCATGTGCCCATTGTGTCACTGGGTTTCCTTCAGAAGCCCCAGAAACCAGTTTCTCCACTTTTTGTCAGGGACCAAAATGACACAAATATCTTTATCACCCTTATCCAACATATTGAGTGAATGGGGCAGTCTTGTGAGCGTTTGTTATGCCGAACCCTCCTTCCTGTTTACTACTGCGTGGAAGATAACATCGAGGGTGGTATGAGTGTTTAGTCTAAACCACTCCAAGAAAACTACTTTTTCATTTAGATGCCTCAGAGCAGGGTAAATGGACAAAAATGTTGGACAAGACACCCTGCAGGGTCCTACAATTTCATTGACAGCGGGACTGAGCAACCATCTATGATATATAAAATATAAACTTGCCATTTCCATTCAGCTGCTGTGTTAAATTTATATCCAGAAACCATCGCTCAAGCACACATTCACTGCTGCTGCCTAAACGTAAGACATATAGTATTTAACAGTTATATTATTAATTAATAGAGGTCTTGCCCAGCACGCACCAGCCGTGTGTTAAAAATGTTTCTGAATCAAGGAGAGTTGTAAACCACTTTGAAAACCACATTAAACAGGTAGATAATTCATACAAAAAAGTTTACAGCTACAACAACAGTTAGAGAAGGTCTAACTCGGCAGCACTGATCAAATATGAACCAAGACTTGAACTGCATTGCCGATTTCTCGCCTCAAATGTTTTCAGAAACATATTTTAGTGTACTGTTTAGCTGTAAATTGAGAAAGTTTGCTCCAGCCGATGGGTGGTGCTTCATTTTGGTTTCACTGTTTCCAACATGGCAGCCAGGTCACAAACATTCTCATTTTACAGCTAAACAGTACACTAAAATATGTTTATGAAAACATTTGAGGCAAGGCATCAGCTACGCAGTGACAGAATCTTGATTCACGTTTGATCAGTTTGACTGCAGTTGACCCTTTGCTAAGCCCCGTCCCTTTGCGTTGGTCCGTCAAACTGTAGCAGTAAGCATGGTGGCCACGGGGTGACTAACTGCACTCCCTGATGAACTATTATCACATTTTAGGAAAAATAAAAGAGTGATTCCAGAGAGAAGCAGACAGAGGGGTCTACAGTCTGTGTTTGAAGGATATATCCAGGATGTCAAACTGACTCAGCAGCAACAACAGGTTTAAAAGACAAAGATAGTTAGAAGCTAAAGCCGAACTATAGGCTACAGATCACAGTGTAAAAGTGAACCACCACATCACTGCTGATCGCCACACAAGACAATGAATATAAAGGGAAACTTTGCTGATATTCAACCAGCTGTGTGGCATCGCAGTGTGTGCAGATGAACGGTCAGTCCGCTGCCAGACTGTCGGGGGGCTCCGCGGGAAGGCAAACACCGTTCTTCTGCACACACTGCGATGACACAGAGCTGGTTGAATATCAGCAAAGTTTCCAGTATTCGTATACATTCAGTGGGCTATATCTTTAGTAGCTTGCTAGCTAACCCTACACTTTTCAAAGGGTGCGTTCACGAGCAGTCACTCCTCATCTCTGATTGGTTGTTTTAGTTGACGTGTGGTGAATTTTAATGCCATTAGAAGCACTTCAAGAAG
Organism: Epinephelus moara; assembly: GCF_006386435.1. NCBI lineage: Eukaryota > Metazoa > Chordata > Actinopteri > Perciformes > Serranidae > Epinephelus > Epinephelus moara. The sequence continues at coordinate 16,463,333 of NC_065528.1, forward strand.
GCAGAGGAACATGATTTTTCCCATGGATTATCTGTCTCATGTACTACTGTCTGGCTGTAGCGACAGTTTCAGCAAAAAGTTATGTGTATGTGACTGCAGCTTTAATGATGTTGCAGTTGCCATTAGACCATTGGGGAGGGCTGGGACCCGTTTTAGCTCACAGGACATTCCGAGCATTAAACTGTAAGCACAATTTATCATTCGGACTGTTGTGAATCACAAAATATGTCGGGTTAGATATGGGTTACATAAGGCCAAAACAGTGAAAAACACTCTCTCTCTCTCTCACACACACACACACACACACACACACACACATAGCCTTGTCCTGAGTCAGATGACTGTCTGCTCTATAGCTCTGTACGTGTGTGTTTGTATCATGGGAGAATAGAGCAGCTGAGAGAAACTGTGGCCGAGCTGAGAAAATGCCTCCACGCTGGAGTCCTCTGACCCAGTTATGTAGAGCAGAAATGATTACTGGACTTTCCTGGAGGAGCTGTTGCATGTTCTCTCATGATGCATAAACCGTGTGCTCGAGTGTATGAGTAGCCAACCGTCTGCACAGTTATTCAGAAGTAAATTATTGCTGAGAGATGCATTAATCTGTAACTGTGTCCTCTGAAGGGCAGGCCCATGCAACCAGCATGATGACTCAAATGCAGAGGACAGCTCACTTAAGACATCTATACTTTTATTCTAGGAATCTTTAAAAATCTGAATTCATAGTAAGCAGAGGCAGACATGTGAAGTTAAATTGAATATAATAATCTCAAGGAAAACCTAAATTATTGTGATATTGGGCAGATTATTGGGTGTTATCTTGGTTGCTCTTGTGTGACAAAGTTTGCACCTTAAAATGTCATTATCAAATTACATTACTGCATGCATTTTATTCATTCTTATAAGTAAAAAACTGCTTTCTATATGAATATTTTTGCCATCTTCAGAGTCTTTTTCTCCAAAGTGAAAATCGCCGGGAAAAGGGAAAACCCAAGGATCAAGAAAAGCTGTGAACCTCCCTGTCCTCTGGGTATGACACACATACACAAACACACTAACAAACACACACACACTTCACAGCATATGCATCTAACTTACCCACTCCACCAGCTTGACGAAGCCCAGAGGCTCCTTCAGAGGCGACAAGTTCAGCCGAAATCCGGTCATCATGATTTGCGCTTCTGATCCAAAATCTTTACCCAGTTGTTCCTAAACTGTGGATGTTGGTCCAACAGGGAGGAAAAAGGGGGAGTTGTTTGACAGAGTGACGTGGTTTTACTGCCGACGCTGCAAAAAAATTACCACACAAGGTTATTTTAACTGACTTTAACGACCCAACTTTGCGCTGAAGCAACTGAGTCAGATCACTTCCAGGGAGGTGAGATCATTCTGTACAGTGGAAGTACAGCTTGACGCGTTTCCGGAGCTTTTAACAAGAAATGTCAATGGCAAAATCACTAGTTGAAGTGGACATTTTTTGCAGTGTAGCCTGAAAACTGAGTGGCCAGCGCTCCACTTGGTGATGCGCAAAATACGCAGGCTGTGTAGCGGGTAAAGAGCGTAAAGTGTGCCAAATTACGCGTCGCTTTTGGTGAGAAAGCGTCAAGTGGATTAAGTTACAGGAAAAGGATGCTAAATTACAAAGCGTGACTCTATCTGATGGCTTACACACTGTTGCAAGAAAGTTTTTATCATCTACAGGGCTGGGAAAAAACTCCAACTACTAAACGATCATTGTATAAAATCCCACTAAGACAATTTCAGCTACTGTGGATTATCAGCACAGAAACACCAGGAGGGTAAAGTTACAGCCCGAGTACCAAAAGACATCAGAAGTGCCCCACTGAGTTTTCATTGGATCCATCCGCCAGAATCCGCAGACTGCCTCCTCCTTGCTGAGTGTGCAGTTACTGTGAAACGCCTTCTCTGGTGCTGACTGGGTCATATGACTCTTAGAGCAAACCACAGATCCTCAAAATTCCTCCAACGAAGAAAAAGAAAACCTCAGGGACTGAGGCTGCAACTGAACGGTTAAAATTAGTAGTAAAGGGGTCATTTCACAGGACCGTCCGCTGACATTAGATTATTAAATTTGAATTATTATTAAAGGGGACCCTCCACTGATTTTACATGTTGAGAAAACCTGTAATGGCACTGCTTCCAAATATCAGTGGCATTTCTGTGCTGACTTACAGTATCAATAAAGATACACTGCTCAAAGGTGCCACCAAGGGGCGTTAGGAGGGGCAATGGCCACCTTACTTGAAAATAATTAGGGCTGTTCCCTGAAAATTAAAGATCTGAATCATGAGTTCGAGACCTCTCGGACAATTGAGTTTCTTCAAGTTGAGCAGTTGTCTTTTTTCTTTTCTTGTCAGTCAGTGTACTTTTGGGGACGTTTCGGTCATCGGATTTAGCTACAGAGTGTGCGCAACTCACTGTCATGCTGCTCTATGGTACAGGCAGCTGCAGACCCAGAGTCAGGGTGAGTCTGAGTGAGACGGAGGCAGCTGCCTGGAGGAAGAGAGGCTTTCCCGGTCATCCTCTGGGATAACGTTATTTTCTGCCTTTTGCTCATGAGTGGTGAATTTATAGCTCATATATATATATATATATATATATATAGCTTACAGCGACTTGGCTTTTGTTCGATAACTAATGTCAGCAAAAAATGTTGTTGCATTATTTGCAATCTGGCACTAACATGGTTAGCTTGTTTACTAAAATACTTGAAACATCACTTTCACCCTAAACATCCCGTCGACCTCCGTTCGAACCCTGAAACTGCATGGAAAAAAAGGAACGACAAGTCAAATATTTGTATTGAACAGCCAAATCCGATTTGACTGAGATAGCTCTGAGTTGGCTACAGCCCAAAAAATAATTGGAGGCCTCTGTGTGGTGTCTTTAGGGTGCTTTCAGACCTAGAGTTGTCTTGCTTTGGTCTGAATTGGTTGACATCAGAGCTTATGAGCAGTGAGGATTGTTGCTCCTCGCTTACGGAGCTGTTCCTTCCCTCCACTTGACAGTGCTCCACGCTCAACTCAGATTTAACCCCGCTCCACTCTAAACACTCACCGCTCACTCAGTTTCCTTTTGAAAGTCCTTTGTTAACTCCATTTTCAACTCGCAGCAGACGATTTTTGACAGGAAATAGTGTGTGTGCACAATACACAAATGTGGTCTGGGTTGGGCATTGAACAGTACTGGAGCAAAATTGAAGTGGGAGATAAAGCAACACTCCAACTTTGAAAGAAAAACCACTCTGTGCTTCATCCCAAATCCTTCCCTTCGCACTCTGCTCACATGGTCTGGTTGATATATGGGCTCTATTGAAATCAGTCCAGCTCTAACAGAGAGTTACTCATCCTTTAAAAACAGCTGTGTCATGTCTCCTGTAGCTCAGGAGGAGATTATCAAAGTATGACAAAAATAAACCCAGGGTCATTTCAACTTCAAGTCTTCAAGTCAAAGTCTGTTGCTTGCTCCCTCCAGCGCCCTTCAGGAAGTATGTGGTGTTGGTACTTACAATAGTAAACTGGGTCTGTAAGAATGTTATGATAGAATACAGATGGCTGATGAATTTGACGTAAAAGACTATCGTAGGTAGGATCATGTCTTTCGTTCAGTCATCCGAAGAGCCGGATGAGATCCTCCTGTGGGCTGCGCACGTTTGACACTCCTGCTTTAACAATATTTCTGGCAGGTAGTCTATAAAAAGGGGCTGTGATACTAAACACTGCTGATGCTTTATTCTACAGACTCATAATTTAGGAATACTTAACAAGAAGTTTCCTAGAAACAAGAATGTAATTTGGTAATTCTCATGAGGAAAATGGTGGCAGGGTTAAAGCTGGAGTGCGGGACTTTAAATCCTAAATTAAAATCCTTTACATTCAAGCCCCTGCCAAATGAGTCTGCACAATTCTAATTGAATAATTTAGCAGTATACTGGAGCCTAGCCTCCTATTTTTGGACATTTTCTCTTACCTTAACCAGGAAATCTCTTTCTAGTAGAAACCCATGAAGGAAAACGTCTCCCAACTGCATGACAGAGCAACAGCTAAGAGTAGGGCAGAAGCTACGGTGGAGGATCCTGAGAAGCATCCAAGAAAAGTTTCTGGTGTGGATTCTCCAGACAAATGCAGCATTCAGAGGAACGATCAAAGTCAAAAAAAAGAACATCAACGATAGTGACCAGAGACACAGATCACCCTAGGTGTAACTTTTCCTCACTGGAGAGCGCTGTAAGGAGCTCGGACATCCGGAGGGAGCTCGGAGTAGAGCCGCTGCTCCTTTGCATCAGAAGGGGTCAGTTGAGGTGGTTCAGGCGTCTAATCAGGATGCCTCCTGGACACCACCCCTTGGAGGTGTTCTGGGCACGTCCCACTGGTAGGAGGCCTCAGGGCAGACTCAGAACACGCTGGAGGGATTACATATCTCATCTGACCTGGGAACGCCTTGGGGTCCCCCAGGAGAAGCTGGAAAGCATTGCTCGGGAGAGGGACATCATGGGTGCTTTGCCTGGCCTACTACTCCCGCAATCTAGCCCCAGATAAGCGGATGAAAATGGATGGATGAAAGAAAAGAAGGGAGTAAGGGAAGACGCAGATGTCACAGTACTGCTTGCCCTTATTCGCGCAGGAAGACCTGAAGAGAGTGCTCACTGGGGCGGGGGAGATGAGGCAAGCTCACCTGTGGGCATATGTTATAAACATGCACGGACAATGTTTCTGTAATTACTCTTAATGCCAGAAGAGAGGAGACGAAAGTTCCGCACTCTGGCTTTAAATCAGTGAAGTTCCAATCAATTTACTTCAATTAAATGTTGACCTCATCTGAAGAATGGGTTCACAACAGGTCAGCTACACACGCAAACGTGAAATTCACCTACAGACAAGCAGACAACTCAAGAAATATGAAAAATAAAACTTTTCACAAACAAACGAGATATAACTGAAATATAATTTGCCATTTTTGTACATTGGTGCAGTTTTTCTGTCATCCCTGGGCCAACGAATGGATATCGTTATTTCATTTGAAGAATTTGTCATTTATATTCCAGAACAGATAACCCGTGGTATTCAGGAGATTAGGAGTGAAATGTCTCGCATGTTTCGATCTAAATGTGCTGACATATGGTATAACCCAAAACTACGAACTTGCTGTCTCATATAGCTACAGTGTGGAACCTTACATGAAGTATAATCTAAACATAAGACAAAGATCCCCGTGTGCACAGTTGCACTCAAGAACGTTCCCATTAGCCTTAGAGACTGGAAGGTTTAACGCCACCCTAGAGGAGGGCAGAATTTGTTCACTTCTTGTTTTACTGTCCTGTATATGAAGACATAAGGTATGTACTTTTCAGTAAAATGACCTATGTATGATCTATGTATGTTGATTTCTTTTGGTGGGATGATCATGAAAAGGTGGTTAGTTTCAGAAAGGGAACCTTAAAAATCAATCCATGGTTCCAAAAGCCTGGACCCAGAAAGATGTTCAGCGTAACTGCCAAAATGGGGCCCCTAAAGACCTCGATATTTGTGGCTCACTAAATAGAGATGGTATTTGAACTGAAAATGTTAACGCTAAACAAGTGAAATCATTTTGATATCATACACAAGTAGGCAAAATAAATCAACCATTCCAAACTGACAGGGTGGCATCTTTAATCAATGTATTGTTGACAATATAGCAAGTTATGTTAGTTAAAATATCAGTTGTGTTGGGAGAGAATTTGGGACAACCAACATATACATACGAGTAAAACAACAACAACATAAAGAAAAAAAAGTATTCACAAACAGTTTGTCATCCATCACGCACACACGATGCATTCACACAGGACTACACACACACACACACACACACACACACACACACACACACACACACACACAGAAGCTAAAAGCTTGACACTCACAAAAAACAGTCACACTGCCAGTTCAGTCAAGCAGGTTTGGATATTCTTCTGTTGGTACAAAAACGGTCGTTCTGACGAATAAAAGAAGAAGAAGAAGAAAAAAAAATGAACCTACTCTATAGCGTGGTCGTTTCCCTAACCTGCCTCTCTGCTTTCAGTCAAACTATTTGTGGTATGTACAAGTGAGAAGGCAGTATGGCCGCATCGTTTGTAGTAAGGATATTTACTGCCATGTTTCTGGCATTTCTTTTTTTCTCCCTTGTCATACAAAATAATATTTCTCTGAGGTAAGAACCGAGACAGTATCAAAATAGTAAAATCAGAATTTTACTTAAATGCACCACATAACTGGGAAAAGAAAACGACAACTGTGTTGTTGTGTCGATACTCTGGAACTGGAAAACAAATGATCTGACGGATGACAGTGGCGACAGTTGGAAAATAAAGGAAACAGTGTGTCATTGTTTCAGTAGCTGTGTTGTTTACCAGCTTGTCTTGTGTTTAAGCAGGTTGGTCTGAGCGAGAGGCGAGAGACGGGAGTCGGTGACATCACAGGCTTCGTCGAGGTTTTTCCTAAAATCACAGAGAACTTGCAGGGTCAGTGTGCGTGAGAACAAACAGATAAAGTCACCTAAGGTCTAAATAGCTCCAGTGAAACTGTTCGGGGACGAGAACACTTAGCACACTGTGTGTGTTTTAAAAGTTTTAAGAGAAAGCTCTGTGAGACGATACTTTGAGCTAAATGCTAATGTCAACCTGCTAGCATGCTAAAGTTCAGCAGGTAAATTCATCATGTTCACCATTTTAGTTTAGCGTGTCAGCATTTGCTAATGAGTAGGGCTGCACCAGGCCACCATAGAAGCAGCTCGGCCTTGCTTCCAATTTTGTCAAAATTCCCTGCGGCCCAAAGACCATTTTCTCCATGATCAGTAATAAGTACAGCAGTCAGAAGTGAGGGTATGATCTTTTTTTTTTTTTTTGGACAAACATCAGCTGTGTAACCCAGTGGCACAATCCAAACAACTATTTGCCCCTCTCCACCTAACTACCATACATACTGTTTCCAAATAAAGTCCCATGTTGGTTTGCCGGAAGGGGAGGGACTTGACCTCTCTATACAGCTGGGGCTGATAGGAATGTTGTTAATTTTGCAGGTATTTGGTCACAAACTAAAGCACTAGACACATTCAAAGATTGGTAGGAAGAACGCAGTGCTCACTATTCAGCCTGAAAAGTCTTTCCTGTGATGTCACCAGCTCCTCTTAAATCCCTCCTTGCGCTGCGACAGAAAAATCCCTTCACTCTGAAAAGGCCAACTCAGCAATGTGACTAAACACACCTGCAAACAGGAGTGACACTCCACTGAGATGCTCTGAATGGGACGATAATTAACTCCAAAAGGCATTATCAGCAAGATCCCATTTGTGCCTGGGCAACGAATCCAAACATCGCTGGGCGCATTTACACGTTTCCAGAAACACCGCTGCTGAAGTTTCTCGCTTGTTACGAGTTAAGGCAGTGATACCAAGGGCAGCGTTTCGCTGAGCAGCAACTGTGCACCACCAACTGCCAAAGCATGGCCGGTACATTGCCGTCAGGGGGTGATTCAAGATCCCAAGTCTCGCTTTTCTGCCTCTTGATTTTTCTCTATTACATTGCCCAAAGAAAAAAAAACACACTCACTACTGTATCGTTCGTCACAACGCTGTGTCTCCTTTCAGAAGAAAAGGCTGGCAAAGTAAAAGGAAGAGTGTTCTCTATTCCCCCAATCAACAAGAACATTTGCATAAAAGGAATACTACACAATCCTTTAAAGGAAGAAAATCTCAGCGCACACACACACACAGATCCAAACACACACACGCACACGCACACACAGCAGAACCAACATTTAACACACACTTCAGCCCAGGAGCCACATAATCTTTCATAAACACATAGCTAGATCATCTTCATTCCAGTGAAGACAATTTCTGTGATGTATTTTTTTTCTTCTTTTACATCAACTCTTGGTCTTAAACAGCAAAGACTGGTTTCCAGAGCATTCACCATCGTAAAGACCCAATCGTAAAACTTTTGACTCAAATCTTAATTAGTTTTTTAAAGATCTGGGGCTCTGGAAACACTGAAGCTATTGATGGGAAACTTGCTGTTTATAATTTTCTCATTTATTATTGGCGCTATTAAAAAGTTACAGTATAGTGCTCTTATGGAAAACCTTGGGTCCTGGCATTCATGACGATGCCACATGACACGCACCACCCACCCAAACACCATTACAGACCAAATACACGCCTCTATTGGCAATGGCACTCCCTGATGGCAGTGCCCAGGCAGGACAACGTGACTTAGAGCTCAAGTGTCAACCGGGCCTCCAAATTCCCCGATCCCAATTCGAATGAACATCCATTGGGCATGCGGGTACCTTACCTCGCAACCCACAGGACTCAAAGGATCCGTCAACAACGCCCTGATGCCCGACAACACAGGAGGTCCTGTCTCTATGCCTCGACAGGTCAGAGGCTCCACCGTAGATCGGACATGGCTCTGACCTGTCGAGGCCAGGTACCGGTTTGTCCCACAGATGCTTAATCAGATTGGGATCTGGGGAATTGGAAAGCTAGGTCGATGCCTTGAGCTCTTTGTCACATTCCTTGGGCCATTCCTGAGCAGTTTTTGTGGTGTGGCATGGTGCGTTGCCATGCTGGGGTGGTACTTCCATCAGGGGTACTGTTGCAATGAGTGGGGTGCTTTGTATATAACAATGTTTAGGTGGGTGGAGTGCGTAAAGGGGCATCCACATGAATGCGAGGACCAAAGGTCTCCCAGCAGAACAATGCACTGTAACAAGATGATCAATGTTATTCACTTCACATGTCGGCGGTTTTAATGTTATGACTGATCGGTGTATATCGGTGGACTGAATTTGTAATTGGACCTTCATGATGTGAATGCTCTGTGGCCAACATAATGGCGATTAGATGATCAGTTATATACCTTCAAGGATGCACCCATAACATTTTATTTGGCGGAGTAAGAGTATAAAATATTCAGGTCGTACTTGACAGATTTCGGCCTTTTATATTCGGGGCCGTCACTACTGATTAAAAGCAAGAAAACTGAGGGGAAATGAATTCCCTCATCACCCATGGTTAAAGTGTTCGCGATATTCTGTGTTTCAAAGGAGAAGCAATGTTAGTCAATGTTATCGGTGCACCGTTACATACCATGATCATCGTTTTTCTTCCTTCACATAAAAGACAAAGCTAAGTAGATTCAGACATGTATTTTTTTTTCTAAACAGTTCTATACACAATACACGGGGCGCAGTCATTGGTGTGGGTGTGGCTTCATATTTCTCTGTCATCATCTTTCTCACTTCGACTCGCCGTGGGTTCACTCCACATGCGGCCGCCAGGAGCTCACTCACAATCGTCTCATTTGTGTCGGCATAGAAAAAAAAAGTCTGCTGACACACTGCCTCACAGCAGCCAATCACATTCTTACGTTGCAATATGTGTAGCCTATCAGTGCAACATGCCGAGGTTCAGTTTTGGGTTGGTGGCACGTGTGGAGTGAACGCATGGTTTATCGTCATAATTGCAACTTATCTCATTCCTGTCGCTCACAGTACCTCTCACACTCTTCTGTTTTTCTTTCCTCTCACACTTATGGGGTGTTTGCCGTTCATCAGTGGTGTGTGAGTTTCCAAATTTCCCCCTCAATTCTGTTGGAGAGCCAACAGCAGCATTTTGGAACTGAGGGTGAAGATCCGTGAATTTTAAGGGAGTCTTGGGTTTTAGGAACGTTTCTGGGGGTTCTCAAGCTTTGGGAGTGGGATCTATTAGCAGTGCACGCCACCTCCATTTTCTGGGGTGGCGTCAGAGGCCAAAAGGTGAAGGGTTGAGGGGGGTTTGTTTCGGGGTTAGGGTGGAAGGTGGTGGGGGGTGGGGTTTAGTCGCTCAATTCAAGCTCACTTTCTGTGAGCTTGGCATTGTCTCTGACTTCATCAAAAGTGTATGTCTTCACGATCTTCCCGTTCTGAAAGACCGTGTGCAGCAGGTCCTGGAGACGAACAGGAAAACAAGTCGGAGAGAGGGTGAGTAAAAAGAAACAGGGGTACAGGAGGACAGGTGACAAGGGAGAGAGGGAGGGAGGGGGAAAGAGAAAATGTGAAGGTGAGAGAAGAGGCAGGTCATCGTCAGTGAACTCAATTTCTTTGTGCTAGACTCGAAAACATTCATATGTGCAAAAGTGTCAGTGTGCTACTGTGTGTAAACTCACCACGCCATACTCCTCCAGGTCACCTTTGCCCTCCTCCAGGGTGACAAACTCGCCACTCTGTGTTCGGTGCAGAGACAGGCGACCTTTCTTTGACCTCTTGTTGGGGTCCGCCACTGGATCCTTGAACACATTCACCTTTTCCCACCACACAGAAAAAAAAAAATCACATTTTAAACAGAAATACAAGTAAAGTTCTACGCTAAATTTATCAGAGGCTGCGTCATATAAACCTAAGGATGTCAGTTTCGGTTCATTTTGCTTAATTGCTACATTACTCACTGTTTGATTACCACAATTGTCACTAACACACGGTAACTATATCCTAATGTATCGGTACCCACCCCGAGTCCGTTGGTGACCACATAGCTGCATTTGAAGGAGCAGTTGAGCAGATCTCTGGTCAGTTTCTGCAGCAGAGCGCCTCCGGAGCCGAAGGCAATGTTCTCAATGGACCACCTGTGTTGCTTCATACCCTCCACGATCTGTGGAAGAACACACACAGTAACATTATGTAAGAGATAAAACCTTTTGTTAGGGTAGTGCTGTGTGTCCCAGTGACACTACATCATAAGCAGGATGTGTTTATACCTCTTGCAGTGTGTTGATATCAACTCCGTCTCCTTGGATGACTCTGATGTAAGGAGGAAGAACCTTAAAACCTTTGGAGTTCTCCTCTGGATGAAACTTCTTACCCAGGATCTCCAAAACCTGACAGAGGTAAATCAAGAGAGGAAGGTGTTACAGAGAGGGGGAGGTTAGTGTCCTGGTCAAAAGTAAGCTGTCCTGGTCACCGCACCTTCAAAACTGTATCGAGCGGGTTTCCTGAGTCTGGTCGGACAACCAGCGGAGCATCTGCGCTGCGTGCCTCTATCAGCGACCGAAGGTCTTCTCCCCAGATCTTCTCACAGGCGTTGTAGATGTCGTAGCTGTCGCTGACGATGGATACGGGCACGCTGGGGAACTGTTTGATGATGTGCTCAAAGGCATCTTTCTCATGGTCCTTCCCCCACGCTGTGATGGTGCTGCGGAGAGAATAGAAGAGAAATCATTGTTCTCTGTCCTGCAGTAATTCTTCCATATGGTTGATAAAAATTATAACAAACTGAGGACGACTTCTGTGATTTGTTTGAGTGCTGTGCATTTCGGGGTTATTATAGTTTTATTTTTAATTTTGGTTTTTACTTTATTAACCTTGGCGCTTTACACGAACAAAGAATGCAATAAATGGATGGAGACCACTCACCACCATTAATTCAAGACATAATCTCTATAAACAGATATCTGCATATGGACGCTGAATCTGTAGGCAATGGGACAAGATTTTGGTACTGGAAGCATTCTGGTTTCCATTTGTAGTCTGAGTAGTATTGTCCAGTCACATTTGAGCTTTGGTTGCCTGCAAGAACACAGTCCATGTGGAGAGTAAAAGCGGTGGAACGCATTGGCCGAAATGCAATCTCAGAACCCATCTGCTATTGTCTGATGATAATTTACCTTTTAATCCGCCTTTGTTTTTATCTGTTTATCTGGGTTCATATGCAGGTATCTGTTTGTAGAGATTAGCAAAAATGTCGTCTAGACCTAAAACACCACGTCTCAAGTTGCTAATTGGACTGTGAACAATGATCGGCGCATGGCAGTGAAAGTCATGGCCTGGATATCCATTATCCATTACCCAGATATCTGCCGGCTACACCGGAAACCATGAAATATTGATCGCTGCCCCGAGAGGCTAAATTGCCATCAGACCTCTTCACTGATGGGTTCTGAGATCGTTCCAAATATACAAAGAAGGAAATGAGTGAGAGATTCAACAGCAAGGAACACCACTGCGAGTAGCAAGAACTTTAGTTATCTGTGTGGAAGGAAGACTATGGGAGCAAAAGAGAAACTGAAAAGGAGGAAAGGCACATTAATGGTGAAAATGTTCTTGTAAAACAAAGAGAACGACGACTGAAGACAGTTAGAAGACACTCATCAAGTGTTAGTGCCACAGATCGTCCAGAAGAGGGCAGTGCACTCCAGGTTTTAATCTTAGCTGACACCAGACCTTAATCACCAGATGAATTACTGTCAAACGGCCAGACGAGGACATCCAGACTCCACAAAAGGACACAACTTTTCCCTCAGTCAAATGTGGCCCTGAAGCACTGTCAGTTCTATGTGGTGACATTTATAATATCTGCGGTCTTGTATGTGAAATCTGTTTAGTATACAAAGAGTAAACCTCAGCTTCTTGGCACTCTGTCAAGATTTTTAAAAGAAAAAAAAAAGATGGGGTGTGTGTGAATTAAACTTGAACTAAACTGATTTGGTGGCAGTTTATTTACAGTGCAGATCTATCCATTACTTGTCTACAAAACTGGTATTTTTTCTTACAATGTAAATTTCTGTGCACCCATTTGACCTTATTTTTTCTTCACGTCATTACTGTTACCTTGACAGTGTACAGTAAACACTGGACACACGAGCTCTGAAGGTGACACACCTCTGCTCTGAAACACCCGCCCATCCCTTTCCTTCTACATCCAAATCAAAGTGGAATTTCACTGTGACTCCTCCCTCTGAGGTAGAAACCAAACAGACTTTGGGAAGGGGGGGGGGGGCATTACATAATGGTTACTATGACAACTTCTGCCACCATCCCACAATGCACTGGTGCGGAGAAGAAGGGTGCGCTGGAGCAGCAGTAACTGCCCTGGTGGCAAGGAAGAAGCGACTCTGCGCGCATGAGAGCGAAACAGAAAGTGTGTGTGTGCACAGGATAAATGGATCAGTGCCATAAAACAACACCAGAGACATGTGAGGGGCATGTGCGTCAGGGCAGCAGCCAATCAAAACCTTCACCTCCGGCCAATCGCAGCCCCCCCTTGCACAAACCGAGATAGATGAACCAGATAATTAGAGTGAGGGTGACCAAGCTCTAATCAGGGAAGCAAATTAACACCACCCTCAGCCAAATGATGAGTACATTTTCACTCGGGCTGATAAATTCCCTCCGTCAACAGCTTTAGCAGATAATAACCAACTGTTATTTGAAACACGTTTTCTATTTTGAAAATCAATTTGGCTTGTGGGTGAAAAAGTTTGCTCTCAAACTTGGCTCCGAGCCAAAACGTGTACTATCTCACCAGAGGCGGCTCTGGAGATGAACAAAGCCGAGACGTGCTTACTGTACTTTCTGAGGATACGTGAATATGTAGCTTATGCTGATCATTAGTGCTTAGCCTCCGGGGGCTAAATGTTACGCTCTAAAGTTTCTGTGAACTTTGCACTTCTCTATAAAGGGGAGTTGAAGCACATTGGCAAACACCCATCATAACTCGGAGATCCTAGACTCCTGGTGTAATAATTAAAGTGGGTGATGGACTACTGCCCTACATCACAACAGCAAAGGTGCCACTAAACCTTCTGGAAACACTCTAGCTAAGAAATGTAGGCTCCACAAGCAGAGACAAAGCTTCAACAAGCAACATTATAGCAGATAAGCATATAAAAAGTATGTTTTTCTTTGGTGTGTCATCACCTCAAAATAAGAACCATAGTCATTAGCAGCCACTCTGCGACGAGAGCGCTGGAAAAACACTGATTTTTTTAACGTGAAACTACTTTATTCAGTGTGCATGCTGGTTTAAATCACTGGGTCAGTTTGTTTTGAAATGGAGGAAACCTCTGCTGATAATTTAGCTCATGGTAATAAACTCCTAAACATCTGGATCTCAAGTTTATAGAGAAAAAGCTGAGCACACATTAGCAGGCGCTTTGCTAGCGGCCTGTATGCGACGTGCCAAACAGGGTAGGGCAAACGCTGATTTGTAACGTGAAACTGCTTTATCCAGTGTTTTCCCCAGTTTAAATCACTGGGTCTGTCTGTTTCGGAGAGGAAGAGACCTCTACGGATATTTCGGCTCCTGGTGAAAAGTGAACACTGAAGGAATGCTAACCAGGAGAAGTTTCAACTGGTTGCAATCTGCAATCTTCAGCGCTAGTATCCACTAACCCCCCCAAAAATCATACACACTGTTACTTTCAAGGTGCTGTATGTGAAATTCAGAGCCTATGAGTTGTCTGAGGGCTAGCAGCTAACAGTGCTAACTCCATAAACAGCGCTAAAACAACAGCAACAGTGCTGACAGAGGTAACGGTGTTAACCAAGGGGAACCAGAGGCTGGGCACCACACGTGGGCTCTGCTGCCATCCCAATACTGGCAGTATATGCACTAACCTATGGCCACCATGAAAGTCGAGCAGAACAGCGATGTAGAAACATTGATTTGTAATGTGAAACTACTTCTTTCATTGTTTTTACTGGTTTTAATCTCCTGGTCTGTTTGTTTTGAAGAGGAACAGACCTCAATGGATAATTTGGCTCCCATTACAAACCTCCTGAACATCAAACACTAAAGGAATCCTCACTGACAGTTCACACTTGGCACATGGGAGAAATCACTAAATCCGACACTCTGTTCCTTTAATAAAATATAGTCTCTGGAAATTTGCAACATTCTTGGCTGACCGTAGGTATCAAACAAAAGCCAATCTGTCATTACCGCATTTAGCATGCATTAGCTCAGATGGCTAACTTGGTTTGTTTATTATAGCGTATTATGTGGGCGTTGCCGTCACCCTGAAAGTCTCGCTGAATCCTGTTCAAACAGTCGAATATTGCTATCAAACAGCCAAATCCGATTCCACTGACAATATTCTGAGGCAGGTACAGCCCTACTAACATGCATGCTTGGACCAGTTTACCACAACAAACCACAGAGAAGCTCTGACTACAACACACACAGAAATGGCGTGACTTCATTCTCTGCTCAAGACACTGTTACTCCACTATATCTTTACATAGAAAGTAGTGTTTTGCTGCTACATTAATGCTCTGAATGTTGCATGCAGAACCTTTAAACGGAGAAAGTGTGTATGTGTGTGTCTACCTGTGCTCTGCTGCAGGCACTGAGAAGCCTGGCACAGGGTCCTTGGTGCCGTAGTATTTCTTAATGACTCCGATGCCAGCGACCGTGTCCGTGCCCTTGAAGTTGACCAGATGGGCGGAGGCCCCAATGCCTGCAGTCTGCAAAGAGGAGGGAGATAGATGGTGTTAGGGAGGAAAAAGGGCAAAGACACCTTTTTTATGCCTCATAAGGTTGACAAATAGATGAAATATTGAGAAAACAATCCTGACTCATGGTCCGCATATTGGCTTTTATCTGTAACATAATGTCGGTCCAGGAAAAATGAGAAAGTGGACCTTGAGTTGAGACTGTTTAGTCAAACTTTCCTTTATGGGTAACTATACAAATCCATCTACTGGCTTGTATATTAAGTATACCTCTTGTGAGGAGACGCCTCTGTAGCCGAAGTCATGCAGTTTATACGCTAGTCCATCCAAGTTCCCAGAAGTCTCCAGGAGATACTTGGCGAGGATCTTCTTCTGCTCTCTGGAGTTGGTCGCCACAGTGATGGGGTACCAGATCTGAACCAGGATGGTCTGACGGAGGGAAGAAGGACAGTCCAGCTCACTGTTTATTTTCATTTCAGGGTGCCATTTTTCTTGAACATTTGAAGCTTTTACTGAGGTTTTAAAATGAAGCTTCAAATGTCTGTTGTCATATTTTATGTCATCAGCATAAAAAAAATCCTCAAACAAAATCCTTGATTTGAATAAAGTGATTCATCAGATTAAACGAGTCAGTCTTTATGATTAAATCAACTTTCTTGAATGAGTTAATGTAATTTATGATGCTGTTAAGATTGCTGCTAAACCAGTCGATTCCAGTCGGCATAGCCTGTCCTACGTGGATCTGCTGCTAGAATAACCCGGCTGGCGAACGGGGACAGCAGATGATATATCACCTCCTTCTACAAATATATCTTAGCTTAAAGACAAAAACACATTTTATTTATTTTTTTAAGATATTTTTTGGGGCATTTTTAGCCTTTAATGGACAGGACAGACAAGCGTGAGGGGGGGAGAGAGAGGGGGAGTGACATGCAGCAAATGGCCACAGGCTGGAGTCAAACCCAGGCCGCTGCGGCAACAGCCTTGTACATGGGGCGCCTGCTCTACCACTAAGCTACCGACGCCCCAAAAACACATTGTTTTTTAAAGCCTATTAAGCCTCTTTAACCAAATGTGAACATAAATCAAAGTTTCACAAGGACAGCAGAAGTTGCAGCACAAGTGATTTTGCTATTCAGCACTGAACTGACCAGTGAATGTCTGATCCAGTCATCCAGCTTTTCCAGTATCCAACTGGTATGAAAATCCAAAACTAACAGGCTCAGGGGGATCAAAGGGCGCTGACTGTGGGAAAAATACATTCCCTGATGCCTCGTGTCAACTCTGGACCAGAGTCACAGGTTTCAATATGAAAACAAGTGGCTTATCTGTACCCAATGCAACCTGGGGAATTTTACAAAGGAAAACTTTTGACAACAAGATGAGATCGTTTTCAGTCTGTTATCTCACTTCAGTCATTTTCATTGCAGCAGCCAGCAAACAAAATTTATGTCGCAGGAAAACGATACTTAGCATTCCTGTATCGACGCAATTTCCCCCTTCACCCCTATTTTTAAGACTTATATGAGGCTGTGTGTGTATGATAGGAATGACAGCAGAGTGTCAAGCCTCATTAGCAGCAGATAACGAGAGCAAGCACGCCAAAGTGAAAAGATGGTTACGAGAAAATAAAATGACATTTTTGCATTCCTCGCTTGACTTTGCCTACTAATACCGTGCAGTGTGTGTTTTCACCCGATAACCCTGAGCGGGTCACATGCCTCCTCACACTAATCACGATCTAAACCATAATATGGACTGATGTGACTAACTGAGCAAGGCTGATGTCCACACACACGCAAGGTCATGTGCCCTCTGCCTTATCTGCATGCTGACCTCTGCATGAGGAATCTATATCTTAACCTGATTTAATCACTGTCACATGATCCATGCCTCAAGTAAACTGTTCTGCCTCATATGTCTCCTAAAATCTTTTTACTCATGACTTCTGTGGGGTTTTTTTGCATTTAATTGACACCTCTCTGAGAATTAAGACTGTGACAATCCCTAAATATAAAACACAGTAATCACCGTGTGACAGTTTGTGAGGGGCAGTGCCTCTTGATGGTAAAATGGGGCGGCAGCACGGTAAAAACAACACTCAGGAGGAATGTGCGCACACACAAACACGCACGTGTGCCAACATAACTTCCCGGTCAACGTCCCAGAACAAAATGGAGGGAGATAAGGGACGAGAGAGGAGGGCGAGAATGAGGAAGGTCAGGGGGACAGAGGGCCGAAAGAGCAAGAAAGACATCAAAAGGGACGTCGTGATGACAGAGGGAATGACAAACAGCGAGTAAAAGAAGGAGTGGCAGCGGGAGCAGAGGGGAGAAACAGCCCAAGGACAGCAGGCTGAACGCTACGGCTAATTTTACATGAGCAATGAAGAATGACTGTGTGTGTGTGTGTGTTTATGCATGTATTTATATCAGCCGTGGAGACTGTGTGTGTATGTGAGTGTGTTGTGTCCAAATTTGTCAGGACAGTGTGTGTGTTGTGACTGTGCTCTTGGCTCTGGGTGACCTGCGTCCAAGCACTCCTCCCTTTCGTCATTATAGTTATAGTAGAGCGTTGTGGGCTATCTCTTTTCAGTGTTGCACTTAATAGACGATCCCTACACACCTGTCCCACAGCTAGCAGCTTGCTGGGATACTTTAGTAAAAACAAGACAGACTTATACCCAATCAAAGGAGACACTGTAGTTACTTAGAAATGTATGTGTAAGAGTTGCACACACGTCCCTTTGTACACAATGTCAAAAGCTTTTTATGTTTTATATCAGTGGAGCGACACAAAGGCAGCCTGTTGTGTCGGTTTGATCCTCTTCTAAGGAAAAGCTGTATGGGAGAGGTCAAACCGGATATTTATGAATGGGGGCAGACATGGGAAAAGAGAGACACAGAGATCAGTTAGAAAGAGAGGAGGAGACAGAGTGGAGATATCGCTCGTGGTAAATGAATTTAGTTCTGCCGAGTCACTGACGACAGTCTGTTCATGCGGCATTAAGTTCATGAGATCTTCCTCATCTCGGGGCGGACTCACACAGTGCATTAGCGCAATGTAATAAATGCAGCACGGAGGACTCTGCATTACACACCAGACTGCCTGCATCAAATCACAAAAATCTATTTTACTTCTGCTGTACTTTATCCCTTTGAAAAAACACACACGTCATGTTTGTGTGCTTTAAACATGCTTTTACATGTCACCATCACAGCTGCTTATATTCACCAGTGTCACCTGATAACTCTACCACTGTATAAATACGATGATTAAAAGGAATAGTTTGACATTTTTGGGGGATACACTTAGTTGTTTTCTTGCCTATGGTTAGATGAGAAGATTGATACCACTCTCCTGTCCGTACAGTACATTTTAAAAGTGTAAAAACCACAGTTTACTGGGACCAGTTGCTGGAAGATCAGCAAATACACCAGCAAAGCAGCTCCTGTATCTAAAAAGGTACCACAATGTAAGTAAGCCATCAGGCTTTATTGTGTTTACATACTTGGTGATTTGCAATGTATGTTATGACTGCCTGGCGGTGAAAATGCGTAAAATCAATTATCAAAAAGATACAGGGCTAGGAACTAAATCCTTTACAGGTCGACCAGCTTCAGGCAAGTTAGATTTAAGACTAACAATACAAAACAATGACTGTCCAGCTTACTTGATCTAGTAGTCCATGATACAGGCTGGCAGTCTGATTGTAAATAAAAATCCTTTTACACCCTTTAAACAGTCCTTATTCGGGATATCCTGATAAAGGCTGTTGATGTCCCAATATTCTGATGTGTGTAATGTTAACCTGAGAGGCATTTGGTAAATTATTTCTAAAAATTAGATGTTACCAATCATTTTGAGATTATACAATGTAACGTCAGAAAAAAAATATTTATAAGATCCTTCTTTTAAGGCTTATAAAACAATGATTTCAAGTATTTTCATACCAGTTAAGGCCTTACTTTTAGATCAATGAATACGATGCCTTTTGAGACTTTATATGCTCTGCAAAATCCTGAGGTGAACCTAGTGGCCATTCCTCTCTGATACAGGCTTTCAGTAAATCAAAATGCAAAGTGAATAAAGTGGACATACATTCTTTACACAGTTCAGAATAATGTCAAAGCTGTGATGCCTCAGGGAACAGAACATTGGTCGGGTCAAGTGGTTGATTTAGCACTTTTTGTCAACTACAAAAAAACACCAAACAAGCACCTGACTCTCTGCTCTTGTACTTTTTTCCCCAGCCAACCATTATGAATGACTTAACTGCAGTTACAGCGCATCTCTGAGCGGCTGTGAAGCAGTAAGTCATGGCAGGGCTGTAATTCAGGGAGATTTAAGGAGAGATAAGAGGTGTCGTTGGGTGCGCTGCCAAGCTAAATAGTTTATGGCTTTTATAAAACCGTTAACTCTCCATTGTAATAAAAAGGGCATAAATGCTGCTAATATAATTTTGTCCTTAAATCAATAATAGAATAAAGCTAGCTGTTAAATCTTACTGATATGCTTGGCAATGTAGTTTTTGTAGCAATAGAAGTGGCACATTAAAATCTTAACTGTTAAACGAGAGCATAGCGATGAGAATTTTACAATTGCTTTAAAGCTGAAAAACACTGAATCCTAAATTTGCTCCAATGCAGCCGACTGCAACTTCACCCAGCCTGACAAACACTAATTGAATAACACACTTGTGTCATGTCAGGACAGGAATTGTCCCGCTATCCATTCTGGGCCCAGAAGACAAAGAAAACAAACTTACCTCCACCCAGTTGGTGAGCCAGTAGCATTCAGGGTCTGTGCTCTCCACTGTGAACAGAACATTGCCTCGAGGAATGACGCTCCCCTCTGGCACCGCCTTGATTTCAATAGGCAGGTGTCCATTGTATTTCTGCAACACACACACACACACACACACACACACACACACACAAATATGGCACTCAGAATCAGATTTAAACTGTGACAGTTTCTTCTTTTTGGCTTGTACAGAGTGTTGCTTTATTGAGATGACCTGAAAAAGGGAGACTAAAGTGACACACATCTGGAGGCGATACAGTTTCTGGTTGAGAGTCGACCTTCAGACGTGTGCTTCACGCCTGGGCGCGATGTGAAGAGGCAGTGAGATCATGCAAATACATGCGTACAGATTTTCCTGCATTTCAAACCTGGTCGATGGATAAAACAGTGTACAAGTAGCAGCTCATTCTCTATACCATAAGACATACCACTACTAAAAGTGAGCAACATTTGTATGCTTGATGTGGGCTGTCTGTGTGCTGCTTTTATCAATAGCAACAGCATAGTATCATATAACCATGTGATGAAACAGACCTCCCTGGAGCCCTAAGCAAAACCGTGCTAAGTGCTCCTTCCTGACCTGTGAGCCACGTAAACCATTTGCAATTGCCACACAGTCACACCTGACAACCCAGTGCTCCCACTACAATCCTCCTTGTAGTGGCAGAGAGATGCCTATATAAAAGGCAGGTTCAGAATGATGGGGTACTTTCTCAGAGTATACACTGACATAAAGCACCAAGAACTGTTCCACTGACAGCTCTAGAAGTATTTCAGAAAAGGGATTTCTTATCTGAGTTACAAATTGAGTTGCGAATCTTTTCAAGATTAGAGCAGGACATAATGTCCCTCAGCCACTGGGCATAGGTGGGCGGGGCAGTTTCTCTCTATCTGATTAGAACTGCCCGTCTGGTCAGCAGACAGGCAAAAGAGTGCACGGTGTTGGATCGGAGTCGGTGTACATCATCCTCTACACTGGTGCCAACTAGGGCGACCAGAGGGTTGGGTTGGAGGCCAAAGTTGAGGATTGAGGATACGGTTTGGAAAACGTCCTGAACATGTGAATAAGAGAAGCCTCATGATGATGATGATGAGTTAACCAGTCCCATACGCTGTCCAACAATGAAGTATTAAAACCTTGCTCCCAGACATATTTGATTTTGTCAAGAGGGGCGTGTCTGATCTCAGCTAACTTGTCATGTATGGTGAATATCAATTGTTTGTGTGACGGGTTTAAACAAAGAATCCCATCAGCAGTGTTCGTATCAGGTGTCTCAGGAAAGCTTGGTATCTGAGAGTGAAGGAAATGTCTGATTTGCAAATACCTTGAAATTGGATATTTGGAAGGTTGGATGTTCCTGAGAGTTGTTCAAATGATGAGTCAAGTAAAGAAGACTGGACAAGATGGTTGTTAAGGATAGGACATGAAATATATATGTATATTTTTTCCTTGCCCTACTTGCTCAGCGTTTTTTAAGCATATCAGATTCAAACTCTATTTAAATATAATTTCATTTAGCTGGCAAACATGAAGGAATAGACAGAACGTGGGGAGTAATGAAGAGACGACCGTGATGTAAACGTTGTCACATTTTGACACATATTAGGGCAATGCTGCTCCGACAGCTACAGAAGACAAATTTGCCATCATGTTGCATTACATGGAAGGTTATTCACGGAAGATTACTGTAACAGTTTCATTATATGCAACTAAGTTCCATGACTTCTCCAAAACTTTCAATGATTTCAACTAATTCCGTGAAATTTCCAGGCCTGGAAAATGTGATTATGAAATTCCATGACTTTTCCAGGCTTTTCATGACAATGAGAACCCTGTAGGACGTGGACATACAACACAATTTTGAGAGTACGTCACCGTCACTTCAACGTTCCTTTTTGTGGTGTGAATGTGCACAAAGCCCCTGAAGATATGGAATTCTCGGGGGAGCACCCCAGATTGGATTTGATCCGAAAACACATACACTCACACTAGCTGGACGTCTTCTCACCAGGCTGAACAGGAGACATGCTTTCAGGTGCAAGGTAAGAAGCTTTGACGTGTGTATGTGTGTACCAATATGCTTGCACATTCTCGCGTGACAGAGGTACCTCGAGTGTGTGTTTTTGAATGGAGATGAGTCGGAACGTTACATACACAGTAAATAAAGGTTGTTTGTTAACTTCAATTTAGTGTGTTGTTACGTTTTGAAGGATAATGTGCAATGTTCATAGCGCACAGTACGAAACACCACACATTTCAGCGGCATTTAAAATCTGATTTGGTTATTTTAAAAAAATTCAAATGGCTCTTTAATCTATGCAATATTTTTTTAGACACAGTTTTTCCTACTTTTAGCCTACGTCTAAGTTTAAACTTCTGTTAAACATCAGGGAAATTTAGTCATTAGGAGCATCCCTGGTTTACAGATAATCAACATGAAAAAGGGTGATTCATAAGAAACACGGCTGCCAGATTGAGCGCTGATTCAGCGATGTTGTAAGCTATGACAAAGAGATAATTGAATACTAATCAGAGTTTAATGACACTTCACTTCACACGAGAAAATACTTTGTCAGTACGGAGCGCTGTGCTCTCTCCAAGGTGCTGAAACTGTACCTCTCTTTAACCAGGAACATTGTATGCACATTTTCTGGAACATATAAACTGGATGTGATTTATTTCTAGCTGCTGAATCGAGCTTCTATCCAAGGAATTTTACTAGTTCAGGCCTTTTCTCATGTGGAAAACAGCAGCACCAAAAGTGGTTCAGATTCTCCTCATTTTGACGGGCAGGCTTTTATTACACATCAGGATGTATGTTTGTATATGATATGACTTTTACAACTTTGCTGCTGCAGACTGTGCCCCCGTGACTCATCAGATTGCAAGGTTGCTCTGTTATCTGTTTATCAGGAACACACTGTATGTCCTCTGTGTGTACATGTCCAAGACAGAGTACTTCAGAGTGTTTTCTCATACCTCCAAAATGTACGTCCACCCCTTCTCATTGAAAACATCGTCCTGGAAGTGTTCTCTGTATACCTCCTTCGCCTCCTGGATCTTTTCTGGGGTCACTACCTTTCCTGGAGAGGAGGAGGGGGAAAGAAAGAAGAAGCACAAGAAGGTTCAGGGAGAGATGGAGAAACACACACTGATAGAGAGAAGGCACTGGAATGCTACCCTACTGTCCACTGCTGTAACTCAATTAGAAGCATCCCGTGCATGGTGACAAGGCGTCTTTATCCAAACACACACCAGCCACCTCCTTATTCGTCTCATTTCAAGTTTCTGGACCATAGAAACTGTTGTACACAACAACCACAACAGGTTATAGAAGGGGATATGTGCGGGACTAATTATCTCTGCTAGTTGCCTGGCAGCGTCAAAGTAACAAGAAGACTCCAGGAAGTCAGCACTTCAAGTAAAAAAGTATTGCAGCACAGCACATAACCCCCAAGGAAGCCACAAATTGTAAGCGTTAATGTTTTACACTTTGTTTTTGGGAAGGGGGACTAAAGCAGGATTTATACTTGTCAGCTCTAGGCAGAGCATGTGGTCAGGAACAGCAACATTTAACAAAGATAACGTTACCATTACAGCTCACATGGTTCACCAACAAAACAACTGTCTTATACTATAAACATTTTCCAAACAAATATAACATGCTAACATAATTAGCACAAGCCTGTTTAATTGTATAAATTGTATTGTATAAATTAGCCGAGCGAATAGCATAGATTTCCTCTGCCCATATGAAGTCAGGATAAATCAAACACACAAGATTTAAAATGCTATTTTGTGGAGGTTTTATTGCATTTATTTATATATATTATCGCAATTAACTTCATTCTTTGTTGTAATTTGATAACCCCTATTAAATAAAGCAATATGTATTGGGGCAAGTAAAAACTGACTTTTGGGCAAGTAGATTTCTGGCCCACTTTCCTGACTGGCCAAGTGGGCCATCAATTTTCCCAATGAACTCTCAGCTAGAAAGCGAATGAGCGCGTTACCCCAAAATCTATCGATTCGGTGGGAAAGTTTCTCTTTCAAGTTTCTCCCCCCGTTTCCAAAATGTCACTAACATTGCTCACTAAAAGGCATGACTTCCTGTAATCTCAGGGCTAAACCAATTCCTTGTTTTCACTGAAATACTTTCCATTTTGGGAGAATGAATGAAAAACTATAACAAGTGTTTCCCTTTAATGCAAAACTGACAAATTCAAACTCCTAACAGTGGGGTTCATTTTAAATCTAATATGGTGGTTTGGGCAAACAGAGGTTCTGCTTTCACTTTCACTATAACTCCTCCTTTATCCATGTAAACTCCATTCACGTTCCCTGCTGAACCTCTCCCTCGACAAAAGTGCAGCCAGAGAAGATTAAAATCCACTCCATGATTCAGAAGAATCATGATGCACACTTTTGGTTTCATAAGCTCGAGGATCAAGGATGCATCTCTAATAGTTGGCCTAATCATTGAGCTCTGAGGGACGCTCTGCGCAGACAGCTGGTCTTTCTCCCTCATACGGTGAAAGAGCAGCTGTGCTTTTGTCTTCTCCCTCTCTGTTCTCCCTGGCTCCCTGTCTCCCCCGCACCTCTGTTACCGCACCATGAAATCCTCTTAAGGGACAGGAGGGAGATGCATTCTCTCATTCTTACTTACTTTCTTTCCACTCCTTCTCTTGCTCTCTCTCATGCCCCTCGGGATCACACTGATGAACGTAAACATCCACCTTTACCAACTTGAGTTAATTGGAGCATTGAACATATTGTATGCATTATACTTTGCCTCGTTTCACTCTTTTCTTTGTGTTAAGCTCTGTGCAGTCTAATCAATGTGAAGCGCACTGTAACCTTCTTGTTGAGTAGAAGGGCTGTTGCTGCAGGCCACAATAGAAAGCACCTGCCCTGCTGAAGTGCCCTTAAGCAATACACTGAATTTTGAGCAGCTTCAGACAGGCAGTTCTGCAGCTGACCCTGCAATACTCTGACCTTGTCCTGGAGAAAGGGGGGGAGGGCTAAAAAGATAAAATTCTCCCATGGGGACCAATAACGCATTACAATAGGCTTTTGGTATGTGCCCCGATTGTAAACTGGGACTCACTGGACAAAGGGTGGAAGCATTAGGTGTATAGTTGTCTCCGAGAAACGAAAGTAAAAAAAACCCAGGGTTATGCAATCAAAGTAGTGAACTGTTACCCTTATTTAATTTGTTAAGTTTACTGGAAACATATTTACACAAACATGAAGAATCATTAACAGAGGTGGTGGCTTCATAGGGCAAAACCTGCAAGCTGCAATGTCATTCAGTCTGGCAGCGACTGTCACTGACAGCCTCCTACTGGGTCGAAGGTGGGCGCTTCAGTGTTGACCTCAAGGGCACTTTCATTCCACTGTATATGCAGCACAAAACATGGGCACCTTATAAGCAGCATATATCAATTCTGGAGTAGCGACAAGGGCTGAAAAACAAAGCCAACATGGAAGTGCCAAAAGCTGCAGTTCCTTAAAGGGCCACAGGAGGCTGGTTCCAGAATAAAATCAATCCCTATAACCTCCTGAGACCCTGTGTCCTTATTAGAGAACATCACATTTTGGGTTAACTGGACCTTATACTTCATTCTTCTTAACTTAGATCTGTTGTCCTCGTTCGTGGACACTTTTTTGTGCCACCTAGTGGTAGTGAGAACACAATACACTAATTAATGTAAAAACAAGATGGCAGCCATCTTTGCCAAGTCAGTCTACAGCCGATCCTGACACAAAAGTGGACAAGGTCCAAAACCTGATCACACTTTATGGTTGAAACTTGTTTATTTATGGTTAATAATGTTTGTAGTTTGATATGGCAACAAATGTGACCAATTTTAGCAACAAGATAAGACACTGTTAATTAGGATGTCACGTTTGAGGACATTGGGACTTTCTTATCTCATTTGAGGACATTGCGACTTAATTATCGTTGACAATGTTTAGTTTTTTTTCATACTTACCGGGTCCTACTGATCCCAAATAGCTATGAGAAATTAAAAATGCATACCAAACAAAAGTTCAGGTCTCAGGAGGATAGACCTCCATGTTTAAATGCCAAACTTCACAGCAGAAAAAAACATGTTTACAGCCTGGTAAAATAAACGGTTTTGGTCTCTATAGCTAATCTTTAACAATCACAACAACTGAACGGGATTGAATTTATTTTGAAGTCATTTCAACACAGAGATCGCGCTATAGGGCCACTACGAAGTACCTTCTTCATGCTAACTTTGCATTTTTGCACAGAACCAAACAACAATGACATCATGCTGCCCCAGTGTGAAGCGTAACACACCAGCGTTGGCCTCTAGTGAGACATATAACATACCCGTTGGCAGCGCTTTATCAACAATGACAATGGCATCAACATGGCAATAACACTCATTGACTGTTCCTATTTAATGGCGGCTGATCTGTTCCTCCGCTCAGAAGGTAAGGAGCTCCTTGACCGCATGGCAGACATTTTGAGTTAGCTCCTAACTGCCACTAGCAGCTTGTGGCCCGATAGAGCATCACACCTGGCCCGTCAATGGTCTCGTCCTGCTGGCTGTCCTTTTTACGCAGTTGTTGATTTAGCACTATCGCTACCTCTGGTGCCGGCTTAAAGGCGACACAACTCTACCCCCCCCCATTACGTTATTGTATCTTTCGTAAAGAACGGTGAGGTGTGATTTCCCGCCCTGAACAGGCTTTTGAGTCAGATCCACCCCACACTCATCCACAGCTCTGCCCTCTCATCCAAATATGGTCACTTCTGGCTCCAAAGATGGCGACAGCTTAAATGCTGAACTTGAGGCTTTAAAAACACCAGTCCACAAACCACTGGGTGACATCACAGCAGCTATGCCCATTATTTTACACAGTCTATGGTCAGGACTTACCTTTTAGGTATTTGTTGAGGATGTACTGAAGGCCGTAGAAGACGGTTTTGTCATATTTGACTTTTCTGCTCTTGGTGGGATCTGTCCTCTTCTCACGGCACTCGAAGTAGGAGTACACTTTACTCGTGTTGGGAGGATACTGTTTGTAATGTGTTACCTACAGAGACATAAGACATGGCCAACAATAAATAAACTGATTTAGAATAATACTAATACAACGTGCAGGAACATAAACTGAGAGTATAATTAAAGCCACACACACAATGGCTGATGCTATGTAAAGATTTATCAAGACCCTTTTTAAATCAGATCAAGTGTAACAATGCAGGCCCCCAAACCCCACCAACAAACACACTCTCTGTGAGCACCATTATAAATGAGAAAATTAATCATCATTGTGTGCTCTTACAGGAATGATTTTTACTTTGAGGTATTAAACGGAAATGAGCTCTCCGGGTTAACCATGAGCCTTTTTCATTAGCTGGCCAGGAGACTTAAAAATGCCTGGTTTATTCATGAGGTGCAAATATTACACCAAGCAATGTCACACACACTTTAGCTGGAGTCACCTGTCGTGTTGAATCCCCTCCTCCCTAAACACTCATGCACATATGCAAGATTAAATCTATTCCCTGAACTGTGTGTATACAGGTTTTGAGTCAAGTCTTTGTGCGTGGATAACCAAGATATCTAGATCAGAATGTTGATGATAGAGTGGTGCAGGAATGAGTTGCATTTTACCACTCACGGTTCCCTCGTCTCAAAGTCAGTGGGTTTTTTGAATGGGTTTTTGGTTAGATGCCTGAAATAAGGTGGTTAACACAAGCTTAAGAGATTTTCATGTTTTGTTCTATGAAATGAGATACTTCAGTTAATATCCCACTTGTTAATTTTGAAGCTTTTATGTGTCATTATGATCTGTTAGTGTGATTATCACAACAATATTTTCATTATGAAGAGTTACCTATGCTTATATGTGATGAAATCTAAAAGAAATAAAAGGTCTTTACCCCCCCCAGACAACTAATCCAAATGTAGTTTAATCTTTGTTCCCAGTAGTCAGTCACTAGTCACTTAGACACAAAAACATGGGAAAAAAGGCTCCAGGTTGAAACATATAGTTTCCCTTTAAGCCACATTTGAAGAACAGGGCCCACGTCTTGTGATATCTTGGCATTGCTAAACATCAGACTGGAAGTTTCACAACGTAAACTACTGGACAGACCGACCTTTCAGGGGAACTGACGAAACCTTTCATATAAATGCTGAAAGACCTTTAAGATTACATGGCAGGTCATGTTTCACTATTGCAAAATAACATGGAGAAATGCTGATGCAAATTTAGTTTACAAGCCTGAACACATAAACATTGTATTTTTTTGGACGTTGGAGATGCAAAGGCAACAATACAACTCAGGGTTTTCATGTGGACATTTATATGTGGCGGCCTGCCACGATTAAAACATCTGCTGCCACGTTTTGATTTAATATTTTTGGAGCTGGGCTGTTCATTAGGGGCTGTTTGAATTTACAGACCTTTTGGTTTTTCGTTGCAACACACTCACAAAGTGCAGAGGATACTCTGGGCACAGACGGAGCAGCAGAACGTCTGGCACAGTGTATGTGCAACTTAAGCGTTCATTGTACTTCCTCTACAGCAACTGCTCCTCTCATCCATCAGTCTGGTTTTATCAGCTTTGATCGGATTGACTGATTACATATCCACCCAGTGAGTCAAAGCTCCAGAAACTACTGCCTTTGCTGCGTTCACAGACTCCCAAAACCCCCAGAAGGGAAGAGGGAACCCAGATTGATACACACAGATTCTAATTCTGTGGGAAACACTGAAACATATTCAAGCATATCAATTTTTCATGCTGTAGCTCACTGCCAACAGACACAGTCCTGAGAGCTATTCAGGGTCACAACTCAAAAGATTACGGAGCACTGCACTGCCATTGTGGTATTTTATCTGCGATTATAGCAAGCATTCCAGTTTAACAGAAGGTCTGTCAATCAATCTATTGTGTCAAAAGATTAAAACAGTGCTAAAATGTTGCAGTCGGGTTTAGGCATGCTCGATTTTTTAAAGGAAAGCACGTTCTCGATTATCTTACTTTTATTTGGAAAATACCTCTTTCACTGTTGTGTGTGTGTTTCTAGATTGCCTAATCTACTGCCAACTGACTCATACCTGAAACACTGACATTTAAAATCAAGTCTTGTGTGAGGCATGTCCAGGCATGTCTCAGGCATACAGTACGCATTACCCATTTAAGAGGGAATACACTTAGAAGATACTCACACAGAGGAACACACAGAGAAAAAGACAGTGTCGGCTGTAGCCATCCGGCCATCAATTAAATCCAAAATGAGTCCAGGGATTTCCACAGAGTACACAGGGGGATTTGAGGGGTAATTTCCACAAATAAGGTTGACGAGATGTTACTAACAGTTTCGGTTCATTCAAAATGTAGCTTAAAGCATTTAATGGCAACCACAGGAGTGTAGAGGTGTCAAGAGTTCAATCTCTCGATGTAATAAGCTTCACTTACTGAATATCAATGGTAAAATACTGCGAGTCTTACAGCTGCCTTCAGGGAATACTACTGCGTAAGAAAAAATAATTAAGTGATGAAGGAAAAATTTTACTACAGGAAATACACGGCTAAATATGGGTCTTGGCTTGCCCTTCATTTGACTACAACCTTGGGAACACTTAATTTCTCACCATTATGTTGGAACCACAGGTATAATTACCTGTGAAAATGGCCCACAGGCTAGGTTACACTAGAAAAACAGGCATTTATTTCTGAACACGGGAACAAAACAACTCCTCGCCCACAGTTTGTGGAGATGAGATAAATGTCAATGAACTACTCAGTTTCTTTGACCCCTGTCTCTGTCCTTTCCTCTGGGCTTTCGAGGACTCAAAATAGAGTCAAGACACACACACACACACACACACACACACACACACACACACACACACACACACACACACACACACACACACACACAACATGACACTTGGCCTGACCACGTGCGTGTACACATTCACTGGCCCACATGCCGATGTATACACAAACACAGTTTTAAAATCACAAAGCATGTAACGGTACACTGGTCAGAACTCTGCACATCCAATGATATAACTCACTTATTATCCAATATAATAGTATAATGATACCATGGACCACCATGCAGTAAAATGGAAACCTACAGTTAATTATAAATCATACAGCATGTAGTCTTTTCTTATAGTTAAAAATAATTCTATTAAAGAGATCTAGGCCTGCAGATTCTAATGTGTCTGGTGTGAACTCACTTGCAACCATCATTTAAGCAGCACAAAGCAATATTCTTTATATTATCAATGAGTAAAACAACGATGTGTGATCTGAAAGGACTTATTTGTTGGTGATCACACAGAAAATTGTCGTAAATTCTGCAGTTTCCCCTAGGCTCTATGGAGGGTTTTGGTGTCTTGGAGCTCAACAGCTTCATTGTTTTGGTTCATTCTCAGTCAATACCAACCAAAAAAATGCTCTGAAATACCCTCCACAGGCTGTTGGTAGGACAAAACAAGACATCTGAAAATGTCATCTTGGGTTGTGGTAAACTATAAGAGGCACTTTGATTTTGTTAACGAAAACTACAATGAAAAATTTTCAATAACGACCTTTTTTACACGATGAAGACGAGACATTTACAAGCTAAAAATAGATCTTTGATAAAAGAAAGAAATGAAACGATGTTTTGTTTCCTTGACGATACAAGACAGGACTAAAATGTTCGTGGTGGGCTATCGGACAGTCAAAGTGTTAGGAGAGGAGAATGCAATAATAAATGTTTGTATATAACATAATGAAAAACATTTTTAAACTAGGAAGGCAAGAACGGACTGGCTTGCAGTTATTTTCTAACGGCCGGGTTCCACCGGGCACGTCAGCAGCGCGACACGTCTGCAGTGCAACACGTCTGCAGCGCGAGTCGCAGTCAGTGGAGCCCAAATGAATACGCCGTGACGCTATGCTGACGTGACGCTTACGTTTGCAGCCGGTGGAGCCCGGCCGTAATGCAGCATGAGCGCTAAGATCAGAGCGCCGGTGCTGTTGAACGTATTTACAGAGTTTGTTGGCTGTTTGCTGCTAGCTCCACTTAGCTGCTGAACACAGCAGAGCAAGCAGCCGCCAGTCGCAGGACTTGTAAATGTGTACAAATTACTTGTAGTTGGAGAAAAAAAATTATGTCTATATCTATATGTAAAATTTCAACACTTTATACAACTTATTACCTTGATGCCAATTTGTGATACCTGTATTAGCCTAACTGAATTAATTTTAAGGGGGAAAAAAAAACATTTTGACCAAATGTAATGACTAAAAGTTGACTAAAATATAACGACTATTTGTCAAATAAAATAAGACTAAAACTATGAAGGATAAAAACGACTAAAATGTGAAATAAGCATTGCTGTCGAAAGTCAACAATGTATCTTAAATAACTGCCAAAATTAACATCACAATTTTCAGGCATTTTATAG
The DNA here is from genome assembly GCF_006386435.1 of Epinephelus moara. NCBI lineage: Eukaryota > Metazoa > Chordata > Actinopteri > Perciformes > Serranidae > Epinephelus > Epinephelus moara. The sequence goes on from NC_065528.1 coordinate 16,494,875, forward strand.
GGGTGCGAAGATCCACGATACAATATTATCACAATACTTAAGCCACGATACAATATTATTGCCATTTTAAATATGTTGCGATATGCTGAGTAATGCGATAAAATATATTTTGAATTATTACCTTTTTTTTTCAACTGAATATTATGTTCCCGAAGGCAAACTTTTGTTTTATCTTATAGTTTTCAGTCTGTTCATCTCACTTCAGCCAGTGACTAGCTAGTGGACTGAAAAGGCAATTGATTATATTATTCTAGTAGGCTTCAATTTGTATTTGTAATATTTATAATTAATATATTTTTCACTTTATATATATATATATATATATATATATATATATATATATATATAAAACATTGAAGAAAAATTGATACTTGGCACTGTGTGACTGTGTACTATTTTTCCCCATACTTATGGACAGAATGATTAATTGAGAAAATAATTAGCATACTAATCGAAAGTAATCATAGCCCTAGACAACTTAAACTTTTGTCTAGACTCTAGAGTGAACCTGACTTAATGTTCAGTGTAATCTCTGACCTCAATTTCTCTGAATTTTTAAACCACTCTCCTCCTTTTATCTGCATTACAAAACCCTGATGGTGTGGAGGTAATTAAGAATGCACCATCACTCATATTACTACACTGACAGTCAGCAACTATATCTAAAGGTACAGAAAGTCCTGGTGGGGTCAGTCATTTTCATTTCAAAACGTGCGTATTAATTCTCTGTTGCCCTTTTCGGCTTCACTGTTGTGTCATGAACATGAGATAGTGGAAGCCCTCGTGTGATGAATGAAATGTTTGGATATAAAAAACTCTAATCAGGCCACCAGAGTGGATGTTCCTCAGGTGATATGTCTCTCTTCAAACAGCCCAACATCTGAGGCATGCAGCAGCTGTTCATGCTGCATAATGCTTAATGGGACCATCCCATTACTTAAATGTCACAGGTTCAACCCTCAGTGTATCCATTCTACTCTGAAAATGTTTCTTTCCCAACAAAATCCTACACCCTTACTTACTCACTGTAATTCTCTCTGGATTTAAGGGTCAGAAAAATGTCATGTTACATAAATGTGGTCATATGCCGACAAGTTTGTGTTGTGGGGTAGCTTTAAAAACGTGTGTGAACAATGACGGGCTGTCCACCTCCACCCTGTAGTAAGTTCAAAGATGACAGACCCTTCACACTAACAATGAACGTGTGCATGTGTGCGTGTGTGCGTGTGTTTCCAGACAATAGGCGAGTTTGGCTTTGGGGCTGAGCTCCTCCTTTCAATCCAAACAGACAAAAAAAGACAAAGACGTTCAGGTGCAGGTTGTTTTCATGTCCTGAGAGCAAAGTACGTGCCTCTGGTTGGCACGCCGGACATTCAAGTGCTGCTGGCAGTGCCCCTTATCTCTTTACAAAGGTTATTGCCCAGTCATGCACAGACAACATACACAAGCCACTGTCAATGAAACAAGGCACACCAAAACACATGGTGACTGAGATGTTGTGACAGTTATAAATTTAGTAAGAGCGCAGGTTATCAGACAACTGATCCTAAATGACTGCCAGGTCATGTTTACTTCTGTGTAACTCAACTGGCTGTTTTAAGAGACAATAACAGTAACTTCAGCCTGGTATGGCAACAGAGGCAGAGACAAAGACATAACATGAAATTTGATCAGAACCACCTAAATCTTTTGTCTTTACCCTCATTTAGCTGCGTCTCTAGAGCAATCCTGACATGACAGGAAACACCAGTCTGCTTTAGATTGGACACACACCTAGTAGCTATCAAGAGCAAATGCAGCCTTCTTCTGTTGCACGCTCACAAAAGAGCATTTTGGGAGAAGTGTCTTTCCCGAGGCACTATGAAAGTCATTATTGAGGGATAGAGAAAGAGATTCTAGACTGTCCCAATTACTATAAAGGGAAAATAATACCAGTTATATGCTTTTAAAAATATGTGGCTCTTGAAATCATGTGCAACCCTGGAAACTAAATAAAAAATCCATCCTGGAATTGCAAACTAAATTTAAAACTATATTTACCACAATCCAAACACTATTTCCCTACACTTAAGAAAACACGGAATTTCCTTCATGAATCTAAAGGTTACATCCCTGAAAAATGTATAAAACTATATCTTAACCATGTATGGAGATTAAAGGGAAAAGCTACAGCAGTATTCTCAGCATTAGCAGATCCTTTACATGACAAAGCGCCTGTCTCATGTTGATATACCTTACGCGAAAAGACCTCTGACCAAAACCTCGCACACTCTCAGAGCCTGGCTGAGAATCAAAAGAGTGCATTAGCAGACACAAGTTAATTAAAATATACTTGTACAGCACTCTGTTAAGACATATATTATAGAATAAAAACTGTTGCTGTAACTGCAATAAAAGGCATTATTAATATTTGTGTACACTAGACATGTGATGACGTATACGAAAAATAGTACACTTCATTTTTATTTAAGTTATCCTAAATACATCTTATTACCTCAATAATTATTTAACCCTGAATTGGAACCCAAAGTCCAGTGTGTAGGATTTAGAGGGACATATTGGCAGAAATTAAATTTAATATAATAAGTATGCTTTCTTTAGTGTATAATAACCTGAAAATATCAATCGTTGCTTTTTCGTTACCTTAAAATGAACCGTTTATATCAAAGGAAGGAATTGTGCCCTCGTCAACGGAGTCTGCCATGTTCCTACAGTAGCCAAAATGGACAAACCAAACACTGAATCTCCACAAGGCCCTTTGCCTTTTGACCACCGTGGTTAAAGACGGGAAAGAAACTAATTTACTCAGGGTTTTTACTGGTTTTAATCACCAGGTCCGTTTATTGTGGAGAGGAAGCGACCTCTGCGGACAATTTGGCTCCCAGAAAAAACCTCCTGAACAATGAATACTGAGGAATTCTATCCAGGGGAAGTTTCATCTGGTTGCAATCTGCACTCCTCACCACTAGATGCCACTAAATCCCCCTAAATCGTACACACTGGACCTTTAATCCATCTATCAGCAGTAATTAATGTGCTGTTCATGATCACAACAGAAAAAGGTGACAGGTCCTTTAAAAAACAGGCAGCATTTAAAATAATGTGGAAAAGTACAACCCCTGTTGCTACTATTAGAGTTCTATAATACAGTGGGGAAGTGCTTGATGATTACACCACTTTTCCTCATCATTAAGGTCATGGTTGGGTTCATAAATGCTACTGTTTTTATGTAATCATTACAACCATGGTGCACATTTGTATTTGCCACATCATAAACCTTATTTTTACCTTAGACTACAATTAAAACCTCATTATGCATCACTGCAGTTGTTATGTAATCTCGGTCAGCACCTCTCAGTTTAATCTCTGTTGCCTGTATCTCGTCTGTATACTTAACCTCTGCTGCTGTCCCTACCTCCCTTCCCTTTCCTCTTTGTAATTTTGGCCCTGCTGTCCCATCAACACCATCACTGAACACTGTCACATGACTCCTGTACATGGCAACCGGCCTGGGCAACCACTTGCTACGTGCGATAATACATTCCTGCAAGTGCATTTGGTCTCCATTATTGTTTAGCGGTCTGTTTTGTGGTACTTAAACGCAACACGCTGTTATATCTGCCATGAATGCTCTAACCCCGCTGTTGAATATCGTTTAAACGCACAGAGCGTCTCTGTGTGCAATAATTTGGACTGTGATAACCTAGCTGTATGACAGAGGGGAAAATTCCCTCTGACTCTTTTTAACTTTCGGTTTTGATTTCCCGAAAGTGAGGCATTGCCGCCGGTAGTGACTAGCCCCATGCTGGCTAACATTGCGCCTGACTGAGCTCTTGAATGAGACTGTCCATGTGCAGTTCACCGGGCTATCCGCACAGCACTTGCTAGCTAGTGGCTAATATTAGCTTTTTTAAATATCAATCCTCCTTGCCTCCCTTCTGCGCTCCCTGTGAGCTAACAGGCTAGCGAACACAGCTAGCTTGTGCCACTTTAACTAGCAAAGCCGGTGGGCAACTGGCTCAGTAATAACCAAAGGTCTTGTGTTAGCTAGTTAGCTCAGAGGGGGATGCTCGCTTTCTGAATTTGGTACCCCATCCCTGCTGTACCAGCCCCTCTCCTCCTCCCTCTCCTGGCCATTCGGCCTGCTGTGAACCGGCCACAGAGAGCAGTGTGATGGCCTTGGGACTGGTGATGAAACCACCTTGACTTTATCAATTTTCATCCATCAGCCGCTCCCCTCCAACCCAGTCTCCCTCCGCCTGACAGCGCCATGAGCACGGTACCTTGTATGAGTCGGTCGCTAGCAATATGTTGAAGCCGTCGTCTCTGTGCTCCATCTTTCCCCCCTTGGTTGTGAGTCGGTCGCAGCTGTCAGTGTGTTGCGTGCTGTGCTGCCGGAGGCTCCAGCCTGGTAGTGGAGCTGGGTAGGGGGAAGGACGAGTCGAGGGAACCGGGCGGGCGGGGGAAGGGGCGGGCGGAACGACGTCACGAAAACTCCGGCATCCCTCGGCTATCTTCGGCTCCACTCGGCCAGCCAACCCGGCTTGACCAAAGAGTGTCTATATTTAGGAAGATGACCACTCATCAATGAAAGATAAAGACCCATTGCAGTAATTATAATATCATACATAATATTCAAATACGCTCAAAATGCCTGTCCCCCAAATATATATATATATATATATATATATATATATATATGAATAAAAATAAACTGTGGTTTGTCCAAGTGGTGTTGCCGTACACCAGCTGTCAATCAACCACAATCAACTACACACCCTGTCCAAACGAATCATTAACAAATGTAATCATAATCATAAATAAACCTAGCAATTGTCTTGCAGTACACCAGCTGTTGGTGTTATTATTGTAACACTCTGCCAATGATAATGTCTTTATTACATTACATTTGTCAGATAGCCCAAATGAAGTCTGAGTAGCAGTCAGTCATTCATGTTGCATATATGTATAGCTGTATTCAATTTTAATAAATCATATGACATAATAGGGAATGAATTGGTTTTCAAATTTAGATTTTTTTTTTGCAGGAGGTGCAGATTTGGTCCCCCCAATGTTGACTCCATGGCTACGGCCCTGAACACACCAAAAAGGACGATGAGATATTTCTAGGCTCAACTAATGCCTTCTTTATAACACATTAATTCATTTTCCATTGACAAAGAATATCATTTTTGTGAATTTACTTTATCCTCATTGCACACAGCATTTGGTATTTTGTATCTCTGAGGAAGTATTTACCACTATGAATAAAAAAGTGACAAATACAAATTATAACCCTATAAAATCACTTTCACAATCATTTTAAAGCATTATTTATCATGGCAACTTCCAAATTATGTCGTACCAGATGGTATTTTGTAGGAGAACAGAATAAAATAGAAGACCAGTAACTCATAAACAGAGTTAATGCTTTGCTTGGCAACACTGAATAATGGCATATCCAGCAGCAGATGCACAAGTGTTCAGTCTGTTTATAGGACTGTGGGAAAGCAGAGAAAGAGTGGGAGCTCTTTGCTTCAATTCCCTCTCAGAGTTGATGCAGACATGAACCACTCTCATGTTCAGTTTTCAAACTCAGCAGCAGGGGGCAGTGTTCATCATCAAATGCTGTCACAATATTAGACATTACACTAAAAGGCTCATTGGGGTGTACTGTATATGTGTGCACCTGGTGTGCTACAGTGGTTCGTTATTTAAGCAGTTAGTAGAGTAAGGGACTAAGCTTGTGCCCTCGTAACAGAATTGCAATGAAATGCTCCATACTTTTTGGTATGCAGGATGAATGTGTGTGTGCAATCTCTTTGTTATTGTATCACAAAGTGTTATTTTTGGAGCTTGACAATAGCTCGGAAGATGCAAGTGTGTCTGGATCAAAAGAATAAAGCAAACAGAGGCGTAATAGGCTATCATTGCAATAACTATGAGCAGAGAGGAAGTAATACTCATTACAATTTGCTTTCTGGAGGGAATAAAAGTGCAATGACATGCATAATCTTTATGAGCTGTCTGGAAGGGAACTGATGTGGTTATAACAGTCAGCAGCATCCAACTTAGTAGCAAAAAAAAGTCCACCTTTTTTTCAAATAAACCGTCTGAAATTCATTTTCGAGAAGGGATTTCACATTAAAATGAGCAACATAACCTTGATTTAAAAAGTAAATTGACATCTCACTGGCTTAGGAGGACAGGCAAGACCAGCGCCAACTTAAATTGGTGCCTCATCTTGCCTAATTTGCTTTCCCCTAATATTCTGGCATGTTAAGAGTGTTCAATTTGGCTATGTCTTGAATCAGGATTGTCCAAGGGTTTAGATGTGTTTTCTGCAACTTTAACAACAATTATAATCTGCAGACACCAGCATATTTCTGATTTTGCACCCTTACTTTTACCTGATATCCCTAATAAAGTGAAAGAGAATCATTTCTTGATTCCAAAAAAGTTTGGACGCTTTTAGGAACATTCCACAGGTAAACAGCTTGATTGGTAACAAGCGATAATATCATTATTGGGTATGTAAGGGGCATCCTCGAAACACAGTTGTTCACAAGCAAAGACTGAAACAGTTGTCAGTGCAAAGTGAGAGCTGTATATCAACATCCAGAAACGCTGCCAACTTCTTGGCGCCCCGAGCTCATCTGAGATAGATGGTAGGTGTGCTGTGGTCTGACGAGCCAACATTTCAAATTGTTTTTGGAAATCATGAACGTTGTGTCCTCCATGCTAAAGAGGAAAAGGACTGTCCAGATTGTTACCAGTGCAAAGTTCAAAAGGAAGCATATGTGATGATATGGAGGGGTGTTAGTGCCCATGGCATCATGGGTAACTGGTACATCTGTGAAGGCTCCATGAATGCTGAAAGGTACATACAGGTTTTGGAGCAACATATGCTGCCATCCAGATGACCTCTTTGCTTATTCTGGCAAGATATCGGCAAGACACTTCCTGCATGTGTTACAACAGTTTGGCTTCATAGTAAAAGAGTGAGGGCACTAGTCTGGCCTGCCTGCAGTTCGGACCTGCCTCCCATTGAGTATGTATGGCGAGTTATGAAGCACAAAATACAACAATGGAGACCCAGAACTTTTGACCAACTGAAGTCATATATTGAGCAAAAATAGGAAAGAATTTCACTTTCAAAACCTCAACAGTTAGTGTCCTCAGTTCCCAAACACTTACTGAAAAGATACTAATGCTACTAATAACATACTTTTCTGATCCTCTAATTTAGGGGTGTTAAACATGTGACCCATGGGCCAGAACTTGCCTGCCAAAGGGTCCAATCTGACCCATTGGATGACTTTGCACACCTAATATTGATGCAGTTGTGAAGGCTAAGAGGTATAAGGTCTTGGGAGCAAGTTAAACATGTAAAAGGAGGCTTCAGGGCTTTTCAGAATGTACTTGTACTTCTTTACAACAAAAAAGGGAAACTTTTATCAGTGGTGTTGTTTATAAGTTATTATACAATGGTTTTACTGGTCTGGCCCACTTGGAAAAAAGGTCTTTATGTGGCCCATGAACTAAAATGAGTCTGACACCCCTGTTTTAAATGTACTATTGGGCAGCAATTAATCATTATTTTGTTGATTTATCATTCTGGCCTACTGTATGTTTTTTTTAAGTGATAAAATGCCAGTCACAGTTTGATATATTGTTAGGGTAAAAATACACTTTTTAAAAACTACATATCAATGCAGAAAGCTATATTTTTGCTTTAATTTTATGTAAAACTTTTAACCTAAAACTCTTAAAACTTACAACACTCATGCCTTTCTCCTAGTGTAAGTCTTAAACTATTATGCCAGGTTTTTAATTAAACACATTTAGCAACAGAATGGGACCCCTCTGTGACATTGTGACACCAGTGTGAAGTGCCTGTCTGACCCTGGATGGCGCACTCACTCAGCGGGACGGTGACACATTCCAACCCGCTGGACCGACGCTTTCCTCGGCCTATGGCGGCGCCTCTCCCGCCGGCCTGCTCCGGTTGAAGGGAGGAGCCAAACTACAGGAAAACGTGACATTTCCGCATGTCAATAAAAATACCTTTCTGGAGACAAGAGGAAGAAGTGGATATAGTTTATGAGAAGAAGTGTTCAGGTGCTCTGCTGCTTTCGGTGCCCACAGTTAGCATGTAAGTTTCGGTCACATGATGCCCAGCCTGCGCAGACACGCACGAGCTGCCGGGAAACAAACCACACCGGAGGATTTTATAAAAGCTGAGGTTGAGTTTAAACTGAAAGCGAAGAAGGAGACAGAGGTGCTGTTAACATGCTGAAGTTAAAGCCAAAGTTTGACCTGCACAGAGATGTGGTGTGTGACATCCTCAGGAAGGAGGCGTCGGTCTGCAGGGTGAAAGGTGAGGCGTTCAGGTGTCAACGGTCGGCTGCTGTTCCACTGTTAAACCGCTTATAACACACCAAGCTGAACTACCAACATGAAGCTAACACTGCTAGCTTAAACTATCAGGTTTAAGTTCAACCTGTCTCTGTTAATACACAGTCAGAGTGAATTTAACTGTGTATTGTACATTATTATTTTATATATATTATGTGTAATTAGTATGACATTACACAGTATCCTATACAACGTATATTTCTGTAAGAAAGTGTAGCTAGGAGTTTGTTGTAACGTTAGCTTTAGCTTTAAAAACAGAAATCCTTTAGTAATTAAAGGTTAATACGTGTACACCAGTAGATGGCGCTATTTACTCTTCACATTCCCCTTCTAAATACCTTTATAAGGGAATGAATCAAGTATATATCTGCTTTAAAGCGTCCTAATAATGGAATAACATTTTAAATTAAAATATAAATTACAGAAAAACTCTTAAAAAATACAATGAATTAAATAAATATCCCAAAATATCTGGAGTTGCATGTTTCCAGCATCTATATATATATTTATCCTATATCTAATTAGAGAAAATATAAACTAAATAAAATGCAGATTATTTTATTTCCAGTGTAACCACTAATTGGTTAACACAGGACTGAAAATAGATAATTCGATTATTTTTGCAGAATCCCCATATTTAGGCGAGACTTTCAAATATCATGCTGGTTTATTTATTTATTTAATTTATTTAAAAAGGGACAGTGCACAGTTATTAAGCTAATTTTCCTCTGTAGTCCCTGGGCGAGAAACAGGGAATAATTTCTCTGCTAAAAGACGCTATAAAAAACAATCACAATTTTAAATAATCTTTTGCTGGTTTGACTTGGGTTATTTTTGTTTGTTTTTTGTATATGCATGTGGAATTATGTTATAATGCCATAAAAACAGTTGATCGGAAAAAAAATACAATTACAAAATAGAACATATTCATGACACAATGGCTTCAGCATTAACAACAGCAAGACAACACAACATCAAGTCATCGCGACAGTAACAACAGCAACAACAATACAACTGCAACATTAAGATATAACACGATTTCATAATGTTCAAGTGTTTGAGTTCATGTGTGATGATTTCATCTTAAATTTAAAACCAACAAAGTCTTACCTAAGCAATTAAAAGTTTGCTTTAATTGCTTAGATAAAGTTTGCTGCAACATTATAAGACATAAAAACTCTGTTTGCATGACATTTTTTACTGTAAACTTAACACTAAGCACACAGACGTATGATAAAAGTGTATTGAAAGTGATGCATGACAGTGCTGGTTATGCAGGTAATGCATCAGCATCTGATCATGTCTCATAACATTATGCAGCACATTTACAGACTCCTTCACCGATACATCTGGTCACCTTATGCTTGTAATAACAAGTTATAATACAGGGGAAACACACTATATTCTCATCTATCATAACACTTAGTATGTCCAGCTTGAGCAGTGGTAGGGATACTAAAATCTTGTTTGTCAGGGCACGCTGTTGTTCATGATAACGATGCTGTGTCTGCAGAATACTCTGGAGCAGTGGACACTCGTATCCTGAACATTGAGAGGGATGGGGGCATCCTTTATTCCTGGAAGGTAAGTCCATAGTGATGGCAGTGCATGTTAAGTATACTGAATGTACTCATTGAGTGAGTGTATTCTAATCCTTATTAATCCAGTGCTCTTTCCATTTAAGTTGTGTTACAACCTGCGTTGGTTTCTCTTCTTTTTACTGTCATCGCCATGTTGAATCTTGGGGCAGGTTACATGTGTTGCAGTGTAAAATTTGAGTATCTTAGTTTACATTTTGTTAGATATAACATTGATTACAAACTATACCATATTTGCTTGCTTCAGTCCTTCATTGAAGCCACAGTAGATAAAATATTCAAATCCCAAATGCCATTTTTTGTGTCCCCACCATTCATCATCAAATAAAAAAACATTCTCTCAACAGCTTTCTCCATAATTCTGCTTGACATATTTTCTGAAACCTTGGGATCTTTGCCAGAATTTCAAACAAAGTTCTGTGTGCTGAACCGCGCTCCCCTGCACAACATAAATTTTTAATGATAGACCCTCCAAAGAGTCTGTGGGTTTAGTAGGTTAAAGACATTCTGCAGCCTGCAAAGAGGAAATAATCTCTTTTTTTTGTGCAAGGTTCACAGCTTTATGCATGCCTGGCACTGCCTTGGGTTTCAAGCAGACTTTTTATGTGAAATCTTCTGAACCCCCCCCCCAAAAAAAAAAAGAAAAAGTGGTGAATTCGCTGGTTTGAAGTGAAGCAGGTCTAGTCAGGATAATCAGCATGGTCAACCAAGGTAATGAAGAGGTCAAGTGTGACGTTCCACACATATTAATATGGTGGAGGACACCAGTGGGAATGTAGGGCAGCTCTGTTGGGACAGATTACTATTATCCAACTCTTTAGTTTGATTGATTTAATGAACTGAGTAGCTCTTCTATCCTTCTGCTCTAACTTCCTATTCTCAAACAGGGAGCAACAGGGACTACTAGGATTGGGAAATATGACTTCAACACCAAACAGAATAAGGTATTGTGTGTGTGTCCCATGTCACCTTGGCTTTAGTGCAGCAGATTTTGCTTTTGTGCGCCCATCTTCATGTAGTTGTAAATTCTCTCCAACAGCTCCTGTACACATTTGACAAGCAGGTGTGTGTCAGCAGCTGTTCCCTGAACAAGGAGGAGACGCTGTTAGGTGAGCCTCTGTAATGTACAGATAATCAATTACTAGCAACAGACATTGTTAAAAATACTTTTGAGAAATGAAGCAAATACAGAAGTACCAAAAACTGCAGTTCTTCAAATGGCCACTTGAGGCTGGCTCCAAAAGCGAGTCAACTCCCACAAACCCCTATGTTAAAATGCCAAACTTAAAAGCAAAAATAAACATGTTTACAGCCTGGTACGAAAAACGGTTTTGCAACAAAACTCCTTGGTTAGGTTTCGACAAAATATCATGGTTTGGCTTTAAATAACTATGTTTGTTACTAAGGTTATCTGTCAGGAGACGTGTCACGTGACATACGTCAACATACGACGTTTCATTTTTAAAATAATTCTACATTGACTTTTGGATTCACAAGAGACACGGACACTGGTTTCCTGGATGAAAGTCCGGTGTTTGTTTGACCCACCCACCTCCCCTCCCTTCTCCCATCCTAAGCGGACTTTCTCGCTCTTTATACCTCGCGCCTGACTTTCTCCTTTGTTCCCGTAATAATTGCTACGGCCACTAGAGGTCGCCGCCTAATAAAAAAGGTAAATATGGGTTGTAATTTCTGCTGTGAAAATGCCCTATGTGGTCGTATTTCGGAGGAAGACAGTCTCAAACTTTGATATAACTCTTATTAAAGCTTTAAGTTATCCGTTAGTGAGGGCATGGCCACTTTGAGCGCTAGGTGTCACCTCAGTTAATTGGTCAGTTCCACCCCTCGCTCCTCCACAGCTCCACTCTCCTGTCCAAATATGGTAGCCTCAGGTCACTTCTGGCTCCAAAAGTCCAAGATGGCAATGGCCAAATGCCAAACCGGAGGCTTCAAAACAGGGGTCCACAAACCAGTGGATGATTTCACGGTGGCTACGTCCAATATTTTTAACAGTCTGCTGTGTGTTCTTGACCCCAAATCAGGCAGTTAAGTGAGAAGCTTTGTTTGGATCTGAGCCATCGGACATTATCGACTGTGATGGTGCCAAATTGTAGTTAAAGAAACCCAGACTTATGGTAGTCTCTGTGGAGAATACATTTAGATTAAGTCATATAATACCTTGCCTGTGCTTTTTCCTTCTCAGCTGTCAGCTTGGCACAAAACACCACAGGAGAGGAGCGCCTCAAACCAAGTAACACCCAACATCTCTTTCTCTCTGTTTCATCTACAGACCGTGCCATCAGCCCATTCATACAGTTAATTTCCTCTTACATTCTCTGCCTTAGTATCCAAGTGTCTAACCCTCCTGATTGAGATCCATCCCATAAACAACACTAAAGTCCTCAAGGCAGTAGACTGCAGGGTCAAAGTGCAGGTAGAGTTTTGTGTGTGTGTGTGTGTGTGTTGTTTTGGCCACATTCATGCTGGTTTTATTGTAGCCACAAGCTGATGTTGCAGTTACTGTGTATAACAGTGTAAGTGTGCCATGTACTTTTTATTTTGCAAGCTTGCTGAAGGCGCTCTGGCCCGTAGTTTCCGTCCCCCCTCTTTCTCATCTTTTATCTTCCTCTCTTTCTCAGTTAGAACTTTTTATGATCAGAGGGATGTTGTTTATATAAATGTCATCAGGCCTTTGTGGCTGTAGCCTCTGTCGTCTTTACTGTTGGGTGATCGTCTCATTGCCAAACCACAAACTTAAAGATATGCTAAGAATGTTTAAGGCTTGCATTAAAACATGAAAATCAGCAAGTAGATGTCTCCATCTGGTAACTGTTGTAAACCACCAGATGCTGACTCATGTTTTCTACGGCTGTCCTTAGTTCCTCCATTCAGAAAGTGACAGGAGATCAGTGCTGGAGAGCCACCTGCTGCTGCTGACTGAGGATGGATGTGAGTCTGTGTGCTCTTGTGCTCGTCTGTCTGTGTGGGCCGTGTTTAATCTGTAACAAAACAGATCATCAAATTTAGAGAGGCATAATCTGGGTTTTCACATTTGGAGAGGAAGAAAACAGCAGGAGAAACATCACGCTGGATCAAGCTGTGGTTATGCATATCCTTCTGTGCATTTCAGATGTGGATCTTTACCACGTTGTGCTGACGAAACAGGAGGGTTACCGAGTGGTGAGTCGGACTCTACGTTTACCACATTGCTCACTTAGGCCAGCTCGTTTTTCTTTTTGAAGAAAGTGTCTGTGGTTAGCGGCCTCAGCTTAACTATAAATTGCGTTGAGGATTTTTCTGGCTGGTTGGTTCTGTGCCGTTTTTTAAAGGTATAAATTCTGCACATATTTCATAATTGATAAGCAAAAAGGTTGGAATGTATTTACATAACCCGCTGCAAAGAATATATGGTCTCAGCCGCTCGAGCCATAAACTATACTGTGTCTCGTGCCCTCCCGGGGAGCTTTGCATCAGGAATTCAGTGTGTCTACGAAGCTGAATATCAATGTGTTTGTGTGAAACAGGTGATGGCGAATCCAGAGCGTTTGTCCAAAACCGCAGAGACAATAGTGGAGGACTTCTGCTGGGTCCAGTGGGACAGACACACACAAAGAGTCTACTATCTCACTCACAGTGCAACACACATACAGGCATGTATGACTGTATTTGTGAGGACGTTGCAATGGGTTACATCAATCCAAAAAAGATGGCTGTGGACTTTAAAATCCAATTTTAGGACAACTGTCAATGCTAGTAGGGAACCTTTTGGGACTCTTACTTCTTTGTGTTAACGGTAGCGGAGATGAAGAGTCGAATGACTGAAGATCGATTACAACACTGCTATTTAGTGGTCAGAGGTAAAACCAGAGTCTTGGATGGGTCTGATTTTCAGGCCACAGCGAGCAATATTGGACCCACCCCACCACCTGTACATACGACCAATTAGTTCCTAGACTTGTCGACACAAGATCTATGGCTCAACCCTGACACCGCATATCCTAAGCACAGAAGGCGCAGAAGACAGAGCCGACACAATAGAGGATTAAAATGTTCAAACTTGATATTAGATTTTTATTATTCCCATTTTATTTATTGTATTTATCATCTGCACCAACACCTGCGATCTTACCTGCATGTTCTTTTTTCACCCTGAACCAAACCTGGGAATAAAATTCAGACATCACTCTTAACTCTGTCCTCACATAATCATGTTTCTCGCTCACATAATCGGTTGTTGCTTCACTTTCCCTTTATCAGAACAGAACTAGGAAGCATGTCATTCTCTTACAGTGCACCTTAGACATGGACTCATCTACAAAAGACCTTAAACTTGGACACTCTGACACCATTACGGCTGTTTAAGTGCCTTATTTCTGATCTTGTTTTAACTGAGTGTAAATGCTTTTAACTATACATCTGCACTTTAGCATTTTTATCACCCTGTAAATGAATGAATGAATAAATGAATGAAAAATCGATACAGTGTTGTTGTAAAGCAATACAATCTCACAAAACATAACACTGAGATACTCGAGTGTATCAGTATTTTCTTACACCCCTGCTATGGACAGCACAGAACAAAGAACATTGAATAACACAAAATCCTTATGATGTCATTTCACAGGAAAAGTTCCTGCTGCGATGCGTTCAGTTTTACGCCAACCATAACTGCGAAATTGTGGTGAGTTGTGTTTTACCATAGTATATTTTCACTTCTGCTTGCCTCTGATAATAACACACTTTGCTGCACATTATTATCATCCCACAGTTGGAGCTTCCGTTAAAGTTGCCTGCCAATCTTTTCCGCACAGTCAAGTAAGACAACAACTAATAGCGCAGTAAAAATATAGAGATATCTTTTCTCAGCAGGAGCTTAATTCTATATTATTGACATTTACCTGCAATTAGAAACACTAAAATGAATTCCTGCACACTTCCTGTGCTGTGCAAGGCACCTTCAAATATTATTGTATTTACTTTGTGTGTGTGTCCAACAGGTTTGTAAATCTGGGTTTTGACCATTATCACATGGAGAGGCCAGACAAGGAGCTCATTAGGATGGAAGTGTTCACAAACAGCATAGGTAACACATCCGCACATCAGACTCCTTCCATGAATAATATGCTCGCACACAAACTGAAGTTCCACCTTCGTGACTAATTCTGTTTACCTGTGTGTGTGTTTTGCATTCCTCTTTGTGGAAACAAGAAAGTGAGTCCCTGTCACAAGTATGAGGCTGTGTTAGAATCTGCAGTGCATAATTCACAGTCATAGTGATGGCACGATGATCAAAACATTTCTGGGAGAGTTACACTTCAAAATGAGGTGCTGATCAATGATATCAGGTTCATATTTGTTTGCAAAAGTAAGATTGTGTGGTGGAGTTAGTGTTCAAAGATTAGAAGTCAAATCCCCAACAAGGGAGGGAGTTATTATCTGATTCACTCATTAAAGTGTTGATTGAATCTTTGATTTCGGAATCAATCATTCACCCTTGCTCCTGTCCTCTCACCAATGGATATACCTTTAAAAAGTTTATTAAAAGGTATACTATGCAGGTTTTTAGCTAAAGTGAAAGTAAAATCCGACCACAGATTTGCTCTCGTTTTGCATTTGTGTTTTTTGGTGTTGTGTCGCTTGTATGCCTGCTGTTTACAGTCTGGCACCTGGTCGCTACCTCACCTGACGCTGTGGGAGTACACGCCCATAAACAACCCAAGCACAGAAAATAGAGGGCAGAGTCTCTGCATAAAAATACACCACCTTGCTCTTGTAGTGGGCCATAAGTGAAGAGTGAGAGGGATTATTTGTACATTGTTTATCAGGAAAGTCCTGCATATTATATCTTCAATGTAAGGTATTCATATGTGAATTGATTTACCGTCACAACTGATTTCATTTCTTTTTGATTATCATGAATGTCATTATGGATGTGCGTTATATTTTATCGACGGCGCCTGCTGTGCGATCCATAACTGCACTGTCCCTGTCGTTTGTTTTCAGGAAGCATGTGTGTGTGCTACAGCCAGCCTCTTAAAGACAAACAGGAACTGATGTATACTGTGCTTTTAGTCCACAAAGGTGTGTACTGTATGCCAAAGAATCTATTATACCTAATTTCTATTACTGTCTTTTTTTCCCTGTTTTTATCTGTAACACATGGTGACAAATATGGCTTTCCTCACTTCCTGCAGACTGCAGCAAGATGCACAGAGTGTCGCTGGGCAGCGACCAGTCGCCACAAAAACCTGCACAGCTGCATCCACTCTTCATCCCTCTAGGTCACTCCACACACAGAAATGTAAAACAAGTCATACACACACACCTCAGAATCCATATAAATTCAACGCAAGTGTGTGAGTTTGTAAGGTCGACACGCATTCCTTACTCTTGCATTCAAGACAGCAACACAGACTCACAAATACAAATGTGTCCTCATGCAGCATGTCAACTCGACATAGTAGTGATGCTGTGTTATTTTTATATGTAGGTTATCACATCCTGGTGTATCTGCAGGACTGTTTCCTCCATTGTATCAACACTAGGCAGGAGGAGATGCTCTGTCACTCCCTCTTTCTCTCAGGTAAGACAAGTTTTTGGTGCAAATCATGTCCAAGCTGAGTGATGGCTGTGGAGCAGTTTCTTAACATCCTTTCTCAGCCACATTTTTTCCTGATATTTAAATACAGATAAATGTTTCATTGGTATTTGTATGTAGAAAGTGTCTTATTCTCTGTCTGTCTTTCTCAACAACTTAAAGGTCTCGACGCAGACTTGGGCCTGCAGTGTCAGTCGGCTAACATCACGGTGTTGCATGCAGAACAAGAGTCCAGTGGTAGTTTTTTAGACCTGGCCAGTGGGAGGATCCACACCGCTGAGCTGAGCCCTGCCTTCCTGCTGCGGATTCTGCGATCAGACACTCCCTCTAGGTGATTCATATCTTTTTGTGAAAATGAAAGATTTATGTATATTGGGGTTATTATTTATATACGAAGAGGAGGCACTTGAGAGCAGAGGGGAATATATGTGCAGGCAGGGAGCAGACAGGTAGAAAGCTATTTTTTGAGAAGTTATTTTTGCGTGCACCTGCAGAGTCTCTTTGCAATAAATGTAAGAACAGCTTTAAGTTGAGTCGTTGCCAGCAGATTGGATTCAACCATCCGGCTCAATAAAGATGCATCAGTGGTCCCCTTGCTCGATTTTGTTCAATCCATTCATTCACTTATTCATTCCACCTTTAAAGAGCACATACATCACCTGACTGTTTGCTGTCTGCCTTTGTGTCTCTTGTGTTTGCATATGCTTATGTCGTATAAAAGTAAATTTGCCCTATGTCACCTCCATCCAAGGTGTTCCAGCAGTAAGACTGACCCTCAGCGCCTGGCCGCCCTCCACTACTTGCTGGTTTACATGGGAAACGACCCAAACCTGGAGCTGAAGGTACAAATGAAGGCAGGGAAGACGTTGGAAGTATTGACATCTAAAGCAAATTTACTGAGTTTTTGTGTTAAAGTTAGAGCAAAGTAAACTTTTTTCCCCAAACAGAGGCAGAGTCGGAAGGTAGCTTCTGGGGCTCCAGCCCTGAATGTTTTCTCAAAATCCCCAAATCCTTTAGGCTTTTAAAAAACCTTCAACTTTCACAGGATAATATATTCCGATGTCGTTTATCCTACTATGCTATTCCCTAAAGAAATCTAATATAATTGAGGAAACGTTCTTCTGTTGGTCTCATATTCAATTCAGAGTATTGAAGACCACATTAACTCAGCATTGTTGGAGATCCTTGATTTGCAGTTAGAGCAGCCCAGATTATTATGGCCCTTGATTCAAATGTAGCAGATTCGTCAGCTAAACATTTATTCTGTGAACTCTACTCCACCATAATATAAAGAAAAAGATTTCAAGATAAGTGGTGTGACTCACTGGCTATAGAATATGGCGATAAATCTGCCATCGGCCAGCTATTTAGACTGGTATTCCCCTTCGCTATAGCAAACAACAACAACCTCTGAGCAAACAACTTTCCCCGCTGAAAATGGCAAGTTTTGAAGAAGATTTGGATCGTGCAATCAGGCATGCCTGCTTTGTTATTTCAATGAATTGTTGTAAAGATCTGCAATAAATACAACAACTCGTGAACGCGCCTCGGAAAAACCCAGACTCCGTCTCTCAGGACTCTAATGCCCCATGTTGATCTGTTTTCTGTCATGGCCAGTCAGAGTTGATTTGCCACATCTTTTTGCCCTGGCAGCGACATGTATCCAGTAACACTATATTCACCAACATACCAATCCGATCCTCTTAACACAAGCTTCCATGATATTGTCGTAATGTTCTGCAAGAGTCCCATACAGCCAGCAAATGGTATGTGGCTTTAAAAGGTTCAGTGAACTCTTCAAGAGCTTAAGAATAGTCAGCTTTAGGGCACCGATTATCAAGTAATGTTCATGGGATTGAATTTTTACTGATAAAAAAGACAGTCGACATATGTCTGTTATTGTTTTTTGAGGCGTATCAGCCTTTTTAATGACAATGCTCGCCTCGTCACATACAAATATTCCACCAAAACAAGAAATTATTTTGCAAGGGCACCGTCGCTGCATCCTGGGCTTAGCGCTGCCTAAGACATTTGTGTCAGGTTTAAAGAAATACAAATAAGCCAGAGCATTCTTCCCCCTGTAGCAGAATAATAATGTTTGCTTCTAGGGCTTTAGCGCTGACACAGCGTAGGGAAATAGGTCTATCTATGTGAGAGCACAAGATCACTGATGCTATTAACACCAAATTGCCATCCTACCTATGTTATGCAACTAAAAAATAATAACATCAGACAGTTTTTGCCTCTTATTAGGTGGCAGGAGTGAAAATAAGTCATCCTTAACATTTGTTGTGCTCTGGTTTCAGAATAATGAAGACAGATGTAGAACAACTAGATACAGAAATAGGATGTAGGCACCACAGGAGGATTTTTCTCCTTGGCATTTGTCATGTTTTCCCCAAATGATGTACAGATTTGTAGGTGATCTGTTCTCTCAAATTGCTCGAAAATAGCGCATATAGCTGCTGTAAATGGGGAAAATTTCCCAGGGAGAGCATGACCTTGGACCCCTCTAGGTTTGGACTGAGCCATGAATACATACAACAAAATATGTATACAATCTGGCCAAATGAAAGATGTAACACATCATCTGAAGCCCCCACAGAGCAATTTGCATTTCCATACAACTAAATGGCATCCTTTATTTGTTGAACATAAAATCATTGAAAACGTCAGTTCTTGTCACTGTTTAATTAGTCTCAAGCTCAATATTATCACTACATGAAGGGAGGGACTGAATGCAGATGTGAGGGAACAACAAAGAAGCATAGAAGAGGGAAACCTGACAAAGATTATGGATGTTAATGTCACTGTTTGATGCATTCCTTCAAAGAAAGTGAACGGAGGAAGTAAAAATTAATAGATAAAGGTAGAGATGGCAGCTTCACTGCACTTCTCTGTGAATTCAGTAGGTGTCAACCTTGAGTTGGAAGTGAGAATCTGGAGGGTAGACGACAGGATGCTGTAATAAAACAGGAGAGGAGACAAGACAAGTAGACAGAGATCAAACAGAGTCAAACAAAGAGAGAAAGAAAGGGGCAGAAATTTTGTTTGGGCACGGAGCTGACGATGACTCAGACTCTATTAGAAGTACACCTAAATTAAGATGTTCCAGCTGCTCTGATAGATTGTAATAAATTCTTTCTTTAGAGGTTAAATGAGTCACCAGCTTCATTAGTGCAGCTAGCACTGGGAAATTGGACACCACACATAACTTTTGTACTCTTGGTGGACTCTGTTAATGGGGCCAGCAGCGCAAAACGTTGCGGCTTTAATGAAGGCGATTGCTTGATACCCGTTTTTTTTGTTTGTTGACAGCAGTTTGTAACCTCAAAAGAATGCTGTGCAAATTAAGTTTTTCTACTTGAACCTTTTTCTTCTTCTTCTTTCTCTTCACACAATTGTTATGCGGTGTTGTCTGTCTCTGGACTCGCACTGACTTTGGAAAAGAGATCTTTGTTCAAATAGCAGAGAAATGGGCAACAGAAAATGAGTTTTCGCTCTGCTGTGCTGCGGCTGTGAGATTTGCAGGGACTATCTTTGAGGACATCATTAATATTTCATGTTTCTGTAATGTAAACATCAGTATACCCATCATCTCGAAAATCCTCATCAGTGACTAGACCTGTTTTATCACCAAACAAGATACCTACTGTTTGATAAAGACTCTACAGCCATAGTAGTGGTTAACACCAGCCTGCTCTCACTGACAATAATAACCATGCCAATGTTTGTATGGTTACCATATTTACCATCTTAATGTCCTGTTAATGTCCTGCTGGTGGCATTAATGAAAAGTCAGGGGATCTCCAAAGACCCAATATTAAGGCAATATTTCATCTAATTTTTGTTATTTCAGTCTACTCTGCACCAAAGCAGTGGACCAAGCGACCGTCTTTGCCATCCCTAGAGCCATGTTGATACATGATAATGATACACATTACTAATACTTTCTCACATTCACACCTATGGGCAATTTAGAGTCACCAATTAACCTGCATGTTTTTGGACATGTGAATGTGAGCATGAATGGTTGTCTGTCTCAATGTGTCAGCCCTGCGATAGTCTGGCGACCTGTCCAGGTTGTACCCTGCCTCTCGCCCAATGTCAGCTGGGATAGGCTCCAGCACCCTAGCGACCCCTAACAGGATAAGCGGTTACGGAAAATGAATGAATGAATGAATAATCCTTTCTGTCGGGGGTTTGGTGCCTTGCTTTAAGGCAGCAGCTCCCAGGAGGTGAACTCCCCCGTGCAGCAATCCGTCCACAATCCAGTCCCCAAGCCAAGCCTCTGCGGACTAAGCTATTGCTGCCCCCTAAACACCTGAACGAGTGAAACAGAGAGGTTGGTTTTAAAGGCATATTTCCACATACTTACGTAGCAATACGTCTTCACCCTCTTGCCGCGATTTAGATGATACCACCCCTATTTGTATGCCTAATATGACGCTTTAGGTAGGAGACGATTAGGTTAGTCTGAAAGTCTGGAAGCAGCTAGCCTGGCTCTGTCCAAAGGTAGCTAGTAGTGCTTTTCCATTGGCACTTTTGGTCGTCTTGAGTCAGACCATGCTGCTTTGATTTGTATTTCCATTACCAGTTTAAACGCGCCAAGTTGTGCTCTGTTGCGGCAAGTCGCACCTGACATGGACCATCTCTAGAGTCAGGTCCAAGCACGCTCGAATGCCTCCAAGAGGGTTGTGTTTATGTAACATGGGCTTTGTCATCGTTCAGGGATGATTCAGCGTCTTTGTCTTCTCGATCCATTTTGTCATCTTGTGCTTGTTTTTCAAGCAATAAGCATTAGGTGTCAAGCAAAATCGTAATAAGTCGATGGCTACCAACAACCATTGCATGACGGTCTAGTAAATAGTGTTGAAGAGAGTGTTGCTTTTAAACGTCATCAACTCAAAATAAGCACATCTTCAGTTAAAGACACACGTTGTTGTATGAGTGTGCAAATCCCTGCCACATTGGGAAATGCGCCGAATCAAACCAAGTCAAGCCAAGCCAGCAGCACGTGTATGGAAAAGGGCTAAAAATCCACCTACTAGCACCTCATCTGTACAGTCATAATGTAACCATGAGGACGCCAGTCAACCAGTGAGACTTCAGGAAGTCATTGTGTTTAGCCAAGAAATCATCAAGCACATTACCGCAACTTGTTTTTATGTTTCAGTTTCCGTGATGATTTATCAAATGAGATGTGATGTTTAAATGAATGAGCTTTAGAGGTGCTGGGAGGTGGATCTTTGTAACCTGCTTTGGACTGAGCCAGACAAGCTGTTTCCCCAAGCTTCCACTCTATATTGAAAGATGACCCCAGGCGTTTTCAGACCAGACAGTTGTGGGGACTCCCTGAGAGGAACTGCCCACGGGGGAACTCCCTCGAGAACAAAATACCTTCAAAGGCTTTTTTTCTGTCTAAGTTCACACTTGCAATAAAGTGCTGTAGTGACACAAGCCAGCCAGCGGTTGGTATAGTCACTTTTGCTTTGACGGGTTGAGATTGTGTTGTATTTCCACTGTTGCTTGTATGCTCAGTAAAGTCTGGACTTCACTGACGATCTATTTATCAGTGTTTTCTTCCATTTCTTTGTTACAAGCTGTTGTTTGGTCTGTTGTTTACATGACTAACAGGTTTTTAAATGCCAGTCCTGCATTGGCTGTGTTCAACCAATCATTGGTCGCTTACCTCACTCAAGGTTCCTCTTGTGCTCGGAGAGAACCTACTCTAAAATGGGAGCTAAAAAAGTCCTTCAAAATGGCGTCTGAAGAACTACAGTAGTTTCTTGTTCTTAAGGTGCAGACACAACAAAAAGGGGGTTTCTTGGAAAAAATGAAAACGCCTCATGTTGTACTGCTGTCTTGTTGCACTCCCACCACATTGACACCTGTCCCCTGTGTGCTTCTGTCCTGCCTCTAGATCATCGAATGGCTGTGTGACAACGTGAACGCCTTCGAATCCTTTGATCAGATCCAGGAGTTCATTCTAGGTCAGTGGCAGCTGAAGCATGGGGACGCAAGTCACCAGAGTATCACTTCTTCTTCTTCTTCTTCTTCTTCTTCTTCTTCTTCTTCCCTTTAGAGTCCAGCTGCTCTCTTGCCTTTTTATGTCTCCTTCTGCCTGTGGCTGCTAGACTGCTTACATCTTATCTACACAAAACTGAATTCTTTCATCAACATTTGTCTGCTCTGTTTGGCTCTTAAAATCTCTTCTCTTGCAGACTTGTGCCAGACGTCCAACGCAGGTCTGGAGAGTCTGAGTTAGAGCCCTTGGAGACTTGAAGCTTGAACAGAATGTTTTTAAAAAAATATGGTGTAGTCCTAGGAGACACACTGCAACCCATTTGAATGTCCCACAATGTCCGTCTGAAGTAAATAGAACGGTACATGATATTAATTTCACATTTACCAAAACAGTCATCACCCAGAGAATAGATTATCACATTAGATGTTGGAGCACCTTGCCGCATACATTTGCATATTATTGAAGCTGCTGTAACTACTTTAACTCGCTCTAAGATACAGAGAGTTCATATTAATACTGTGCAGTATATGAAAACAATCATGTTGACCTAATAAATAAAACATTAGTACCCTGTGCTCACTAATATATCATAGTGATTGTGGTGCGACCGGGGGTGGGACAGGTCAACTGATGGAAGAGCCTTGTTTGTGGGCCCTCTTCCTCAGTCACTGGATAATATAATCATTTATATTGTTCTCAAACACAATACAGAAATTGCTGCAAGTATGCCTGCTGAATCATAACAAAATCCACAGTTCATCATTTTAGCCCTGTATGATATTATAACATTCCTATCCTCTCAGTCAGGAGTTGAAACACATGTAGATGTTGACTGTAGTAATGGAAGTAGGTTGTACTTTCTCAAATCACTTTAGAATAATCATAATCCACCTTATTCCTGAGGGCACTACTCTAGAAATGATTATGTGCGCAACTTCCAGTGAGATAGCAGAAGTAGCAGTAAGCTAGTTAGTCCCATAGACTGTCTGTGGTTAGTCCCAGTCAGTGTTGGGTAAGGGTTACTTTAAAAGTATTCAAAGTACGTTACTGCGTTACTTTTTAAAAAAGTAACCAGTTACTTTGCTGCATTACTCCCTGAGTAAAGTAACTCAATTACTTTAAAAGTACTTCCAACGTTATAACTCAAGCACTTTTAAAGTACTTTTAAGTATTCTACATTTCCTATTGGGCAATGGACCACAGGGCGCTAAGCCTACATTTTTTTGTCTCCAAAATTAAAGTTATGGACCACTTGCCCTTCACTGAGATCCAATTTTCCCATCACAGCCGTCACTTTGACCAGTAGAAACACAGAACGATCTGCTGCCGTAGACAACTATATGACAACAACACCCCAGCATTTTTAATATTTCCTCTAGGGATGTTACCACAC
>NC_065528.1:16519428-16521928 GCF_006386435.1 Epinephelus moara
TAGAACCAAATGACAGCCGTTGCTGTTTCGGAGCTGAAGGACCAGCGTTCTAAAAGTAACGGAAGTAACTGATGTCTTGTTTGAAAATGTACTCAAGTATTTGATTACTCAAACAGCAAACTAACGCGTTATACCCAACTCTGGTCCCAGTGGCTACTCTCAGTGGCTAACCGCCAATGCTGGTTCTTTTCTAAAGTAATTTGCCTTCAGTTTAGCAAATACTGATTTATTTTTCAACAAATACTTAATGTTAACTTAGCATTTTCTAAAATGTCTTTGCGGAGCTCTGGTACCAGTTGCACTGTCTGTGTCTGTAACAACTAACAACCAGTCTAAGCTAAATTTTAGTCTTCAGCAACTGTGTGTTGAACATGTAACCAGAACAAAAAGGGACTGTTCCTGTTGCCAAAGGTATCATTGATATGAGAAATACAACCACCAGACACAGCGAAAAAGTATTAAATCAGAATTTGCAGAAGAGAATGACACCTAGCTGACAGGTCCGTCACTCAATGTCAGTACATGATATCCCAGTCTTTCCCCGTCTGACTTCATTCTCAACCTACATTAGAAAATAAACTCAGCAACATACCTTGTGTTCTTTTGTAGCTACTCAACACATCACATGATCTCACATGATGTCAGGATAATATTGAGGGGTGTACCGATACATTGATCTTGATCGATATATCAATTCAAGGAGCAATGATCCAATATCTACTATTGATGCAAAGTTGATATGTCCATACATATCATTCTTTACAGGTTTTTTTGCAATTGCTTAAGCAGGGTTCATCTGATCAAAACACTGCACACAGTTCACACAACCACACAGACAAGTAGCAGAACACTTCAGATCTGTTTCAAAATGAAACACTTCATTCACAACTATACAATAATTCATAAACACCCAATTTTGTCACCATATGGTACACACATGAGTCATATGAAGTGAGTCTGTTTGAACCAGTTACATAGTGTTGTGCTTAATCTAGAATACTTTAACCATTTCGACTGTTCTCGTGATGCAGTCTGGGTTTGATTTTTTCAGAGATATTGTTAGTGTACATGAATATATCGACCAAACACAACACACAGGACCAGTACTGTACACTGAGGAAAATATTGATTTCTCTCTATATTGTAAAATCAGTCGGTACATCCATGTGCCTTCAAAGGTTGTATTTAGCTGCAACTGCTATATTCTGACTAGAAAGTACATAAACACAGCAATAACATTTAGGGAGACAAAAAAGGACTGATTACTGTAAAGAACTGTAAGATACACCTTTATTTTGAAACTCCCAAGGCATGTCAGTGTCACCATTTCTGTCCAAGCATATCTCCTCCCTTAACTCTTAGGTAAACAGTGCTAGCGGCTGAGCACCAGGCAGACAACAATAGCAAACAGCCAAATAAAGCAATGAGGATATTTACTGATATCATCTCATATTGATCGCAGGCCCCTAAATCGAATCAAAATCATATCATGGCAGACTTTGTGATGTCAACAAATATTGTATTGCTGTCCAAACAATCGCTTTTATATTGCATCCTGATTTACACCCCAAATAATATATAAATGTGACAACTTTTTGTTTGTGTGTTCTGTTAAGAATCTCTCCTGATAACAAGAAAGGGATTTGCCTGCCAGTCACAGGTGCTGCTGCAGCAGCCAAAGCTAAAGAGACTTGTTTTACTAGTATTTTAAAAACACACACATCAAGATCACCACACCCAGGCGGGTGTTACTGGCCTTTAATGCTAGTTTACCACAGAGACACAAGCCATCAAAGGCAGTAATCCACCCAGATAATCTTCTAAAGGACAGCAACATCAATATCACTTCAGTACCAAGGAGAGTGCACGCCACAGATCTGAATTCATCAATAAACAAGATTAAAGCGACAAACAAAAAATGCCATCCTCACTGTCAACACTTTGACTACAGTTTGAATAACATCAGCAGTGTTGTCGGTTTATCCCCTATGCTAAAATTAGGAGAGCAGTTTTGCGACCACAAATCCACTGCACTAAACTACTGTATAGCTTCTTTGTTACCGTTGCTCTTGCAAACAGAGAAACACACACACAAAAATGTATACTTCCCTTGCTCTGTGTGTTTCTCAAAGATGCCTGGTTCAACTCCAACATAAGGATATAAAAATAGCAAGATGCACTCACATTGTCTGAGCTGTAGCACAGTGTCCCTGAAAAAAGAAATTCTGATATATAGCCCACTGCATAATTTTAAAGGGAACTTTTTATCCTTCTTATTTTCTAACAAATTTATATAATGTTACAATGTTAAATTTTCATATTAATTTGGCCAAACTTTCATATAATGAAGTAAACTTATGTAAGAGTAGTCACTGTTAGCAACAACGTGCGGTTTCAGACCTTTCTGAATACTCTGTTTCCATTTTTTCTACTTTGGTTACAGTAGCTCCAGGCATGCTACTGTAAGTGTTGACATTATGTAGCCTGCACTGCTACATGT
>NC_065528.1:16526928-16641882 GCF_006386435.1 Epinephelus moara
CCCCGAAACTTCCCCAGTTGATTATTTACATTAAGACATTTATTTTTGTATTTCAATTTTCTTGAAATGCTACGTTTAAATGTGCAGATTTGGATTTTCCAGAGCAGAAATCCGACCATTGGATAAAGCCAGGTTTTTTCTTGTTTTCAGGTTTTTCAGCTTCTATATAACTAAAATAAACACTTTAATGTGTATTTCAGAGATTTTCTTTCCACTAGTCTAAAAGAAGACATGTCGTGGAAGCCAAATAGCCCAATATCGACCAGTGCATGAAAGAACTGTTTTCACCTGAAGTGTCTCCGCTTATGATCAAGTAACTGTGTGATGGGCATACACCTGTATGCACCACTGATGTAATACCTGCCTTGAATTAAATATAACCTTGTCCTGTTTGTGCAAGGGATCAAACCAAAAAGTCTTTCGGTTCATAATTAGCTTCTCTTCCTTCAGGCCAAACTCCAGCACCTGCTTACAAACTTTGTGCTTTCATAGTTCAGATATATTTTTGCTGTGGACTGCAGCAGTTGAGGCATTACACTGCCTCGGCTTACAGCGCAAAAAGTAAGACTCTTATTATAATGCTAGCTTGAGGGATTGTGCTCACACAAAGCTTTTCCTCTTATTTTGTAGGGTTCTATCAATGGTGGACACCTGGCGTCTTGGTAAGACGACGCGCTCAACACACACATACAAACATAAATCTATAGATGCAACACACAGGTAAAAAGACGCACACAACACAGGCAGTGTGGATGTCATAAATAACGAAACCTTGGCTTATAATGGAGCTCAAAACTGTGTGCAAGTGTGTTTGGGTTTGTGTGTTTGTGTGTTCTTCTGAGGTCACATTCTTCATGCCCACTGGAGAATTCAGCTAAACACAACCACCACACTAATTTATCTTGGAGGGAGGTAGAGGGGAAATAAAGGGGTGGGGAGGAAGAAAGAAAGAAGTGGGAGAAAAATAGAGTGAAGGGAAATTTAAAAAGAGTCGAGCTGAAGAATGCTACAATTATATAACGGTAGGGGATTTTGTTACCTCCTTCACCTCTCTCCCTTTTTCTCTTTCTGTCTGTCTGTCTCTCATGACTACAGCGCAGATGTTTTGTGTCAGCCACAACACGGGACCTTCCCCTACCTCAGTTAATTCATATGGATGATCTCATACACCCACAGCCTCCCTCAAATTCACTTGGAAAACACACACTCTGCATTTTGATAACTTTCCCTGCATACACAGATGATAGAACTAATGTGAGAAGCTGCCACACTAATTTCCTATAATATATCAATATAGCATCACCGTTTCCAAGCCTAGTGAGACGCCTGGATCATTTTCTCGTTCTGCTGTTAACAATCACTATAAAGATCTCACGTGCCCCAAGAGTCCAATGCAACGTTTACATTACATGGCTTAATGCTCAATTCCAATTATTTCCCCCAGATCTCATCTTACTGCTGAGACTGTTTACATTCATGTTAGAAGTTACCCGTATCTGACAACAGTGTGAACGGATCTCTGCCCTGAAACGCTTCATGTGAAACCAATAACATCACACGCATGTGTGTTGGAACGACAACAAAAAGCATCACATTTGCGGAAAAATCAAATAAGCAGTGCAAACGTTCATTTCCCAAATGATGGCCAGGAAGGTCTGATGACATCATTCTGTGTAATAATTAGTCATGTGTGATTGTTTGGAGGAGGGCACAGCGTATTTTCGGAGAAATGCCCTTCAGAGCAATGGGCATTGTTTTCGGGATAACAGGCTGTAGTGCCAGTGGCCACGATGTAGAGTGTTTCACAGAGGGACACTTCCTCGAAAACTTTAGGATGTCCAGAACTACATTCCAATATCTCTGTCAAAGCCTCATGACAACGTTGTCCCCATCAGAAAGCATATGGCAGTCGGGTATTGGCTGGCGACAGGGACAGCCTGCCACAGCAGCGGTACGGCTACGGCAGCCTTTTGTGTTTCAGCGCACCGCTCCGTTACTGTATGGTGAATGATCTGTGCCTGCACAGACGTGGACAAGCCATAGATTTATGGGAAAAACCCACAGGAAATCCAATATGACCATTCTCACAGTGGTCACAGGGACAGTGAAAGTGTATGAAAGTGGCCCAGAGTTGATTGGTAAAAAAAATTTGATTTTTGTGTCCAAAAAAAAAAAAAAAAAAAAATCAGACTTGGGTCAATTTCATCAGGCACAAATAGTTATGTTTAATTTATTATTACATTTTGCACAAAACCATAAAAGTCAACCTCATGCTGGCACTAAAGGAGAAGTTGGGGGATCATCAAAATTAGTAGGATATATTGTCTGGGAACCATGAATGTCTGAACCAAATTTTGTGCCAATCCATCCAGTAGCTGTTGACATATTTCACCTCCTGATGGCTATATATAGATAGCCAGATATAAGAGTCAGAGGATCACCAAAGTCATTTGGATTCGTCCTCGGTGCACCATGGCTATCTGGACCAAATCTCATAGCAATCCATCTCATAGTTGTTAGAATATTTCAGGACCAAAGTGATGCCTGAGTGACAGCCATCCCTAGAGCCATGCTGCTAGCATGGCCAGAACTGCCCATCACAATGTCCAAAAGCCCAGACTGACATCTTAAAATGGCTCGATGTGATCGACCAAGGGTGCAAAACCAAAAAGATTCCATTGACAAGAATCTAAAATAGAGAAAACCAAGCAAATCCTCATATTTGAGTTGCTGGAACCAGGAAATACCTTGATAAATTACATAGAAAATGAATTAATTGATCTACTAAGTTATTCAATAGCGCTTCAAGTTTGATTAATGAGACCACCTTGTAACTGAGAGGTCACATGGTCAATACATGTGAAGAGCCAGTGTGTCCATTAAAGACAGAGAGGCAAAAAGCAATGAACTCGTACCTGCTTGCTCAGAATAAGGACCTCAGCTAATTGTCTAAAATATTTAAATTTAAAACAGTTGATAACTTTGAACTTCTAACAGGCATACAGCCAATCTGGCAGCGCAGCCTGTCAGCTAGCTCTGCCCTGCGAGTGCTATTTATATCTGTAACACATTACACTGTAGCATCAAAAAGCCAGCATCTTGCATGCGTGTGAAAGTGATCAAAAGATGGTGTGTGTTTGTGTATGCAAGTGTGCAATAATTTATCTCAAGTGACCAAGTTAGAGCGTGGTCCACTTTTGTGTGGCTGATTTAAAAAAATTGCAGCACACACACACACACACACACACACACACGGAAGACACAGCAGGATCGCAGCCATAGCCCCAAAGCTTTGGGATGTATTTTTAAAGCGAAAATCCACCCCAAAAGAATCCATTAATGTGTAAGCTTCAGTCTTCTTTTTTTATTTTTTTTATTAAAGCCATAAACAAGTCAGAGTTTGAGTTTCTTTCATTCCCACTGTTGGCCTCTTTAATGATGTTACTCCACTGACACACCTGAGGCCACCTGTAGTGCTCAGCCGAGCGTAGATGCAGCATCAAAGGGTTCTTCAAACGTCTCTTTTATGTGCAACTTTCAACTGTTGCCTGGTCTCTTCCAGATAAGAAGCTGGTGCCACTTTTCCAGGAGGAGGACCATCAACAGAGGGCGCTCATAGGGCTGGTGAGAGAGCGAGAGAGAGACACACACACACACACACACACAAACGCATTCACTGCTAGAAGTATCTTCTTTCATGGTTTGGGCCAGACGCTGAGTTCTGATAAAGGAGAAAATCATAATGTGAGGAAAAATATGCTTTCAGTTTTCTCAAGGGAAGACACTCGCCAACATGAGATTGACCTCAAAGCTAGGGGTTGCTAGAAATCTGGAAAAAAGAAAAAAACATCAGAATTTGAAAATACACCCTCCTTCCTTCAGCTCTCCCCTCTCTGTCCTAAGCCCCTCCCAGCAGACACACATTGACTCAGCCCTGCCTTGCTTTGCTCTCGCTCTCTGTTTATCAGACCACAAATAAGACAAGGATTTTCTAGCTAGCCACCCCACTGTCCCTCTACCTCGCTCCTCGCCACTGTTGACTGCTTTGCTTGGAGGAGAGCAGGCAGCAGCTCTTCGGTAGATGGCTGTAGTGGCTCATCAAACGTCCCAGCACTGGTTGCCACAGTGGGTTAGTGGCGTGTGGCAATGCTGGGTCTAGCCTGTGTAACAGCAGCAACAGAAAGTTTGCCAATCTGGTGGGGAGTCGGGGCTGTCCAGTCCACGGAGCTGGGGCTGGACTCGGGTCGCTGCAACCGCTGACTGGGGGTTTGTCTCTGGAGCTGCTTCCTACTATCCTCCCAGCAAAGTGGTCTGTAGTGATTCGAGGCTCTAGCTAACATTAGCTACATAAACGTGAACTTGAAGCCGCAGTAGCTACGGTTAACAGAAGGCTAAATGATCAGAACAAACAAACATTTTCTCTCCATCTCTCAAACTTCGCACAGATATTGATGTGTGTTTTCTTTTGTTTATTGTCAGACTCTTGTTTAGATTCTAAGCCAGTCTTCCTTTTTTTGAGTTGCTTTGCAGTGTAGGCAATTTCTGCGAATGCTGGAATAGCGACTTTCAGGCTTTTTGGTGTTATTAAGTGCAAAGTTGGACGTGTCAAAACTTTTAGGAAAATATTATCCCAATATACTAAATATAGTAACATTTAATCTCCCCTGTAGAGGATTTATTTCTATACCGCTATCTAATACACATGCATACGACAATTTTAACTGTATGGCTTTTGTGTTCTCAGCCTCCTTAAAGGTAGAACAGCTCTTCCCAGGAGGTGATTATGTCCTCTACTGCTTGGGTGCCCACACACCTTTGGCCACAATGTACCACTCAAAACATTTCGAAAGGATTTTTGTTTTAACTTGCAAGTTTTTGAAAAGTCTCACTTGTGAAATGCAGTCAGCCAAATGAATCATTCAGTTAATGGACCGGTCATTCAGTCAGTCATGACAAAACATGCAAGGATTTCAAAAGCAAGAAAGTCCTGTAACTTTCCAAAAAGACTGTTATAACTATACTGCCACTCAAAATCAAAGGAGCAGGAGCAGAATAGGAAAAAAATGAAACATTCAGCCGGGATTGTTGCTTTTGAGATACAACACCTACCTTGACTTTCTTTTTCTTTTAGTTTGAATAATTGGGCGCAATGCACCATGTGTGTATTTTCTCCCTGTAGTAGACGAGGCAAAGTGAAGACGTGGGTGCATAGTGAAGCACTTCATTGTAATATCCCACCTTAGATGTACGGAACATTGCAGATTGTTGACACACAACAGTTTAACAGCTCCTGGAGGTGGATTCTTCCTCCATGAGCTGATATATAGACCACTAAAGATCCATAGTGAAATGCTGACAGACGGTCGTTTCCCTCCATAGTCATCTTTTAAGGTGAAACTCCTGTTACACTTCAGATGAGTCGACACTTTAAAAAAGGGCATCTTAAGGTCCCTGTCCTGCGTTTCTTTTTTTTTTAAAATTGTGCTCTGTTTGATGGACAATTTCATATCCTCCAGTTTTCCCTGTGCTCAGCATAGTTTTTAAAGAGGAGATAGCTTCAATTTAATGGAGTTCAGGCTCGATGCTAGCAGTCTCTCAGCTATTCTTAGAATGACCCAGTCCTCCTGTCTTCCTCTCTTTACTCCCTCCATCACTCTTACCCCTTCCTTTTCCCTCCACTCGCTTCCTTCCCTTTCCTCCTTGTTCCCTTTTCCTCCCCGAAGAATATCAGGTCATACCATCAACTGTTTTTAGACCTTCACTCAACTTCTGTACTTTTCCACCTCTCACATCCACAGGTCTCTTCTCTTCTCTCCCCCTCCATGGTTAAATCAATTTTGGGACACTGTAGTCGAGGGAAAAGTCGAGGCTGAACTCAATTTGACCCCGCTGAGTGCACAGCAAAGTATTCTTAAAACACACAAACACAAAGTTTAACTCTGAGCTACACACACACACACACACACACACACACACACACACACACACCCCCCCTCACTGAGGCATGCATGCACAGGAAATAATCAGTGTGTGTGTGTTTTCTTGGCATCGCAGACGGTTGACAAGCTTCGAGAGCATCTCAACAGACACTTGCCTCGACTGGGGAAGAAGAAGATTGACTTGCTGGTCGTCAACTACGTCGCCAAACTGGTTGGTACACTGTGTGTGTGTGTGAGTGCATAAGTGTAGTATTGGAGGGGGACACTGGAAATATGTCCCCACACCTCCCCAATAAAAACAATAAAGCAGTAGAGGACTTTTGACGTATTAAAAGACGTTTAAAGGCACAAAGTCCCCATATTTCGTGTGTCCCCCTCCATTTTTGAAACGAAACCTACGCCCTTGTGTGTGTTTCTGTGTTGGTCAGGCATAAAGAGAGGTCCAGGAGCTGTGTATACTCCAGTGAACCCTTTCCGAAAAAAAATTTATTTAAAAGGTACATCGTTCTTCGAGTTATGTTTATTTAATGTCTGCCCTTACTCTTTTTCGGGAAGGTTAAGTGACACTCGCAGCGAGGATCGCTCGGTGGAAAAGGCAGCGAGTTTTCCACTTTAGTTAAATGGTTTGACAGAGCTCACAGATGGATGTGTGCTCTTCAGATTAGAGAGGTTGCCGGGAGCCATCGGGCCACCGCTTCAGTCCTTTAAAACAAACATCAGCTCTCTGGTTAAGACATGAATCCTCGACCACTCTGACTTTTTGTGGTGACACAAAATGTATGTATGTATTAACAATACAAAAGCATTTAAATGTGTATAAGCGTGCATAGATATCGCCTCTAAAACAAAACCTACACCCTTTCTATCCACTCACAGAGCAGCAGGTGGGATCTGCATAACCAAGTGGAGAGACGTAGCCACTCTCCGTCTCAGTAACCTATAGAGGTACTTGGTTCTGTAAAGTCAGTCTTTAGTATTCCTGGGAGGTAAATGCCTTCACAGCTTGGAGCCGCTGAAAGCAGACATACAGCATATATCAACACAACAGTATTAAATCAGGCCAAGGGTAAGGCTGGAATTGAATAGAAAGCAGGAAGCACCACGTTTTGGGACTTTATGGAATTGCAAATGACAGACTAAAAGAGACCAAACAAAATCCTTGCCGCTCTCAGCCGGATCGGTCGATTGGCTCAGCTCGGCACGACAGGCTCACGGAGTTTTAACCTGCGCCTCCAGACTTCAAATGAAACTAATGGAAATGGGCGTGCCTGTAATCGTTTTGGCATCTTCCCTGCGACAGACAAACGTGGTTGTTATTGAATTTATTCAGTGGAGTGAAAGTGAAAAAGTTTCTCATCCTGGGAGCCGGGGCTTATTAAAACACACTCACGAAAAGGACCCATAAGAAACACCCTTCGGGGACGTTTTACTTAAAGAACAGTCGAGCTGCTCAACGGCCGGGCGATGTGCTTACACATCAAGCTGACTCATGCTTTGAAAACTCAGGGAGGTACTGTTTCAATGAGGGCTGACTTCCCCTCCGCAAATAAAGAACATCTCCCCCTCTTGTCGGTGCTTATTGAGACTAATGGCTGCATTGACACAGGGGAGAAGTTGGGGGTGAAATAGATTACAGCTTTTAAAAGCCAGGGAACGTCTGTTATGATAGATTACAACTCCACAGCACATTATTGTCATAGTTATTTATTTCCTGTTCCCGTTGCCACAGACAACCGAGATACATTCCTTTTTATAACATAACCAATGTCAGCGCAAAGAACAACCCGCTAATAGCTGAATATGAATTACGAAAAGTAATGGAATTGAAATAGGCTGCAGTATTTTTTAATTATGCAGAAAAGTTATTCTACTGTATACCCAAGGTTATTAAACTTTTTTTTTTCCTCAGCAGGGGAGCCACACTGAGTAAATCCAGTCTCTTTGTCGGGCCGAGGCTCATTAAGACAAATCGCTGATTCCAGATTTTATTCTTATAGAAAGTCACACAGGGGATACTGTGTGCGAGTCTGTGGCTTTAAATCACTTGTTTTCCTTTTGTTTGACTTTTTTTTCCTTTTTTTTCGCAGCACAAAAACATCTCTGCTACATATTTCTTATTCTTTTTACTGATCTTCAGGGGCCTGGATTACATCAGCAGCGAGCACAAGAGGTGTTAGTTTGAAAAGGAACTTGAATAATTTACTTTGCTTGACAAGTTGCCACCTTTTTGTCAAACAATGAATATGTGATGACAGAGAATAAGTGTTGAAGTGCATTAAACATTCAGTTGATGCTGTTAACAGAGTAGTGGAGGAATTGTTTGGTAAATAGCAGCTGTTTTTGACTTTTAGAGCCCCATCTCACACCCACAGCGCAGTTTCAAACCAACATAGTTTTCATTTTCACAGCCAGCGTCCACGTTCTGAAGTAGCAAATGTACTTGGACTAGGGCTGCTTCTAACTAAGAATTTTCCTAGCTACCAATAGTTGTCATTTAGAGCCATTAGTCGACTAGTCGCCTGCATGTTTACGATATTAATGTAATGATTAAATGATATATTTTGGTGGTTTGAGTTGAAGGTGTGAGAAAGAATAGTATCAGTAACATTGTTAACACTGTGCTACATTACAGAGAAATACAAAACCGTACTAATGAACCTTCATTAATATAGGCCTATATTTTATCTACAAGTGCACGTCACACACTGAGCGAGCCGCCTGTTAATGACGCTGTGGGCTAATGGGCATGTAGCTACTTCCATGTTTCAGATGATACGTCATGTTTGTAGTCGACCAATGAAGATGAGTTTACATATCACCTTGGGTTCGTCCTTCACCTTCTCAAAATGATCCCACACTTTGGATTTCCTGCCCGACATGTTATTAACTAGCCTGTGGAATAACCGCAGGTACCAGCCCTGGAAATTAACCTGACTCCTGTCTGACTGTTGAGCATGGACACTTCCTGTGTCTGTCCTTTTGAATTAAATTCCCACATGGTCCAGTCATATAGGTTTTGATTTATTTTGACAAGGCACAGCTCCTGATGGAGTTTCACGTTTTCCTGCAACTAAGCGACCAATGAAATCTGGTCGACTAACATTTGGTCGACTCTTAGGGGGCAGCACTAACTTGGACCCATCTGTGCATCCATGGGTGTGTAGGTCTTAAAAACAGGTGTGGTCAGGTGAATTGTTGGTGTATACCTATTCTGATGCAGCAGGAAGCGATTGCTCCCTTGACCAACAAAAACCTGATCCAAAGTCAGAATGGTGCACTATCTTCATGTTAATATTCAGAAAAGGGCCTCTAAGTCTTAGGGCAAGTTAGATTTAAGGCTTGGAATGAAATTTCAGATCAGGGTTAGGGACAATTTTGCCCAAATATATTAGTTTGAAAATTTATGTTAGCAGTTATTTAGAGTTTTTACAATGCAACATCAAGGAAAAAAGATTTAAATAACCCTACTTCCCATTCATAGCACTATTTAATTTAATGAAAGATTGATTTAAGACATTTTAATACCAATAAAGGCCTTATTTTTAGATTAAGGATCTGCAGGAACTGTGCAGAAAGTAAGATGTGCCTCCATAGGAAGGTTCACAAGGTATGTGCACTCTGCTAATTACACACAGTGACACGCAGATGGGTTGCAGGTGGTTGAAATAATACATCATTAATGAGGAAAATATTAATTACATTCTCTAAACTGTAAACAGAGAGAGCAGAGCTGCTGTCCGACTCCCCATTAAGAGAGACGCTGTGCACATTTACTCATGAGGAGCAGTGCAACTTCATTGATTATTTTAGAGGCTGAAAGTTTAGCTCTGTTTCCTCTGTCAGCTTTAGAACTACAGTTTTTAACTTTGCTGCTTAAATGTCCCGCAGCATTCGCTGCAGTGACATCACTGCTCCCACTCAGCAGAAAACTGCTTGCTCCTCCAATTTGCAGAATGCGCCACATAAATAGCAGCAGGTCAGGAGCAGGCACAACTGGCTTTAAAGGAAATAAGAGACGACACTCTGGTTGGCTGAATTCATGTTACATCTGTTATGTTTTAAGAGCAGGGAGCAGGACTGGACCCAAAGGCACACAACAGATGAGTGAAAAGGAACAAAGGAAGTGGGCAGGTTTAAGTAGGGAAACACTAACTGAGGTGAGGTGAGCTGAGTGCAGCACTAGTGAGGGACAGGTGAAAGTAATCAGGGCGGGGCAGACAATCAGAACTGGCGGGGAAACACATGCACTTGCTTTGTTTAAATAGGGTCCTCTGAGTATTGCTTACTTCATCCATTGCTTAAAGAATCCTGTAAGAACTTTTATGTTCCTACTGATTCAGGCAAATATTAATTCCCCCCGAGCCCCCCCAGATTGCAAAAAAAGTGAAAAAACTCAACTGACTGTAGGGATGCAGTTCATCTTCGGGGAGTCGTTAGAGAACGGATGAACATTTGACAAAAATGCTCGTACCTCAGCTGTAGTTTTATTGTTGGCAGACATTGTTGCGATAAAGGTCAAGGTTTCAGCACCCAGAAAGAAATTTAGAGCACAGAACTAGTGGCAACAGCTCAGACAAGCGTCTACTGTCTGCAAAACTCCAACTGACAAAGGCAGAAATGTGACGTCACTGTTTCGACACCCGAGCAGCGATCACTACAATATTTTTTTTTAAACAAGGTATTTTTATTAATAATACAATAAGATGCACAAAGCATCAACATACAAACAAACATAGAACCAACAAGGAAAGAAATCAGCCCCACCCACCCACCAACCCCGAAACAAACAGAAAAGCCAGACCAGCGAAAGAAAATAAGACAAAAACGAAAAATAAAAAAATAATAAAATGAAAAAGAATTTTGAAAATGTATACACATAAATATAAGAAAATAAATGAAAAGAATTCTTAAAAAATATATATCTTAAAAAAATAAATAATATAAAAAATAAATAATAATTTAAAAATAAATAAAGAATTTAATTAATAAAATTTTAAAAAATACTATTCTAATACTACTCCTCTATACTATGACAGTTTTCCTTAAATATATATATGTTTTGAAAAATCACAACATATCACCTTGCTTACAGTATTGCAATACATTGAATCGTAACCCCTGTATATTGATGCATATCGCCACACTCTTGCTAATACACAGTTTGGCTGCTTTGCCTGACAAATCCCTAAAATCCTCCAGCACTTCTTGATGTTTTTAGGAATCTCTTCCCCCTCTTGTGGACAGACGTTATGACATTTAACTAAAAAAAATCTGCCACTGAGATATTTTTTTGCGTTTTTCCCATTGTGATAAAGTTAATAAAGTGTGTGTGAAAAGAAAAAACCATCAAATATGTGCAGGAGAAGTAAAAAGCTTATTCCGTTCGTTTTATTTTGGGGCAGGTCCGTTACATAAGTGAAGCTAATTGAAATTCCCACCCTGAGGTCACTCCAGGACGCTGCCGGCAGCGTTCTGAGCGGCTGGTGGAGGGTTTCCCACTGGTTTGCAGGATGTGAATGAGGCAGATTGTCTTCCTGTTATTCCGCAGGAGATGAGTGAGTGGTCATTCGTGGAAAGAAGGGAGTGTGTAACGTGCTTGTGTGGGTGTGTGTGTGTACCGGCACGTAACAGACAGGTTTAAGATGAATCAAGTGCATTCGATTGATCTCGTGTGTGCTGACAGATGTGTGGTGAAATGATGTGGGTGAGCGTGAGTTTATTCATAACATGTTCCAGTGCGTCGCTCTTGTTCGGTGGAAATGAAAATGGGAAGTAGGAAAAAAGAAAGAGGGAAGTGAGGATTGTAGAACAAATGTACAGTTCCATGAAAAAAACATCGTCATGGCAGAAAAATGTCTGAATCAGGTGTTTCAGACAGTTTTGTTTTAATCTAATCGAGCACCTCCCTCCCTAAGCGCTAACATGTGTGTGTCTCTGTGTGTGTGTTTAGCTGGAGCTCATCAGACACATGCTGGAATCAGTCTGGCTGAAATACAAACTCGGCCCTCGTGTTTTGTGCTTGTGAGTAGCCCTCCCTTATCAAGTTTCTAACTAATGTAAAGTATTAAGTGCTGAGTGAGTGTGTGTGTGTGTTCATCATCACGCATGTGTGCTCCAGACCCTCCATCACTACCTGCTGTGTGTATGTGTCCACATGTGCAAACTGTCAGTGACCCCTCTTCACGTGTGTGCTCACGTTACGTAACATTACCATGAATTTTTCTGTGTGTGTGTGTGTGTTCCAGCACACAGCAGGGCAGTCCGGCCGAGTGGTCCGTGTTTCACTTCATGTTTCGGATCCTGGAAGCCACGAGGAGC
This sequence comes from Epinephelus moara, assembly GCF_006386435.1. Lineage (NCBI taxonomy): Eukaryota > Metazoa > Chordata > Actinopteri > Perciformes > Serranidae > Epinephelus > Epinephelus moara. Next base: position 16,539,186 of record NC_065528.1, read on the forward strand.
CTCTGCCTCCCCCTTCCACCTGGTACTATCCACACATACACACACACACATAGACTTGTAGTTGTTATAACCCAGTGTGTGTCTGTCTCACCCAGAATAACAATGTGTGTTTGCACTGAGGGACAACAGAGCCGCTCTCTTCAGCACTAATGTAACCAAAAATATGTTAAACATTAGCATAGCGCAGACATGGGTAAAGCAGAGTGTGAATACATTTTCAATAATTTGAATTCATTTTCCTAGTGTTTGCAGTATAAACCCCCCCTGTTACACAATTCAATGATTTTAGTCGCCAGTGAGGAAAAGTTTGTGGGTTAGAATCCCAAACTGCCCGCGAACGAGAGGGGGGAAATGAGGGATGCCCTGAAGCAAGGAGGCACGTTCAACACCACAGAGGCTGCAGGTGTAAATGTGTGTACATTGGGTGTGAAGCTGTAAAACAGCAGGTAGACTGAGTCTGTGTCCCTTAGGTATATAAAAGTAAAAAAAAAAAAATACACATCACAGTCAGGAGTTGTGCAGTCAGGTTTACACTTATGTAACAGTAAGTAGCTTCATTTTTTGTTTTATCTTCTAATCTGTCTAATTAGCAAATGTTAGCATGCTAACAAGTAAATCAAGACAGTGTAGGGAAACATTATACCTGCTGAACAACAGCTTCAATAAAGTCAGTGTGAACATGTTAGCATAATTACGTTAGCATTAAAAGGGACTAGAGCTGAGTATCGACCGGAATAACCCAGTACCAAGTAGTAATGAAATGTTTTTGGTCAAGTCAAACGATACCTGAATTCAGTCCTTTTTCTAATCCTCAACTGTTCCGACTTCCTGCCAGATCAGCAAACTTTCTGTTGCTGCCTTCTCTTTAGCTGCTATCCTCCCAGTGTATGATCAGTTCAACGCCAGCCTGCTTAGCACAAGCTAACACAGTAGCAGCGGCTAACATCCAACATCAAGCCATTAAACGGTCCTAACGAACTCACATCGACATAGAAACAGCTCGACTCCGCTGTTAAACTCATTAATGACCGTTAGGTAACGTTAGCTGTGTGCTGCTAACAGTTAGCCCTGTCACTGTGTGTGTGGAAGGCTGACACTCACAACCATCCCCAGTGCAGAGCTCACATTGTCGCCGCAGCAGCTGCAACAGTTTGTGGTTAAGTTGAGTTGGCAGCTCAGCGTGCATGCTGAATGTCACATGACACATTTCTAAATCATTTTTAAGGATCTGAGCCAGTATGTTATCATATAGTTACATCAGGGACCTTTAATGAAGGAGATGTCATTCGCCCATCACTCAGCATAATTCTTCTCCACCTGATAAATGAGCCCAAAGGAGAGCCCTTCATGTGCAGCCACAGTACCCAGTTGGGAGAACCACGATCACCCAGAACAAACACGTATGAGCAAAATGAGGTGTGTAATTTAAGGATCATTTTGGTCTTCTCATGTACGGCAGACCAGAATTTTTGTGCAATGGGACAGGACCCCAACAGCAATTCACGCCGTCTCTCAATTTTACCCTTAATAACCTCGAGGGGAACCTTTGTTGGTGATTTTCAATGTTACAATCTGCAGCTATACTCCTTTACAGTCTTCCCCCGGCTGCAATGATGGTGCAGACACACCGAGATAGACCACAGATTACGTGGAGATACAAACCAATCAGAGCAGACCGGCCTTTTTTTGGGGGGGAGGGGAGCTCAAAAGGACAGACGCTAAAACCGGGCTCAGACTACAGGAGTTTTCAAATCCTAACCGATTTTGAAATTGGGTTGCATCACACACGTATAGAGAAAATTCACAGATTTTCTTCCGTCTTGTCTCAAACATGCACACACTATCATAACTGTAATCATCCAGATATTAAATCCTAAATATGAAACATGTTCAAAATTAATGGGGCTGCCCCAAAGAGCCTGCGAGCAGTTTAAGATTGGATCTGTAAACCTCTCAGATAACCAGATAATCTGGGCTGAACAGCAGCACCAACCAAGGTCCCAGACTGGATTTCTCCTTCGACTGTCGGAGGGGGTGAATCAGGGTGAAATCAGTCCAACACTCCTGCAGTCTGAGCCCGGCTTAAAACAGAGCCTCCTCAGACACAGGGTGAATACAAGTGTTCCAGCGCAGACAGCATGAGTATGAAAATAAAGTGAACATTTGAGCATGTAAACATGTATTTTAGGTTTCCACTAGAACAAGTATGAACCTGGAAATGAGCATAATAGGTCCTCTTTAAGCCCAAACACAGCTGTGTCTGATCCAATCTCACACAGCCACCAGCATGGCTGTGGACTCTTGTTTTACCTTTTATTACACTTGTTGTTTTTTCAGGAACATCAAAAGCTAAAGTCTCCTTTTCTTCCTTTTTTTTCTCTACCGTTCTCCCTCTGTCTCTCTCCAGGCTATCACACCCTGTTAGCGGTGTTTGCTGTGCGGTGCCTCCCTCATCACACCTTTCTACAGTACATTGACCACGGCTTCCTGCAGCTCACTGAAACCTTTGTGTCTCGGCTCATGACAGGTACACACACACACACACACACACACACTGCTAAACCTTGCTTTGCATGTGTGAGAAGTTTTACAAGAAAAATACTATAATTTCATCATCTACCACTTTGGTCCAGACTGAAATATCTCAACGACTTTTGGATGGATTGCCATTGAATTTTGCACGTATGCTCGTGCTCCCCAGAGGATGATCTCAGTGACTTTAGTGATCCCCTGAATTTTTATTTAGTTTCGCTTTTTAATGATATCTATCAACAACTATTGGATGGATTGCTGTTAAATTTGGTAAAGACAAGGTTCAAGGTTCAAGGTTGCCTTTATTGTTCGCTTAGGGGAAATTTATTTAGTTGCCAGGGTTCACATAAAAGCCTAAAATCAAAATACAAAGAACATCAACAACACATTAAAGCCATTAATCAACAGAGCTAGAGCAAGGAAATGGAAATTCATACCATACTATGTAGCTACACATGTACAAGACTGCAAAGTGCAAAGAGTGCAAAGGAAGTTCAAGGAATACAGCCAGAGTGCTATTTGCTATGAAGCACATTGATACCACTTGGGATGGCAGACATTCACGTTCCTCTCAGGATAAGTTGTTTCATAACTTTTTATGTAGCGCCACCATCTGATCAAGATTTCAGGTTGTCCGAAATACGACAAAGAAACATTAAAAAAACATTTAATCATTGTTTAAAGGTTCCATGACATGCTGTAAAAATTAAAGCACAAACTTACAAATTAATTTAATAATAGATATATTAAAAAGAGGCAACAGCAGTAAAATTAAAAACAACAAAAACATTTACAGAAATTTTTGTACTTACCTTGATCAAGTTTATCTGAACTTGATCAATCAAGACAATCAATCAGTTAGACTGAAGAAGTATAAAACATGAAACCATTCATAATGCAGGGACAATATTAGCTTACTAGAACAGTGAAGACCAACTGGCACAGACAAAAGGAATGACACACACTGAATACACAAGGAAGAGAGGATAATGAAAGCCAGGTGAAACTAATCAGGGTAGGGTAGTTAATCACCCAGGCGGGAAACACAGGAGGGCAGGAAGTGGGGAATCTGAAACAAGTGACACAGGGGGGTAACAAATCAAACATGAAATGATAAATCACAAAACTGAAAACAAACCTCAACAACTGGACTGCGATTGAACACGTATTAGACGTCATTAAGTGGCATGAGGAGACACCTTCTCTTTCTGTCGCCTTCTTTTCTGTAATGCCGAGACGCAAAGAAATACAGGAATGGATTCAGACAGGGATTGAAAAAGTATAAACATTCCACAAACGTCAGCATCTTACTGACTCGAAGCAGTCTGTCCGATTCCGTGAAAAGCGCAGCCACATACACTGCGCGAAGAACGAGAGGAGAAAAGCCAAAAACCAGAGAGACGGCGATTATTCGCATGAAAAGTTTATTCGTTTTGTCCTGTTTCTTGGCAGGCATTTGAGCTCGATTGACCCCTCTAACAAGTAGCAGGTAGAAGGACAACACGACAAGCTGGCTGAAAACCATAAATGAGATGTAGACTGTTTCGAGCACCGGCTCAATCCTCTTATTCTTGCAGGAGCGACCGTCAGTCCACTCGTCCTTGATTTCCACCTCTCTTAGTAAAAACACAGCTGGAAGAGCCACCAGGGCTCCGAGCATCCACACAGCAAACAGTGAAACACGCTGCCATATCCGCTTCAGCTTGGACCATTTCTTGTGGTGAAGAATCTGACAAATGAAATGGACACTTTTAGTTTGATTTTGTATTTGCATTTAGAAGTGGAACTGGAAGAAAAACTTGTGTATCATCTGCAAAAAAAAATGTTTAGGGTGTGTCTGCAGGGGTGTAAATTTTGCTAATGAAAAATAAGACTAAATATGTTAGTCAATGACCTTTTTTCCCAGCTAGGGAGAAAGGTCAGCTATGTGATAAAATTTAAGTTTTGAGCCATGACTCCTTCTATTCTGGCTCCCAATAACACAACAAGACAACATTTTAAGACTCCTATGTAGCCTACAGCCCTGTGGTGGAGTCGTGTTTTGCCGATTATCTAACACAAATTTTGCAGGTTGGATTTATTTTGACCAACCAGGGTCTCAAGGCCATCATTTCAGCGTGTGTTTCAAATTGGGAACCAATTTCATACAACATATAAGAGGCATCTTGGCAGTATACCATGCATGTAAATGCATCGTCTTAAAGTTAATTGTCTTCCTTTAAATACAGTACCAACAGTACAGTAAGTTTCAGTTTCTCTCTCTTGCTGTTAGTTGGCCACTTACTTTTATCTTTTGCTTTTGTCTTATAAACATGTCTGAATTGTAAACCCAAACTCTATCACTGGCATTCTGAAGTCTGATGTTCCTTCATCTGATTTGTGTCTGTTGCTATGAGAAACAGCATTAATGATCAAAAACAGGGTCACAATCTTTGACATTTTTATCTGCGTTTGTTCCCACTGCTTCAGACTAAATCTGCAGTGCTACTTGTGTCTTATTTTTCCTATATATTACAGAATTTGAGTTACATACCTGATAGTACCTCTGAATACTTATCAGCACCAGAATGTTCGAGTCGGAGGTGATGCAGAAAAAGAAGAAGTAAAAGAGAAGCTGACAGACTCCTTCTGTCAAATGTATACCATTGAAGAAAATGACCACGCCAGCGGTCAAGTAGAACAGGCAGAGGAGGTCCGATACTGCCAGGTTGAAGAAGAGGCGCTGCGACATGGTGGAGCCACGCAGTTGCTGACTGAGTTTTACTATCACAGTGATGTTAGCAGGGATACCAAGCACGCAACTGACTGAGATCATCACACCTGCGATGATGTACCAGGAATGGAGGCTGGAGGTCGGAGACGTTTCTGAGGAGGAGCAGTTGTTCATGGAGGAGTTAAGGGAGCAGGAGGTGTTGAAGCTGCTGTCAGCAGTCATCGTGGATGGGGAATAAAGGAGGAAGATGAAAAAGAGCAAATCTGACAGATAGAAATGCTTCTTCTGGTGTCGAGCTCAGGCTGAATGCCCTGGATACAGTTTCTGTGAAACCAACGTCATATTTATACGTGCCCACACTAGCGGTCTTGGTGTATGAGGGGAAGGTTTACGGTTACTAAGAAGTTAGTTTTAGTGCCCTCAAAACTACAGTATATCTAGTTTGTCTTTGATTTGTACAGTAACAACTCAGATCCTTTTGTGGCTCCATGTTGAAATACCACATATGGAATATTTGAAGTTGAGGCAGATTTAAAGTGACTGGAGCTTCAAGTATAACCACACAGAGCTGCTAATGTGGCTGTGGGTTCACTTTCATCTAAAACTCAAAAAGCTGCACCATTTGTATTTCTTAATCTTGGAGCTGCTCAGCATCCAGTCATCTTTAAGCATTTACAACAGTCTCACAGGTGTCTGATACTATACCACACCTGTTACGAACAACTCTGAAATACCGCAGAAACCCCCCAAAACCCACAGGAAAGGAAGTCTGACGAACAGATGTGAACAGCTCCAGTACGGAGCCCCACAGTACAAAATAGGTAGATGAGACATTATGAAATAATGCTGAGTGTGAATACATTATGTAAATATATAAAATGGTAAATAATGAAACGATGTAGCTCAATTCATTATTTTGTATTTCATTATCATGGCTGGTATTGTTATCACCTTGTGAGTGTGTGTGTGTGTGTGTCATCATTACCGACGTGGTCCAGGTGACACCAAATGTAGCAGGAACTACCACAGACACCATTTTGGGTTGTTTATATGGCTGTCTGTCTGTCTGTGGACAGATTTTGTCAATGCAGTAATGTCACGAAACTTTATAGGTGTAGTTGAGATCAGAATGAAGGCCGAGTTTGAAGATGAGGCCATTGCCCGCCCCACTTTACGATGCTGGCGACATTCGATTTAAGTCGTGGATCGCTGTAGATCCCATTGTAAGATGGTCTCTAGTCCTTGTTCTCTTAGAATTTTAACTGCGTTTATCGCAAAGCTTTCGATTTACTGGTCCATCTACGTCCCAACCCTCACCTATGGTCTTGAGCTCTGGGTAGTGACTGAAAGAATGAGGTCGTGGATACAAGCGGCGGAAATTAATTTCCTCAGAAGGGTAGCTGGGCTCAGCCTTAGAGATAGGGTAAGGAGCTTGGATAGCCAGAGCTCTGAGTAGAGCTGCTGCTCCTTTAGTTGAAAGGAGTCAGTTGAGGTGGTTCGACTTGACACCTGCATGTGCAGAGACACAATATGGTGAAACAGTATTAAAGGTTGCTGCTGAAGAATGACGAATGTATGACCTCTGAATCTGTAAAAGCAGGTCACACCACAGAGCTGTAACCACTAATAGAGCATGTCGGCAGCTGTTGTGTTTGTGTGTTAATGTTACCAGTTTAACAAATGAAATAGGCCGAACACATCTGCTTTTCTTTGCATACTTTTATTATTGTTATATAGTATAGTATTATGTACAGAGAGGTCAGAGGTTAAGATCAGCTACCATGGGGCCTCAGTGCCTCACTCAAAAACACTGATACCATTTACTTTGTGTATCTTGGTGTGGATTTCATACCGTGGAAAGTACATTTATCAAAGGCCAACACATCATGACTTGGCACTGAGATCAACAAAACTAAAATATCCTTGTCACTCTTGATCTTGTTGTAGTTTACACGGTTCTTTCTCATGAGGAGAACAAACAAAGATCCACAAAGATGAAAAGATTATTTAAAGGCCCCAGTCCAAATGGTTTCCAACTTCAAAGTGAGAGAAAAGGATGTTTCGGGACTTTGAAGTGAGGGTGTTCATGCGTCACGTCTCCCCAGGGATTAATCAAATAAAGTATATATATCTATGTCAGTTTCTACTATTTTATCCTGGGCAATTGGCTTGGCAGGTGGACAATTTCTGCCTCATTACAAACACACACAAACATATCTTTTTTGGTTTCGGGATTCTGAAATGCTGCCCATATGTCAGATTTGTTTTCTCAGCAGTTTACCTTAATTATGAAAACTACTTAATACAGATGAATAATAATAAATAAGTTTATTGTTTTTCCATTCTGTCAGCGGGAGGTGGGGGGGTTGTTGGATTGTTGGGCTGTTGCTAAGCTGCAGACCACAGCAGACCACTGTTCGAGACCAACAAATAACAAAAATGGTTGTTTTTTAGAGAGATATTGGCGGCATTTCCAGCTGTGATTATGGCACCAAAACTGGTATTTTAAACATTTCTTCTGTTGCATTTTGAGTCTGTTTCGCCAGGTTTGTTTTTGCTCTTTATAACTTGCACAATGAACTCCATCTCCCAGAATGCCTGTTAGCACCAGGGAGTCATTCAGGAGCTGCTGAAGCAAGATGCCGGATCAAAGGATGTCAGAGGGCTCTCTGCTCCTCTGCTTCCTTTTCTGAATGGATCACAGATCTCACTGCAAAACAAAAAATACACCCAGGAAATTTCTTGAAGCCAGAATAAGAAAGTGGTGCTGACTCAGAATCCGCTGCGCTCGGGGGATCGTTTGCGAAGCCTCAAAACATTGTCTGTTTTCTATAAAAGTAAAATATCCCTCTAATGCTTTCTTATCCACGGATATCAGCATATGGGAAGAAGGGTTAAAGCAATGTGGGATTTTGTTGATTTTATTTGCATTTATCTCACGTCTCCAGAAACAGAGAAAATAAAAACTCTTTAATCCCATGTTTCCTTTCAAATATTTGATTTAGACATACAGACTAGACTAGAGTAGTAAAGAAGTATGACACTGCATTATTTGTGTCCCCCCCCCCCAAGATGTGTCTTCAGATGACTAATTAGCACCATGTCTCCTCTCTTTTGTCTTTGTGTTTAGATTTGGACAACAGTGATGCCAGTGAGAGACTGAAGTTCAGCATACTTAAGAGACTCCCTGAGGTACTTCTGCGTGTGTGGCCAAACATGAGGTTTTTGTGCACGTCCAAGAGTCGTTTAGATGAGTCTGCCACCCAAACGATGACATGTTGAGCGCACAAACTCGGGGGACTGTAGCCAGTAAAACAATGCATGAGGCTATTATAATCTATTAGTGAGGGGAAAGTTTTGATCTTTTCTCCAGTGGTTCTCTCCCCAAACTTCCCCATTCTGGTCCAATTAAGAGTTTGAAGTTATTTTAGGTCTCATCTCCCTCAAGCCCCCCTCAAGCCAATCACAAAGCACTTGTGTAACTGGCTGGTGTGTGTGTGTGTGTGTGTGTGTGTAAGTGTGTGTGTTGGGGAGGGGGTATTGGAGGTAGTTGTCTGCGGAGTCCGTGTGTGCTTATGTGTGTCCCTAACTCTTGTGTAACTTCCACGTGTTCCCGTGTGGATACAGTATATTTCTTCTGTAGCTGTGCGTGTGAGTGTGTGTGTGTTTTCCGTCTGCATTGTGGTCAGAGGAATGTCGAGTGTTTAGTGTCTCTGTTCTATTTCCTGCCCATCAGACATTTGTTGGGTGAGTTTGGCAGGCAAGAGAGATTTTGCAGGTACAATACACACACACACACACACACACACACACACACTAGCTCTCCCACAGAGCTAGAAAACAGGAGATGTTGGCAAACAGTTGGGAATTTATATCTTGGCTGAACCCAGCAGCACCCCCATAATTCTCACCGTATACATCTTTAACCCCCGTGGAATTCCAGTAAACCTCACACTATACTTCACATTTGTGCAGCAACAAATAAATACAAGATCAAACTGAGCTGACTTATGATGTAAATCATGTGGCGATTTCTTTTTTTTTTTTTCATATCGCACCACATAAGCTAGTTCTAATGTCAAGATAAGTTGTTTATTTATAAATATTTACACTGAGTCAGGCGATTTTACAACTAGCAACTGTCGATATATTTGCGCAGATGCATGTGTGGCTAGTGTGTAGGATTTAGTGGCATCCCAAGCATGGAGCAGAACTACAGTGGCGATAGATGCGAAATAGCCCTATCCAGAGCCAGTGTTTGGTTTGTCTCCTCTGGAGAATCCATGGGAGGTGATCTGCTCTGTATGTAGATACAAACAGTTCATTCTAAGGTGACGAAAACAAACAGGTTCGGTTCAATCGAACTCAGGTTCGTTTGCCCCCTCAGTGCGGTTCGTTTGGCCAGGTGTGAACACAGCAATCACACTAGGGTGTGCACCAAAACAACCAGACCGAGACCTTCTTGAAGAGGTGGTCTCAGTCTGGTTACAAACGAACTCTGGTGCAGTTCGTTTGTGGTGAGAACGTGTTCCGACCTTGATCTGAACCAACTGCAGTCACATGACACATTGTTTGGGTTAAACATGAGCATGTTACAGTCCTGGAGGATTATTAATGTGCGCCTCCTCCTGTACTGCCTTAATATGCACATTCAGCACATCCAATGCATCAAAACATTGTTTTCTAGTTGGAGCCACGCCTCGTTTTCAAACTGTATGGTTTGACTAAAATGAACAATGACAGCAATATAGTCCACGATGAGCAGCGCTAAAATCAACCTGCGTAGTTGTCCCTCCATTGTGACGTTAGAAAGTGTCACATTTATCTTGCAAGTGTACTCTTCTTCAACGTTTGGTTTACTTCCTGGATTTTTCCCACATGGAAATTCTGACCAATCAAGAGCAGCTTTCAAGCGCAAGGCATTTCATCTGGTCTGGTATTCTTACAAGTTTAACTAAAGTTACTTTTTCTCCCAAGCTTTTAGCCCATTACAACAAAGTAGAGTTTACTCAACCCCTCAACACATGTTGCATACGTCAACAGGTTATGGGTTCAATCCTTCAGATTTATTTCATGACGCGTGAAGGGGATCCTGACCTCGAGGTTGGGAATCACAGGCCCTGATATCTCATGGTTATTTTATCTATAAACGCTCTCTGAATCAAAGTGTAGACAGAGAAGTATATCATGGTATAAATGACTGAAAGTCCAAATGACAGAAGAACCAAAACTAACTGGGATAACACGATGACCTCAGGTAAAAAAAAAAGAACAAACAGAACACAAGACACCAGGCAGGAAACAGAGCAGGGAACAACACCAAGAACACAGGGATGAGCGCAGGAATGAACAAAGATGAAATGACAAGGAACAAAGGGAAACACACAGGTATATATACACAGGAAACTAATCACAAGAACAAGACGCAGCTGGAGCAGGTGGACACGGGGAAATGGGGATTGGCTAACAACAAGGGTGTGGAGGGGAACACTAGGGTGGAGCAAACAGGACTAATAAATAACAGGTGTGAAGGGAAGACTCTGGGAACAAGGAGGGACTAACGAGACAGGTGTGACAGAAAACAGGCGGGAAAACACGACATGAGCAGAGAATCTACAAAATAAAACCCAGGGTCATGACAGCAGTCGGTCGTGTTGTTTCTTCTCACCTCTAATAATAATCCTTGAAGTCATCCAGCAGCTTTGTAGAACTTGGCAGCGCGTTTGAAGCTGGACGGAAAGCAGTCACACCTGTGTTGCTTAAACACAGTTATTTATCACCATTGTGTGCGTGTCACAAAGCTGAGAAATAGGATTTCTCTGGAATCTCTCATTAGCAGTCAGCTCCTCCATAATGGTTCCCAGTTCCAGTTGGCAAAATGGAAGGGACAGATGTTCACATGCTTTAGGGATTAATTTTTTCATAACATGAGCTACATGCCTAAAATATAAACTCTGTTGTTTGTGTGTGTGTGTGTGTGTGTTTGTGTGTAGCCTATGGAGCAGAGGATCTACCATATGTGGGACCATCCTGTCAGTTCAGCTTCGATCTCCAGAGATTATGTCAGAACGCTGCTGGAGAGACACATCAAAAATAAGGTAACACAACACAGTTTGTCACCCTGATGCACACACTCACAGCACTGCAGACTAGCAAACACAAGCGATGCTGAATATGTCCCAGACGGAGTGTGGATTTGCTAATTAGCAATAAACACAAAGTACGGCTGAGGCTGATGGGAGTGTTATTAGTTTTGCAGGTATTTGGTCATAAAACAAAGTATTGGACAATTTAGCTAAAAATGCCAAACATTTGCTGGTTACGGCTCCTCAAATTTGAGGATGTAGCACTTTTCTCGGTTTTTATGTCCTCGTAAATTCAAATTGTTTGGGCTTTGGACCATTGGTCGGACAAGACGAGCTTTTTGAAGAAATCCTCGTGGGCTGTGGAAGCTTGTGATGGGCTGTTATCGCAGTTTTATGACGAGGAATCCTCGCAGCGTGAATGGAGAGGAAGTAACGCCTACACACAAACATTCAATAATGACAATGGTTCAATCCCACTTGGATCTGCACCAGGTCAAAAAGTGGAAACCACACCTGTATTTATACATCGTGCACACTTGTACGCTGACAGGGTCTACGATAGCAGACGTGGTTAACCATCCAAACCGCTCAGGGTGATGGAGAAAAAAAAAGAGAATCAACAATTCATTAAAGTACATAGAAAAGAGTACAAAGAGAAAAACCTATCACTTTTCTTGTGCTGCTTTCAGACGCCTTTCGCAAGTATTTAAAAAGCATCGAATTCACCATCCTATGTTCAAAAATATGTGATTGATTGGTTGATTTCTGACGTCCCCAACACTCATGGATTCACAACACACCATTGCAATATCCAAAATACTTAAATTATTTTACTGCTCAGTCCCAAACTAAATTCTCTGCCTTCTATCCCCGGCCTGGCAAACAAAGTCTGCCACAAAAAAGGCTTCCCTTCTGAGTGTAACTGTGCCCGCAGGGATTTAGTCTTTTGTTTAAATTATACTTCACATTAACTTCTACACTGTAGACATTCTTCATGAATTAGTAAGTTTGTAATTTGGGTTTATGTCCAATATATCAAAAGACCGTTTTTCTCTATACATGAGGAACATTTTGCTCCGAGTCTCTGGATATCACAGAGTAACCTCAAGCGTCTTTGAGAGCTGTAAAAGCGCTATATAAATAAAATGTATTATTATTATTATTATTATTAACCTTAAATGTCATGCTCGTCCAGTGTCAAGCCAAGATGTTTATACTGATTTACATATGACAGACATTATTGAACCAAACTTAAAAACAGCTGAACTTCTCTCTGAAGGTATTCTCCAAAAATGTACTATTTGTGTTAAAGGTCCAGTGTGTCAGATTTAGGGGGATATATTGGCAGAAATGGAATATAATACAACAAGTCTGTTTTCTTTAGTGTACAATCACCTGAAAATAAGAAATGGATGTTTTCGTTACCATAGAATAAGCCGTTACTACATAGGGAGCAGGTCCTCATCTATAGAGATCACCGTGTTGGTCTGTTTCTACAGTAGCCCAGAATGGACAAACCAAACACTGGCTCCAGTAAGGGCCATTTGCATTTTTGCATTTTGGCAATTTCATTTCGGAATTTCTGAGTGTTTGTTTTGGAGAGGAAGAGACTTCTGCGGAAAATTTGGCTCCCGGTAAAAAAAACCCTGAACGTCTCGATCTTAAGTTAGCAAAAAAAGTTAGCATGCACTAGACTCGTTTCCGACATGTCAAACAGTGTTGGAGAAACACTGATATGTAACGTGGAACTTCTGTATCAGTGTTTTTACCAGTTTATATCACTCCCTGCATTTGTTTTGAGGAAGATAAGACATCTGCGGATAATTCAGCTCACGATAAAAACCTCCTGAACAATGAACACTAACAGATGGTGAGTCCGTTTTGTACTCGGAGGTCAGAGGTCGGAAGTGGCAATGACGTCACCTCCGAGTTGACAACAGTTTTTGCCTTCTAGTTGCCAACGGTGGACAAGTCGGAAAAAAAAGATGGACGCCCGCAAGAAAGCATTTGTTGCCCTTGTACTTTCGGAGTATAGACAGCTTCAAAACCATCATGCACTCCAACTGATGAACGCTGCAGATGAGGCTGACCTAATGTAAACAGTACTTTAGCAGAGTGTTTACTCACTATGTATGTGACCAGCAGCCATCTTGAATTCGTAAGTCGGGGTTGATGCAGTTGCTCAGAGTTTCCTAGTTGGAAATCTGATCTCAGGGTGCGTTCGAGTTGAAACTTACGACTGGGAACTGGGAATTTCCGACCTCCAAGTACAAAACAAACGCATCAAGAATTCTAACCTTGAGAAGTTTCAGCTGGTTGCAGTCTGCAATCCTCACCACTAGATGCCACTAAATCCCTCTAAATCTTACACACTGGACCTTTAATGTACCATAAGTCTCCATTTCCAGCATACTGTATCAAGTTAGAGGCAAAAGAGAAGACATCTTGAATACATGCACAGAAATTTGGTCTCAAACCCTTCAGAGGAAACACTTTATTTATTGATAAGCAAATTTTCATTTTTACAAATATATATGAGCAGGGTGTTTGTACCAATGCAGCTCTAACACTGTTAACTCCAGAGCAGAGGAGTGTTACACTTGCAGAAAAAATGTCCTCTTTGGCCCTCTTCATCAAATGTGTTTAAACAGTGGCCCCAGCCGTACAGTTCGCACATCATCTATCCACTTCTCGATGCTATTGGCCAGCTTCAGTCAGCAAATTGGCCGGCAGAGCCACCGGCATTTCGTGCAATGTCAGATAAGGCTGCCTAAAAAAGTTAAACTGCAGCCAACTTCATCCAGATCAGGGAACAAGTGAGTTAAGGTGACTAGTTCCTTTTTTGGATTTGCTGCAGATTTGTCTTGACTGTGTGCACCCTGAAAAACCTGCAGAATCCACAGTTGTGTTTCTGTTTTTTCTTCCTCCTCAGGGATTTGCATTCACCGGCAGAGACAAGCCCGCCTTCAGACCTGAGTTTCTGCCTCTTACCTACCTGGCAAAAATACTCTCTGATATAGAGGAACAAGGTAGCGTTTGTGTGTGTGTGCGTGCCTGGTTTAGATACAGAGGCCTTTGGAGGATTAAGGCAGAATGTGTGCATTTATGTGCACGCTCGGTCCAAATGCAGCTCCATCATGAAGGCACCAGAGAGGAAGTGTGTGGTTGTGTCTGGTGTTATATCCTCTTATAAGAAGCTGTATCTCTGTCTAACTCCTCTTCCTGTGTTGCAGCTCTGAACCCTTTCGAGGAGCAGGAGAACGTGGACGCCAGGTTCGTGGAGGAGACGGCTCTGAAACAGACACTGATACTGCTGGGCTTTGAGGAAAAATGAGGGATGTGGAGTGGGCGGGCGGGGTGGATAGATTGAGGGAGAAACAGATGAGGGGGAAAATGTGTTTGAGAGAACAGTCATCATTGACTGGGCCTTGAGGATAAGTAACGGATGGATGGATGATGGAGGGACGAGGGCGAGAAGTGAAAGATGAATGGAGAGATTGAAAGGCAGGGCGCTCATAAACAAGCTCTCACTGTCTGATGACAGATTAGGGTGGGGCGGGAGGAGAGATGGATGGAGACGCCCAGAAAGGAAAGATGGAGGGGAGAACATGAGGCGAAAAGTCACCCTGTTTTTCCTCAGAAACACTGAGGAGTGCGAGGGTCTGTACCAAAGATGATAACATGATAGGGAGCACAGTTAGATCTTCAGTTAGTGGCTTAATTCAATTTGGGGAAACATGCTTTTCAATTTTTTATTGAAAATCAATAACTGCAGGCAGCTATTTATCTGGACTCAATTTCTGTGGCGGCAACAATTCTCTCCACAACCTCCATTTTCTCTCGAAACAATTTATGAACATTGATGTCAAGTATAAATCACACGCTTGTTTTATCCTTCTGTGCTTCCTGTAATTCCGCCGCACCCCATCAACTTGATTACATGCTGACAAAAGGCTTTGCGGACAGAGCGGCTGGATATGGTCAGTCCATTCATTCTGATATTATACACAATCTTTGCTGCTGAAAGGGGCTTAGGTGAGACAACCCGGCCAACCTGATCGTCAGATGGTATTGTACGTTTCTGCGATCCACAGATACGTCACATTCGTCCGTTATTATGTTGCGGATACATTGAAACTTTACATTTCTTTACATTTCATCAGTGCTACAGTAAATATGTGGTCAGGTTTAGGCACAAAAACCACTTAGTTATGGTTAGGAAAAGATTGTGTTTTGCCTAAAATAACTACATTGTACCAGGGCTGAAAACAAAGCAACAAGTTGCTAAGAAACAACCACATTCGGTGGCTAAAAAGCCGCTGGAAAACAACCAATATTATTGATTGTTGGCCTTCCAACTCGTGACGTTACTTTAAAAAGGCTGATATGATATAAGTATGAAACAGACAAATGTGACGTATCAGACACGTACAACGCCAACATGTTCTTCAAGCGACTGTGCTAACCTGGCAGATTTAAAGTCATATAAACCCAACCAGATGTTTAGGTGTTGTAAACCACATGAATCGGATGCTAATTAAAAAAAAGTGGCTAAACATTTGAGAACAGGAACTGGTCTGAAATATGTAGGAAATTCCCTGTTTGCTGCTGTAAGGACAATAAGGGCTGTGTGTCATTCACACACTGTAAGAAGTGGACGAAACCATTGTGACGTCACTGTTTTTAAAGCCTCTAGTTTGGCATTTTGGCAGTCGCCATTTTGCTTTTTTTGGAGCCAGAGGTGACCATATGTGGATGATGGATGGATGGATGGATGGATGGATGGATGGATCTGGCTATGAACGTCAAGGCCATTAACTGAAAGCTGTGACACAGTGTCATGTCACGTCGTATCATTGGGGTCCAGCACATGTGCGGTAAAGGCTGGTCTTCACTTGCTGAAAGGCTCGGTAGCCTGTACGTTATCATAGAACATCGTATTGATTGATTAGTTTCACTGAGGCGTCCAGAGTTGGCTTTGGTTCGGAAAAAAATTCATACAAAATATGCGGCATGTGTACGGCTCCTTGAGGAGCACAACCAAAGAGCACCTGAACAGACACCATCCCTTTATTTCTGGTGTGTGCTGTAACCCTACAACACTGCAGCCCTCTTGACACTGCACATGTGTCGTGCTCCATAGGGTCAAAGACCATGTCCAGGTCTTCATTAAACAGCCTTGAGGACCCGTGGTAGCCACGCCTTAAAGCATCCTCCGCTTTGTCTGTTTTACTCTAAATGGGACCATAATTCACGAAAGGAGCATCAAACTGTATCGCAGAAGACTTAAAACTAGCGATTAAGACCATTAACTCATTAGGAAAAGGACTTGTATACTTGTATACAAACTAGTGTCTTTATTGCAACCAGTGGAGCTGCCCCCTGCTGGCCATTAGAAAGAATGCAGGTTTGAGGCACTTTGCATCATGAATTTTGAGAAATATAAATATGCTTTTCTACAAAACCCTCAGCCAAAGCTTTCTTATTTTAAACACTGCATCCCCAGCTCTATTAAATTAAGCCTTACTTAAAATTCAGTTAGTTACCTGAGAGGAAAACAGCAAAATACAATAACTTTATATTTACTTTATTTATGCAGCACATGGCAAAATCAGTCAAAATTCTTTACAACCCATCAAATCAAACGGGACAGTACAAGGTTAAGGAAAAGGCTTTACGAATTTCAATAGAAAAAAAAGAGAAGGGACTACTCAGTCTGACTGCACATACTCAAACGTCTGGTTTGAATAACATGCTCACGTGCCCTCAATCATGACTGAGCTCTTACTGTAAGTGGAGAGATTCTTTGGTAGTGAAGTTTGTGTTTTTGAGTGTGTGTGTGTGTGTGTGTGTGTGGCATGTGTTTATAATCCCTTTGTAGTGTCTGAATGTTGGCACCATCTGAGACTAAATACCAGAGACTATTTACGTCTCATGTCGCACTTTGATTTGAGAAATTATAAAACATTCCTCTGAAAAATAAAGGGATTTCATAATCACTCGTGTTCCTTATGTTTACACCAAAAAGTTTTGTACGATGGATTCTAAATAAAGAGATTTTTTTTTCAAAGTTTACCGTATTTTCGTCTTTTTTACTGCCATGTTTTTGAAGAACATGGAAACGGTGAGGCCTTGGTTCACTTTGTTTCCAGTGGATTTTCTTTGAAGCCTGAAACAACTGAGCGCCAGATACATTGTGGAGCTTTGAGATAAATTAGGAAGTGATCTCAGCTCGTAGTCAAAAAAAGCTGTCGAGTGGAAGGAATGAGCTCAGATTCTCTGTAATACCCGAGTGTTTTACTCAGTGGACTTCTGCTGAAGTCAGGGAATCATTTCAGCATCAGTTATCTTCCACGCTGAGTCACAGTTACAAAGAACACACCCATCACGCTTTTATACATACGTGTTTTGCAATAGCGCCAGATTACACAATCAGTTTTTTGTTTTTGGTTTTACTTTGAGCTCCTCGGTACAGTCGTCTCCAATCATCTCTCATCGGGGGAATTCCTCTTTTAAATGTGAATACATCGCTCATTCTCCACCCGATTGCCTCCTCCATACTCTGTTATGCAGTCAGTGTTATGTAGCCGGCTAATAACCTCAAACAGTTTGGGGCTAAGAGAATCTGACAGCTCTCACCGTCGGCCTGCAGTGGATGATCACACACACACACACACACACACACACACACACACACACACACACACGGAGCACAAAAATGGGTGGATGGGGCTGCCTCAGACTCAGATAAACTCCACCTGCTGCCTTCGTGAACCTGTGAGAGGTTGGCTGAACACCGTGTGACGCGGCCTCACATCCTGATCGGGTTATTACGACTGTTTGTTCAGAACTTTCAGCTAATTATTTCCACTGTTTATCCAGCGTCTGTGTTTGCAGGGTCCTTTTTCTCCCCTGTTAAATATTCTTCTTCTGACTGTGTTCAGGTATTGTGTCCTTACATGTGAAAATGTCTGAGGTGTTGAAAAAATTGTTATGTCTGTGGTGTTCTGGGTCAAATCTGACCCAACAGAGAATATTAAAAAGAGTACGGATGGTTCTGTGGATTAAATTTTAATGAAATTTGATTCCAATTCTTGTTTGAGTTGGGTTTGATGGATAAAACTACCCAGAATGTTTTATTGCTGCATCACCCACTGTTTCTGATGACTTGGTTTGATGAGATTTTTACCGGCGGGGTGAATGTGGTCTACGAACCACTAAATAACATTAATGGTTCGTTGTTGAACACTTACGCCAACCAGTCAAGTTGCAGTTTACATCAATGGCTGTCCAGACTCATTTTCAGCTTCAGTTTTCAGATGGACGCCCAACATTAGTGTCACCAATTCAGTATCTGACCAAATGTCTCCACTGCTGTTACTGAGCTATAATGTTGAATAATAAAAGTGTTTTTGCAGAACATTATGATGTCACATTGACCTTGACCTTTGACCTTTTGGATATTAAATGTCATCATTTTATCCGTTTAGACATTTGTGTGAAATTTCGTCACAATTAGCGAATTAATTTTTGAGTTATGGCTAAAAAATGTGTTTTGTGAGGTCACAGTGACCTTGAATTTTGACCTTCAAAATCTAATCATTTCTTTTTCGAGTCCAGGTGGACATTTGTGCCACATTTAAAGAAACCAAGGCATACTGAGTTGAATTGTTTTAATTGTTTCACTAAGTATTTTGACTTTTCTGCTAGCTTACAGTGTTGTGGTAGACGAGATCGGTCTTGGTCAGGCTCAAGAACACTTCTGACTGCATTTTTATTCAGTCGTGTT
Organism: Epinephelus moara; assembly: GCF_006386435.1. Lineage (NCBI taxonomy): Eukaryota > Metazoa > Chordata > Actinopteri > Perciformes > Serranidae > Epinephelus > Epinephelus moara. The sequence continues at coordinate 16,558,306 of NC_065528.1, forward strand.
TTGGTCTTGGACAAAGAGGTCTTGGGATTTTATTATTTCAAGACTGGACAAGTTCACAACTGTGACATATTTGGTAAATTGCCCGTGCAAAAAAGGAGTGATGAGGAACGAGGGTTCAGTTGATTTTAGCACCTTAGTGTGCTTGCTTTGCTCGTGGTGTCTTTAATTTTATCAAGACGTGTCTCATCTGTTTTGTTGTTTTCTACGGTTGTTTTTATGGGATGTGGATCTTGTGTTTTGATGTTTCACATTTTATCATGAGTGTGTCATGCAGTGTGGGACTCACACTGGTCTGGTGCTGACTTAGTCTTGATTCACCCCATTCTTGGTCATGACCTGTTCTTGGTTTTGGTGGTTTTGACTTTGACACTACAACACGTGCTACAACAGACTCACGTGTGTGTAGGGTGTCTCCTGCCTGTTGTCGCTGGTAGCTCATTTATTGTGACAATAAATTAACTAAAGATCAGTCACACAAATTTGTAATTCTATTTGGATGTTTATTTTTCTCGTAAACACAATTACAGGCGTATTAGGATTTATATATTTCCACATTAGCTGAGCATCTCTCTGGGCAGCCGCAGCAGCACATTAGTGGTTGTGATTCACTGGCCCTCACATGAACTTGGTCCACAAACACACATGTGTTTACAAGTTGCATAATACGCTCACTGACACCCAAACTACTTTCACCCCGAGATCGGCAGATAGAACAACTTCCAGTAAATTAGTAGAAGCTTCAAACGGCAAATGACTTTGTTTCTGGTCACCAGTAACCAACCCTGAACTCTCCACCCCATTAAGAGCTCCACTTTTATCCATTTCTTCCCTTTGACTCTTTTCCGACTGCCGCCTCTCATTCCTCTTCATTTAAATTCTCCTCTCTCTTTGTGATTCTCGATGCTCTTTCATTGCCCGATCTTCCTCTCTATATTTACATTTATCATTTCAGGCATTACGCAGGGACTCTTAGCCTGGCTTAGAGCTTAAACCCACTGCAATTTATTCATCAGCTGCAAGATTACAAGTGCGAGGGATGAAACAGCAACAAGACTGGAGAATATTTAGAAACATTCCAGCGTCCCTGAGACATGAATTTATCTTTAAGAGAAAGGAAGACAGAAATGACATGCTGCCAAGCACTGAAGTAAATACAAATGTTGTTACACATACACATTTCATCTCCCCCATGTCCTCTGTCTTCCTTCCCACTTTTCTACAGTATTTGGTGTTAAGGCAAGCAAGAGCGTAAACAAGCCCTTGCCAGTAAATTTAGGGGACGAAATTACAACCAGATGCACGAGTGCTCTCTTACATGACAAAACAGCAATGGCATGCTGGACACTGGGGACATAAACATTCACAAGAAGCAGGGCGGAGGAGGAGGAGGAAGAGGAAGGAGCAGCACTGAGAGGTGTGTGCAGAGCAGACAGATCAATACGTGTGTGACAGAAATGAGACAAATAACTGAAATGCACTGAAAAAAAATGTTGAAGTTAAAAATGTTTGTTTGACAGGACACTGATGTGTGTGTGTTGTTTCCTATATCTCTAAGGGTTTGAGCGTTGGTTTGCGGACGTGTCTCATGTTGGCACCTGGCTGCGAGGGTCTGAAGGGGGCCTGGGCGCCATAGGGTTTGGGCAGAGGGAGAAGGTCGGTCTGGGGGACGTACGCGTTGGGACGGGTTTCAGCTGTGGTGTACACTCCGTTAGGCAACTGGTTCCAGTCTTCTTCTTCAGCCATCTGCACACACACACACACACACACACACACACACACACACACGGAATCACTAATTTTGCAATTTTATTTATCTTATTTAACGTCTCAAGACAAATACAAGGGCAACAATCACCAGCTGAGTGCATGAGCCAAGAATCTCAACACTGATAAAAGACTACGATTTTTTTTAAAGGTGGCACGGTGGTGGTGGGGGTTTGAACCCTGGGTGGGGGAGCCTTTCTGTCCAGAGTTTGCATGTTTGAGACAGACAGAGCCTTTTCAGTGTCGGTGTGAGATGAACAGCTCAGTGTCAGATGTGTCAGATGTGTCAGAGAGAGCAGGAGGAGAACGCCTAACGGAGACTGACTTTCAGGGCTATGTTGATCGGCAACAGCAGATAGTCAGTGATCAGCTGCTGCTTTGTCCCTCCATCACAAACAGATTTTAATATTGTGGGAAACACTGAATGCTCATGATAATAAACTCCAAATCTGAGACAGTCTTGCAACTAACCTTTGCCTCCACCATTTAAGTGAAAATTTAAATGTATATTTGAGGTGCTTGCACTTTACTTGCGTATTTCCTTTTCATGCCACGTTATACTGTTACTCCATTACATTTCAGAGGGAAATATTTTACTTCACTACATTCATCTGACAGCTTTAGTTACTTTACAAACCAAGACAAATACAAGAGTTTATAAATGATTAGTCGATTAATCAATTAGCCGACTGCCAGAACGTTAACTGCCAACTATTTTCATAAACATTTAAGTTGTTTTCTGCATTGAGTACTTTTACTGTTCATACTTTAAGGATATTTTCCTGATCATACTCACTTACTTTTCTTTAAGTAACTTTTCAGTGCTTTTAACAGAGTACTTTCACAGTTTATACAGCAGGATTTGATCTTGTCTGGACTGAAATATAACCAAGACACAGTGAGCTGCACTTGCTCATCTATCTGACTGACAGGTTAGGATGCACAGATGACTTTGACACACCACCAGGATGTGAAGTGCAGAGAAACACACACTGAATGAAATTGTTTTTCTCAAAAGGCTTTTCTGTCGGTGAAAATGTAGATTAAACAGGTGAGAACAAATATAAGTTATCTTGCTGCCGGTGTATGTTAACTTCTTTCCTCCTCTAATGAAACCAAAACATGGCTCTCAGAATCCTGACAGTGGCTGGCAAAATTAATTTAAAGCCACTATGGATGATGGATCAATTTGTAACCATGGTGGACTCCCGCTGAGAAAAAACCCCTCTTCCAGTATGCACACGTCCTCATGACAGTACAGTCCTCCCTTTGACTTTCACCCCGCAACAGCATGCAAATGAACTGTGCCTAAATCTCACGGAGACTTCAAAGAGATGGCGATTTTCTCATGCATATGAACAGTTTATCCGCTGGCATGTGATCTGAGGAGTGCACACAAAACAAGGAATAATGGCTTTGAATGCAGAAAAAAAAGCAGGAAGTGCCAGAAAATAAACAGAAAAACATATTCTCCTTATCAGGTTGACAAAATGTATTTACATTTCAAGAAGAAGCTTGAACTGACTATTAATGATGAATTCTTAATCAGATGCACATCAGTTTGTGCAGGTTTCTTCTTGTGTTTTGGTTTGGCTCTGTGCACGTAGAGTATTGTGGTGTCATTCTGGGCTGGCAGCTATAAGCAGGAATAAACTGGGTGAGAAAATACAGATCGGTATAACAACAGACAGCTGGACTGCTTTCAGACACAACTGAATGTGTTTGTGTGCCTTTGTTGTGTAGACAGCCTCTACTTCTGTTTGTCTGCCGGTCTGCCCTCCTTGCCCTGTTTGTGCATGTGGTGGAAACGACCTTATATCCTGTCTAATCTCCGTGTGTGCCCAGAGTCTCTACTCACTTCTCTGTCTGAGTCTGTGCATGCTCAGGTGTACAGGAGCCCTTTTGTCCCTCAAAATCTTAATCGATTCCTGCCCCATGTTGTGTCCCCGCTGCACTTCTTCTTTCTTTGTCACTCCATCTTCTCCTCTTGCCCCTCAGTGCTTTAATCAATTCTTGACCAGTGATCTTTGTGTACGTCTGTGTGCTCCTTTACCCTCTCTCTCTCCTCTTTGTCCCTCTGTCTCCTCTTCTTGTCTCTCAGCATCCTCCTCCACTCCTCCTCTATCTCAGGGCACGGTGGCAGGCCCTGCTCCAGCTGCCGCTGGCACCTGTCCATCTGGAAACACAGAGGCAGAGGGAGAACCGTTCACTTTGTATTCCTATCACTCCGGCCACTCTCCTGGCTCAATTCAATTCTAACTGCGCCTGAAAACAGATGGTCGTATTACTGTCAGAATTTGGGCAAAGTTATGCCTCTGCATTTTCTGCTTCTACTTGTGTCTGTGGCGCGCTGCAGGCATACATCAGCTGTAGGGGCTCTTCAGATTATTAACGTGCGTCTCCTGAAACATTTAGAAGGCATGTGGGAAATCCTCTCGTTTTAGCAGTTTAATCTTTCACTGAGACAGAAAACTGCGAGACTTTCTGTCAAACCAGTGTCAGGATTTTACAATTTCTTGCTCTAATGATGATTTAGCTGATGGCTTTCTGCCTTCCTCAAGACTTACAAATTAGGAAGATTTTGTCCGTGGCAGTTGATTATTTTTATTCTCCAACTCAACTGGAAAATGTTATAAAATAATGACAATATTATAATAACAGTAATGATAATGAGAGTGGTCGGTAGAATAAATTGTTAATGGCTGATATCAGTCAAAATCAAGTAAACTGATTGGTTTGTCATCACCTGTTCAAGGCCCAGTCCCTTTTACTAGCCTGGTGTTGCTACACTGCTTTTTAATAAAGTATATATATTTTATTAAAAAGCGGTGTAGCCATCATCATCTATTTATTTATTTTTTATCTTTTTAATCACTTTTATCTAGTTCCTCATCTAGTTTTCAATTTGTTACATTGCTAAAATATTTTTTGTCTTGTTTTTATTGTCTACATTTGTCCATCCACTTGTCAGTCATCTGTGAAACTTTGAACTGCACTAACCTACATGAAAGGTGCCTTTATAAATAAAGTTTGATTGATCGACTCAAAGGAACAGGCATATTTCTGCACGGTGATGCGGTTGGCAGGTGTAATTTGGTAGACAGAAAAAAGATCCCTTATGAAACTGCAGGTAACAAGGTCTGTGGATTATCTTGAATAACCATTTCTGTCATTTGAGGTTTTCAAATGTATTTTTGGCGCTTTAAGCACCACAAGCCGAGTGCCATCTTATTCCATCATATTCAAGAGAGGGCAGACATCTCTATGACTGATATCTCCAACACTCAGCAACTCACACCAAAACAATCTAGACTGGGAAATAGCACTACAGGTAAGAGGAAAAATATGTATTTTTGATTTTGGGCTGACTCTTTAAAGCTAGACTAGCTGTTTAGTTTACAGATAGCAGACAGATAATGAAAAGGTTTCACACACTATAATAGCATGGCTGTGCAGATATGGATTTAGCTTGTAGATAAGCAGTAGTATAAATGACAAATACAGCAGTAAGCTAAAAAAAAAAGCAACAGAATAATGTGACACACCTACTTGTAATATTTGATCAAATTAAGACTGTTCAGAGGTGAACTTACTGTCAGTGAAACCTGGAGTCTCTTGAACGCAGGTATAGGCAGACAGCTAGTTCAGTAAACTGGCTTTTATATTTCTGTTAAAATGTTGCTAATGTTAACAACAATGGTACTGGTTGCTATGGATACAGAAATTGCTAATGGGCTGCTAGCGCTACTTTTTAGTTCCTTCTCAATCTTGGACAACAATCTCACTACAAGGTCCAGACAGTCAGCTGCTTGTCTGGAGCTTTCCATCTTAACCTCTGAGTCAACACGGACGAGAAGTGCTCAGAAAAACATGTACGTTTCCATGACAACCCAGAAACTCCATGTGCTGAGGATGATACAATCGAAAGCGCCAGGAGGATAGTGGTAAACCTTGTAGGTGGGATTGTTGCTGTCAAACAACATAGATTCTGCAGCAGACACAACCTGTTTAAAAAAAACATTTTACCACTGTATCCTCATAAACCCCCTGAAGTGTTCAGTTAATGAAAATTACTATTGAATGTTCTTTTGTCTCCACGTTTGCCTCTTCATCTGTTTTACTGTGCAAATAAGCAAAGTTAATGGGTTTGAGGTGAAAGGTGGGGCACAGCGAGGAATTATTGTTGAGTCACATTTTGCTCTCTTCGATCGCGGCCAGTGGAGAGTGACAGGAATAATAGGAAAGACAGTAGGAGGCTGCGGGGAGAATGTGCATCCAAGATCACAGTTTGGCCTCCAGAATCACACTGTCTTGGGTACGTGGTTTGTGCTGAGAGTGACTGGGAACGGCTCTGACCTGGAGCTCTTTCTCTTTGATCTCTTGTTGGAGAGACAAAGCAGCAGCTTGCTTCATGGAAAGTTCCGCAGAGACGGCCATCAGGCGGTGGTTGGTGTCGATTATGTGAGTTCGGAGCTCGTTCAACTGGAGCCATACAACACACACACACACACACACACACACACACATACACAGAACATAGATTAGATCAATTATACACCGATTCAACACGCATTTCAATACAGGATTAAAGTATGTATCTTAAAAGCAACGAGGCTGAATGATTTGTTTTTCCTATTCTGCTCCTGCTCTTTGATTTTGAGTGGCAGTATAGTTATTACACTCTTTCTGGAAAGTTACGGGACTTCCTGCTTTTGAAATATCTGCATGTTTTGTCATGACTGACTGAATGACTGGTCCTTTAACTGAATGATTCATTTGGCTGACTGCAATTCACAAGTGAGGCTTTTCAAAAGCATGAGAGTTGAAACAAAAATCCTTTCAAAGTCTTTCAAGTGACGATTGTGGCCAAAGGTATGTGGGCACCCAAACAGTCTAGCAAAGAAATCACCTCCTGAGAAGAGCCGATCCACCTTCAAGGAGGCTGAGAACATAAATCCCATACAGTTGTGCACATTGGAGATTAAATAGTATTATGCATAGTACATTGGGAGCACATGTTTTTTTTTTTTACAGTTCTGATACATCTGATATGGCACTTAAAAACACTAAGATCCTGAAAGCTAAACAAACACTGATGCCTTATATCAGCCAAAATTTGTCACTCAGGGTAATTAAACCAAAATCTGATGAATTTCATGCTACACTGTCTACTCACAGTATTTTTAATCCTCATATGACCAACTGTGTGATAACACAACCATCTTGAGTTGGCATATGTGAGTGCTTGGGAAGCCATCCACTCCATATGCTGAGGCGACATAAGACCTGGCCCAAAGTCAGTGATCTAAATTATTCCAAACATGCTGGATGGGATGGAGGTCAGGGCGAAGGCCAGTCAACTTCTGCAACACCAAACTCAGAAATCCATTCATTTAACAACCTGATTTAAAAACTGAGGTTGGAAGTTTAATTTTTGCGTCATTATGCAAAAATACCATAGTAACCTTAGAGCATATTGTAATTCAAGTAGACTAAGAGAAAACTAGACTTCTGCACCTCCTCTTGGCTCTGTTTTCAGGCGTCAGAAATTCTATGCTGTGACAAGAGACTTTGGCCAGGTCATTTCACAGAGGGCGATCCTATTGGCTGTTCTATGAGTACAAATGTGCATGCACCTCCCTTCAGACGGTAAAAGCTTGATTCAATGGCAGAAGATCCTGCAGAGAAAGTTGATATTCCAGTATTGGCAACAACTGCCTCCATTGCAACGCAACCCAGAAAAAAGGACGCCATTTCAGTATCGACAAAGTGTTTCACAAATGGAGAGAAAATGTTAGCTAATTGTTTAGCCTTCTGCTAACTGAAGCTAAAGGCTCATAGCTGCCGCTAATTCAAGCTCATGTTTATGAAGCCCACGTTTAGAGCCTTGAATCATAGTGTGTCATCTCAAAAGGATTTGGACTGAAGCCTCTTCAAGCACTGTAATTCTCATAGAATTGCCGCTATCCTTAATGGCACTGTGATCACACTCATGATCTGAATGACTGAGACAAAGGACTCGCACAGCTTTCTGTAGAAAGCGCTTGCATATGCCTGTGCTTGTCTGGTGGGAGGGGTTTAAGGCAGAGAGCAGAGAGCTGTAGGAGGTATTTTTATATTATGATACACATAAGATACACATATGATTTAATTTAGATCTGTCTAGTTACAAAATGGTGATGCTGTACATTACAGTGCCAAATCTTCATTCATACCATTAATACACATGCGTCCACAAGTTTTAACGTGTATTGAGCCTTCTTCTTGAGGCTATTAATAGTTAGTGTGGGAGAGAGGAAAGACAAAAAGAGAGACAGCACAGTGCCAGCACAAGGAGATTGTAATGCTCGGTGAACTCCTTAATGCCCACTCTGCGTGCTGCTCACATGGACAGCACACGCTCCTCAAACAATGAGTGAGTGTGTTTGTGAGAGAGAGAGCTAAAAGACCAGACTCACTGTGAAGTAACAGGTGAATGATATAACAAGTAACTTGGAATGTGTGTGTATTGTGTTCGATCTGTGTGCGAGTGGATCTTCTTGTCTACCTTCTTAGCCAGTGATAGTCTGTCCTGTTGGCAGTTCTCAGCCTGCTCGCTTAGTGGCTTCAAGAGCCGGGTCACCTGGTCCACAAGGAGTTCTTTTTCCAGCAACCGCCTCTCCTTCTCTGCTAGATTCACCTCCAGCTACACGCAAAGACACACAACGATTATGGTCATTTTATTCATGAATTTTCACCACAGCAGATGTGTGTGTTATAGTTGTCATAAAAGGTAAACATGACCTAAATTCATTAAGAAGATACCATGTACCGGGCTGAGTTGCAAATACATGCAAATACGTAATGATTGCACACACCAATACCCACAGAGACAACTTGTAATGTTGTTGTTACCTGCTCGATCTTCTTAACCACTTCTGTAGTTGAGGGGTCTTCGCCTTTTAGCTCTCTGTAATCAACTGTTCGATTCAGACCTTCAAGTGTCTTGTTGCTGGCTTCCGACAACTGAGACAGAGAATTAAGAGACAAAAACAAGGCTAGACTTAGAGACAAGACTAGACTACACAAACACAGTGGCAGAATTTCAGTGTTAGTACTACTGGATTTCAGTGCTGCATTTGACATGGTTGACCACAACATATAACTAGACCAACTGGAAAACTGGGTGGGACTTTCTTGTATAGTAATAAACTGGTATGAATCCTGCTTAAAGGACAGGAACTACTTTGCATCTAAAGGTAATTAAACATCCGAGTGGACAAAAATGACATGCGGAGTTCCCCAAGGCTGCATTCTGGAGACTCTGTTAAAAACTACCAACCAAGCCAGGAATCTTGTTGTAGTCATGGACTCAGGCCTGAATTTCAACAGCCACATTAAGACAATAACAGGCAGCCTACTATCACTTTAAGGATTAAAAGAGTTATGTCTCAGCAGGATTTGGAAAAAACTTCAGTAGACTTTACCACTCTGTGTCTTTACACATCTGACTAAAAAAGTTGATCAGACAGCTGCAGCTGATTCAGAACGCTGCTACTTGAGCCATGACTGAGACCAACAAAGTGGATCACATCACTCTAATTCTGAGGTCTCTATACTGACTTCCTGTCTCTCAGAGAATCAAATTCAAAACAGTTTATGAAGTGCTGAATGGTTTAGGACCAAACTATATTTCTGATCTTCTGATACAAGTTGTCTGGGACAGGTCTGCTTTGTGTCACCAGAGCCAAAACTAAACATGGCGAAGCATTCCGTTTTTAAGAACCATATTTCTGGAACAACCTCCTAGTTTTGCTGCAACTCTTGATTCTTTTAAATCAAGGCTGAAGACTTTTCTTTTTGCTGCTGCCTTTAATTAAATTAAGTATTGATTAATTTCTTACACTACACTGTAATGTTTATTCTTGTATTTAAGCTTCTTTTATTTCATATTCTCTTTCTCATTAATGACTGTTTTTCGCTGTATTTAAATGTTCTTTTATTGTGTGTTTCTTTTGCACTAAAATGTGCTGTATAAATAAACTTGGCTTGCCTGATTAAGGCCTGTATACTTCTCATATAGGCCAAACTCCTCAAGTCACTGTCATTGAGGTCTACTGTAGTAATGAAAAAGCAGTTATTTCCCACAAGAGCACCCTTCACACAAATGAATAAGTAAACAACATGAAAAGCAAGAACTCTAGAATTAGACAGCTACTGTCTGTGTTTCGAGAGCCTGGTACTCCAGTCATTTGAGATCCTATTGCACTGGGGATTTTAAAAAATGCTTACGACATTTGTCAGCTAAATGTAGTGCCTATATGGGAGCTGCTTCACACTAGGTGTCAAGTCACTGGCAAAGTGTGATAAAAGAAACCAAAATCTAAAACGCCACTGGATCCCTCTAAGGGACACTTTTTTTTTAATACTCTGACATCCCTTAAGACAGCAGAAATAGAAGTGGAGGTAAGGATGCACAAGAAAGGATAAAGATGAGTTAGAGAGAGACAAAAGGCAGGCAGGCAGGAGGACAAGAGAAGACACTGACATTAAGTGAGGGGACGGTGAATGCATTTTAGATTCAGGTCCTCAACCGGCATTCTTATTCTGAAACAGCTGCAGTTTGGTGTGTGAGAGGATTAGTGTGTCGCGCAGTTAAAATATGAAATGCTGACATGATTTCCTGCTTAACTGTTTCGATGAATGGAAGAAAACTGACATCTGTTACGTGATTCAAAGGTACCCTGTGGAGTATTTGACAGTTGCACTGTGGACAAGTCTTTCAACAATGGTAAACCCAGAAGAACAGTCAGTACATCACTTACGTTGTTTGTCCGGGCTTTGTTCAAACATAAAAGTAGTTCAAATTCTGTGGAGATCCCAAAGTTTTGAAAAGATACCAAATATGTCAGGCTGAATTTTGGGAAAATGTTTATAAAGGTTTACCCAAGATGTCAAGGTGCAGCCAGAAAAACCCAAAACACTGGAGTCCTGTAAATACAGCTCATACAGCAATGAAGAATTGGCTGGTACTTAGAGGGGAAATGAAAAGAGAGTCAATGTTAAGGGGTTAATGGAATAAACTGCTTGCTCTGACCAACAGTCCAAAACTTAGAAGACTTCAAATCGCTCCAACAAACTTTTCATGAAGAGGATACGGGCTGATTGCTGCACTTGGATTCACCTGGCCAGTCGGAGCAGTTCTTTTTAATATTTGCTATTTAATGAAGATTATGAAGTCAAAGACAAAAAAGAAGTGGCCTCTTAACCTGTGCAGGGACTGCTGGTGGGAATAGGCAATAAAAGTAGCTACAGTCTCTCAACAGAGAAGTTAAAACAAATGCTCAATGGCCCCATTACAGCAAAATAAAGATGGTCTATATATAAAAATATGAAGCTGAGATGATCAAGGAACCATGACAGGGACCATACTCTAAATGGGACATAAGCAGAAAATAGAAAACACAGATCAGATGAGAAAATATGAATAGATGCCTGGAGAGAAAAAGACGGATATAAGCGAAGAGGAAATGATTGGATAGGCAGCAGAAAGTAAAGAGCGGAGTGGGGAGGAAAAACAGGGTGTGGAAAAATGTTGCACACAGGCGGTCTGACCTGCCGTGACCTGGCTTATGAAACAGCAGCGTCTCTCCACTCAACCATACAGCGTGTGTGTATATGTGTGCGCACCTGTGCATGTTTACCTGCCTGTATCTAATGTAAGAAATGATGTGTCAGGCTTGAAAGACAGCATGGAACAAAGTGATGATTCCCATTTTCCCTCCCTTCACGGAAGAGATTAATGAAGCCTCTGCAAACAGACAGTGAGTCTGATTAAAACGGACTGCTCCCTCAACGTCATATGACTCAAGTTTTAATTTATTAGTATGACTGTCATGTGATTAACTGAGGTGTTTGTAAGGCTAATGTTACAGATGCTCCAGAGGGAGAAAAAAGTTAAGAGGCTGACAACAATGACGGCAAGCATCTGAGAAGCGGAGATGGAGATGAGAGTGGAGCAGATGTACATGGAGAGACTTATAAAAGGCTGACAAATAGAGGGAGATACAGTGAAGGGGAGCGAAGGAAAAACAGCATGAAGTCCAGAGTGAGGAAAGGAGGGAGGGATAGGATGTGAAAGCAGACAAGAAAGACAGAATCAGAAGGAGACAGGAGATGCAGAGAAACAGGAATTGGGGCTGACCAACAGGGACTGAGGTTATCTTGAGTTTTTACTGCAGACATGACTTCAACAAGAAAACCTTGTTCATGGTGTATGGAGCTGAATGCATGATAAGTGCATTTTCAAACCAAAACTAAGCAACAAAGCAAGCATAATGATCTTACTTCCTGCTGAACTTGCAAATGAAGGGCACTAAACTGTAAATGATCATAGTGACACTACAAATTAAAGCTGGACTGAATTTGAATTGTTCACTTTCATGTGTAAAGAAGAGTATAACACTGCAGCGACAGCAATTTGCATATTTTTACATCCATTTAAAATGGATAAAATAGGGTCCAGTTGTGCTGATGGTAAATGACCAGTTAATGACTGAAAACTCACAGAAACCAGTAGCCTTGTCCTGTAGCCTCAGCTCTCCGTATATTAGCAGTTAAAGGAATAGTGAGACATTGTGAGAGATACTGTTATTCTCGGTCTTGGCAAGAGTTGGGTGAGAAGATCAATAATGTACCACTCTCACATTTGTGTGATAAATACTAAGCCACTGCCATCAGCAACCTGAGTACAAAGAGTTCCTGCTCCTGCCCAAGAAATAGTCTGGAAAAAAAGTCAAAGTGTTGTCTTCACACTCCTGGAAGTGGATTTTGTACAAACTTCTTTTGGAAAATTACGACAGCCATGAATTTAACTGCAGTCAGCATCGAGAGCACCTGGGCATTGGCCAAAGCAGCAACTTGACATAGGCTACACAATAATTTTGGCTGGGATTACAATCATGTTTAGAATAATGTTACTATCTGCAATGTTTCTATATTGCATTTGAACCACTGACTCCATTATACTAACTAGCTTGCCCTTTGCAAGTTAATTTATCAGCTAATATTATGAAGCAGCCACCGGCAGATTCATGCTGCCGACCGAGCTACAGCTTCCTGACTAGCATTAGCTTACGGTTAGCTCATTGGCTGCCGAGCTGTAACCACTACACTGCATGGATCCATCATTATTTGCTTTGTGACGTTAGCTGATAAAGTAATTTGCAAACCAGCCCCTGAAGTCTGGATGAATCAGCTGATGTTATCCACTCAATTCCCTATTTTGCTATGTTAGCCAGATAGCAATCCATCTGCATCAGCAAGCAAGCTAATGTTAGCTAGCATTAGCCAGCTAAAATCCCCAAATCACAATATATTTCACGTCAGTGTTTCCTCTGGGATTGTTTTGAGCACTGGAGGCACTGAACCTGATGAATTTACTCTTTCTTCGACCACAAATACGACATACGATGGTCGCCATCTTGTCTACGTAGCGGAAGGGGAGGGACCACTGTTGCTGCATTGTACAAATGTAAGTTATATGTGTGTTTTTTGCACTAAGCACCACTATACTGTTGTCAGGTATAAGCCAGCAGTATGTTTACTGGGTTAATTTAGCAGTCTGTAATGATTTGGTACCACGAACGATAACCGAATGCTAATGCTAGTTTGCTAACTAGGTAACAGCTGCACATTAGTCATTAAAAGATGAAGAAGAGGTCGAGATTTGCGGTCATCATTTCCGGTAAGCGCACAACGGCCATGTTTGGTTTGAGACAACACTACCCTGTCAAAATTCACGCACTATGCCAATAAGTACATAGTGCACATAGTATACTACATGGAAGTGTACTAATGGAAGTATGTGATTTGAGACACACAGAGTGACTAACCGTAACCCTACAAATAAATGTTGCTCTGAATTTCAAATTCTAAACTTTTTTTTGTGTAAGAAAATGTAAAATACTGCAGCTAAAGCATTTTGCACAACCTATTTTTCCATTTATTATGACATAGTTATTTATTGCCCTGCTTCTACTCAGACTCAGGCCATTCAATGCTGTTCAGCAATTCCTGTTCAATCTGAATCTCGTCCTGAATGCTGATAAAACTATAAAACAATAAAAATGCATATTGTTCACAAAAAAGTAAAAGTAGATAATGTGGAGTCAGGTTGTGGTGATGGTGACCAGTACATGACTGTCAAAACCACAGACTGTAGAATAAAGACAGATGACATTACAGCTCCCCAAATATCTCAGCACCAATCGGAGATTGGACCTACTTTGCCAGAAGGTGGCAGTTCGAATTCAGCCAGGGCAAACCCCAGTGGTGAGTAAAGGTTTGTCTCTAAGTGGCCGCTGGAAAATGTATTTAAAGGAAACACAGCATGTGTGGACTCTGCTGTGGTGGCTGTCAGTCATTTGTTGACGTAAGTGGGTCCATGTCCAAGATTAGCAAGTGTTGCACACTGTTGGAGCTAAAAGGCAAAGCGTTCGTGAGCATGCATAATGTCACATCCTTTGCATTCTCCCAGAAAATTAGTCCTGTGTCCTTTACATGCAAATCAGTCCAGAGGCCTTTATAGGCACACAAAAAAGTCGGGGAAGGTCTTATTTTTTAAGTTCTATTACAGTCCGTTCACCCACTGATGATTAAAAGCGATTAATACGTACATGTAAAAAGTTATGTAGAGAACTTTAAATGAGGATTAACTTTTCAGACTGTGTTATCTGCAAATACCCGTCTGAGACAAGTGTGTGCCCCGTCCTCAATTTTGAGTCTGATTGATCTGTGTTCCACCCTCATACGTAACCACCCTAAGCCATTTAAACACTACATGATGGATGGGATACAGCGCGTCTCTGTCACTCTCCCTCTCCTCTCTTCGCTCTTCAATCAATCTCTTCTTTTTTCCCTCTGTTGTGCCCTCGCTCTTAACATTTTTATACCCGTCCTCCTCCCTCTGTTCGTATACGCTGATGTTTGTCTTTCTCTTTGTATTCATCTGTCTCTGTGTCAGCGTCTCTGTTCTGCCTGCCTGCCTCTCTGTTTTCTTCATCTGGCTGTCACAAAGAATCGCTGCTTTCTTGGCTCATGACGGCTGTAAAGCATTGTACGTGTGACAGCATCCACGCAGAATACCATTTGCATGTCATCTGCATAATTTCCGCTCACTTAGTAGTTAGCATGAAGCCACATAATACATGCCACACTGCCTGCTTAACAGCATAATAATAAAGATAAATAATGACCTTATTTATATACCGCTGCTCGAAATTAGGTTACAGAGTCCCTCACAATTAAAAGGGATAAAAGACAAAGGGACAGATCAGTAAAGCAGAAAGGTCAGTAAAGTAAGACAGGAGCAAAATCAGAATCATAATAAGGTTATGTAAGGTTAATTAGCCGAACATGTTGCTCAACTGGAGCTTTCATAAGCCCCAAAATGAGGAATAAATTAGAATTAGATATGAGAATGTGCATTTTAATTTGGCTTCTACATAAATAATTAACAACAGGTCACCACATATCAAAAACACATAATATAATACTGATTTACACCAGTGATTTAAAGCTGATAATGATCTTTGTGTGAGAGTGCGAGCTGCAGAGGAGATTCTGGGGGTCATTCAAACAAGTTTTAATTAAATTAATAAAAACATAAAATCACTAAAACCAGACAATGCAAACATAATGTCAGATAGCGTAACATATTAAGAGTTAAGAGGTATAAAATATATAGTGGTAAGAAGAGATCTGAGGGATGATACTGACTGTGCCGGGGCCTGAATTCCACAGGTGTATCGCTGCACAGCCTTAACGCCCCTGACAACAGAAGCCCTCACTTTGGCTCTTTAACTGGGATACAGGAATATTTATAAGGTACGGTAAGGTTCCTGCCTGCAGAGGACCTCAAGCTACATCAAGGCTCATAGGACATGAAAAAGATAACTAGGCCACGAATGACCTCAAAAGTAATAAGTGACTGCATATGACTTGGAATTAACACAACAGTGAACGTCAACTGCCAAGGTAAAAAAAACAAAAAAACAAAAAAAAAATCTCTGAAAAAATCTGCTGTGGAAATCTTGTGCAGAGTGAATTTAATGGTAGTCTGACAGAAAGACGTCATCGATGGACTACTGTTAACACTGTTGGGACTACATTTGAGATACATCCCAGCTTATCTGATGACTTGAGTTAGAAAGCAGGATATAGTCCATGAACCAAGGGGTTTGCCGTGCCAATTTGGAGGGACCATGTCTTATAGTGTTTTTTTTAAAGGTATATGTCTCTACTGTTGGAAAATGGATAAAAGCACTGAAGCAATGGTAGCTTTCTATGTGCTCTCACGCCCTTTTCATTTCTCCATCAGTACAATTGTCCATGTTTTTGTGGCTGTTTACACATAAAACCAGTATACAAGACAGTCAGCTCCACAGAATATTATAAAGTGGTAAAGCTTAGGCTATAATCTATCTACCAGTCACACTTTCATGATGCTGACGAAAACAGAGTTTGATCTTTGACCTCTAATGCTGCGACTGGGCAAAATTTTATTGCCACTGCAAACACCCTTATAACTACCTTCATATTGAACTGATGTGCCTTTGGATAGTTCCATGATAACAGCACATAAAGTAGAAAAACAACATTTTTTTGATCAGAATTAACTTAACTACAGTTTGTTTCTAACATACTACTAAGAACTTTGCAGTGGATTCCGTTGATGGGGAAAATGTAAATAGCTTTTTAAGCAGTAGAAACACAAAATAATCCTTTCCTAAGAAATTATTTCTCTCCAAGGTTGATCCATTATTTTATATTTTCCCCACTGCTTTCCTACTCCCATTGTCAATATAAATGTGTAACAACTGATGAGGTCCCTATTTAACAGCAGTAGGTTATGGTTGCATTCAACAAAATACCCAATGGTGTACAGTTGCTTGCTGTAGCATTGCAATCCATGTTGTCTTGTTATGCAGAAGTTATTTGTTTATCTTTGCAGAATGAGCCTCCTTTGAAAACTGATCACAGCATTTAAATCCTCAATCAACTCATTACAGCTCTTGAAAGTGGTGAACTAGCTAGCCGTGAACTCTCTGGGTGACTATCAATAACCCAAACTGTGGTACTTATGTTAACACTTCAAAATAAAGGCACACAAGTTACAAGTCACAAAGCTACCATTGCTGCAATGCAATAGTCTCATGCATTCCAATCGTTCTTAAAAAGAAATTTCAAGTTTTAAGAAATTTCTTCTTAAAACCCACTTACACAGTTTTCTCTAAGGTTCACTGATGCCTTCTTATTTGTGATTTGTTTAGGTAAGAACAGAATCCACACACACTCGAGAGCACACTTCTGCACATTTTGTACCGACATGTTTGTGCAGAATAATTGATTGACGCTTTTTCGTCAATTCTGAATATAATAAGATTTATATTACAATCATCATAGTTTTGATTATTTTGCAAAAAGCATTATGGTCTTTTAAAATAAACTACACTTACACTTCAACTCACAACAGTTGTGTTAATGGGCACCAGACCATCTAATAATTAGTGATTAATTATGCCCCCTGGGAATAGAGTGACAAAGCAGCGTTAAGAGTAAGTTATTAATAACTTACAGAAACATGCGTTTTAGTCCACCTTCCACCATCTCTCTCCCTTTCTCTGTTTCTCTCTAAACACACATACGCACAGCTTGGACAATGTCATGACCCTCTTCAGATTTTCATTTTTGGTATACTTGACTTTAATTCTCTCAAATTCTTCCCTGCAGTCTCATGCCCCTTTATGGGGATTTGTGGGGTGTTTACCTATGCTAATTAAGATATACTGGCACTTGCTTTCAACCTCAGAGGACAATGGGATTCATCATTATAGGAACAAAGGGGCGAACCATTCTAAAGTTTAGGAACACATCATCTTAGAACCTTTTGTAAGAACAAATTTGAGGTAAAACTTAGTAAGATATTGGTGAATGAGGCCCATAGACTTTAAAAAATTACTGAGACATGGTCCCTCCAAAGTTTTGGGCATCTGGGTCATGGACTAACATTAATATTCTTGGGTGTTTAGGCTGCAGTCTGAAAAGAAGTCAGATTGAAGAGGTGACTTACTGAATAACTTTCAGGGGTTACAGAGGGGAGTATCATATGCCACGCATTGAGCTTAACAGTCAAGTCAAATTTATCAGCTTTTTTATTTCTGTTTCCTGCTTTCTCTTTCTACCTGTCTCACTTAAGTCTCTCACATACAACATTCACTTGCACACATCTATCAAGGATTCACGTTGGGTTTCCCCATGGTAATAACTTCCAGACAGGTTGGACAAAGATTTAAGACAGGGACAGACAAACAATATGACTCACCACCATAGGGACAGTGCAGTATGTCATCAGCCCCACCCTGTTGTAAATCCTACTCTGTTACTGACTCTGTGTGTGTGTGTTCTATAAATATATCTCTGTCTGTATAATGCTGATATTATGAGCTCATGTGACTTTGTATGACAGACGTATAGCTACTCATTAAAGGACTGTTGAACAATAATCAGATGTTGCTGCAAGGGTATTATCGCAACTTCACAAGCACGGCGTTGATCTCAGTGTGTGCGCCGACGCGTGTGCACCTGTATGTGTGTTTGAGATGTCGACGTGCCAGCGACTCATAAACAAGCAGTAAATTCAGAATCCAACACCAACCTCTGTTTGCTTTGCAGCAATTAAAATTCCTCAGAGCAATCGAAAGCCTCAGAGTATATTGAACTTCAATAGTCGCACAGATGGCCCGATCTATCTTTGTCAAAATTTCCCATCAAAGGAAGGGGGGGTCTGTCTGCAATGAGCAGATAAACTGGTCACAGATGAATACAAATACACAATGTATATAATAAATCGACAGCAAGGCAGTTGCATGGAAATTGAATTCGCATAGAGAATGAATTCGCAGGGAGAATGAATTGAGCCGACAAGCCTCCTGCAATAGGAGAGACCCCGGTGATTCACTTTTTGTACCCAGGGGAGACAGACGGCTGTCTGAGGGAAAACAGTGATTTAGAAAATGATTTGCTATTTACACAGAGATGAGAGGGAGAAATATGGAATGAGTGGACGGATGAATGAACAGGCAGATGAAGTGATTCACTAATCAGGGATGCAACTGTTGATGGTTAGAAAGTTCCAGTAGTTTCATGTGTATCCAAACAACACAGAGTCGACAGTCATGCTAGCAGCTGCAGACAATGTTGACATGCTGATGTTCAGCAGGTGTAACGTTTACCTTCTTCATCATTTTACCATTTGCTAATTAGTACAGAACTCACCCAGGTATGAAGTCACAAACTAAAGTATTGGCAAAATGATGAAAAAATAAGGGATCACTAATGTTACTGTAGTGTATCCTGAGGGGAACATGGATGTCGGCATCAAATTTCATGGCAATCCATCCACTATTTGTTAAGATATTTCCATAAAAATAAACTGAGAGTAGAATGGACATTCCCATTCAAATCAACGTAGCAGGATGGTCAGAATGGCAGCCATTTTTATGTGTATCAGTGCCATCGCAACTGTCGTAGCAGGCTAACTTCCAATAAACTTCCGAACAAACAAACAGACTTGTGGCAAGTAGTAATTTACTGACATGAGGTTTCGCAGTGATGACCAAATGCATTCAGTGGAGTAGTATGAGGCATGAAGGGATGTCTTTTGTACACTCTCTCAGTTGCTGTTGAACCTGTAGGCAGCTAGCCTGGTAAGACCATCCTGATAACATTCTGTTTTGCTCTCTGTACCAGTCTGGATTCACTGCCGCCCAAAACACTTTCCAGAAAATTAAAATCCAATCGGGGCAAATCAGGGATCCACACCATAGTTGACAACGTAAGCAGACCCAGACTGCAGAACAGTAATGCAAGAAATGCAACTCTGAAGTTAGAAAATACAGCAATCAGTGAAGTCAATGCAGAAATAGAGTCAATAACAACAATTAAACAAGAACAAGAACATGCACCCACTCATCAGCTGGCTCCGTTTGTGTTTTATTGCGCTGACTGTCTGAAGGAGTTTGTCTGTCAAGGTTAGTACTCCTGCCTACTGAAAGTGTTTTGGGTGGCACCGAGCCCAGACTGATAGATAAAGCGAAACAGAATGTTGAGCTCATGTCATCAGGATGGTCTTACCAGGCAGCAGGCAACTAGTAAAGTCACCACAGCAAACAATTCAATATCCGCTTTACCTATACTCTATTTCTACAGATATCACACTATAAACCACAAATGCCAATCTCATAACGGCACTTGAAAAGGATTCAGGGGATCACCAAAATCGGAAGGATTCATCCTCTGGGGATCATGAATGTCTCTGCAAAGTTTAATGCCAATCCATCCTATAGCTGTTGAGATGTTTCAGTCAGACCAAAGTGACGGAGCGACCAGCTGACAGGCAGTCATTGTCATCCATGGAGCCGTGGTAGCAGCATGGCTCTATGGATGACAATGAGCGGCTGAAAGGACAGACAATGACGGGCTAAATAGTACAGACGGTAGGAATGTACTGAATCTACAGCCAAATGCAAGGTCAGTCACAAAATAAGGGGGAGGAAAAAATATGTGAAAAGGGAAGGGAGGTTGGATAGGACTTTCTAGTAAAATATGTAGTTACTTCCAAGGAAACGAAAACCCTGAGAGTGCCTCCAGGGAACTGTGAAAGGAAGGATGGTCTGACAAACGTGAGGAGGAAAAGAGTGAAGAAACAAACGATGAGAGAAACAATAGAATATAAGAGTGAAAGACGTAGGATGGCACCGACAAGGCCTGTTGTTGCAAACGATAAACAGCAGAAGGAGTAAACAGATGGAGAAAAGGGAAAGGGGATTTTTTAAAAAAAAGGCAGCACATGGTGAAGTCTGTTCCAACGCTGCGTTCATCCAAAAGAGCACAAGATTCAGATGAGAGAAGTCTGGTCCAGCAGCAAGTCAAAACCAGTCACTCTGATCCAGAGCAGCAACACACCCAATCCCCCGACGCAGCCACTGGCAGGGAAACTCAGCGTGCACGTGTGTGTGCGCCTCTCTCAAACCTCTCCCCTTCTATGTGTCTGTCACTCTATGTACTGCAAAGTTGCTTGAATATGTTTGTGTTTTTATGTTATTTATTCATGTGTGTCTCAGTGAAACTTATGCAGCGTTTGGTTGTTTGGGTTTGTCCCTCTTGGTTTAGATCTTGATCTTCTTTCTGCAAGTCTGTCTGTGGAGTTTATTGAGCAAAAGTACTGTTACTGTCTCGGTTCAAACTTCTGAGAGCGCTCCAACGCAGTCAGTTCACCTCAATAAAACAAAGCGAGAGGATCAGCTCTAAAAACAAGGCTGTAACTTTACCTCTTTTAATGAACAATCAAAGACAGCTTTGAGACATACAGTAATGGTGTAAGAACCAGAAAAAAAAATAATCTTACGATGTTGCTGTTTGAAAAGCCTATTTCTCAGAGTGATGGATAATCTGTTCATGCTCTAAGCAGTCTCTGTGTAGAGTCTAGAGAGTCTTTGCAGAGACACATGAATAAAATTCATCCGGAAAATAGTCAAAAGAAATTCATTTGCTGATATTCACCATCAGCAAAGTACAATATGAATACTGAGTCTGTTCATTATATTAAAAATAAAGCCCTCCAACAGTATATTTACTAGAGCAATTCAAAGGCCTCATTATGAGGAGAGGCTATGAAAGTAATTCAAAACAGAGATCTGCTCATTAGTGGTGAGTGAATCTCCTGGTATCCGCACGTTTGCAAGTGTTGTTTTCTGGAGTTTGTACTCAGCTGTTTCTTTTCAGAATTCCCCTAAAAACTTGACAAAGGTGCACATGCAGCTGAACAATAGTCCGAAATACCCAAGACACATACAACTCACTTTACACACTCAATCTTCTACTTCCTGAGATCCTGTGAGGACGGACCCTCAGTTGACATCACATAAATCACACAAATGTCCAAAATTGCTTTTTACAAGGTGGAACACCCACAACCACACGTAGCTGGACAATGGCCTGCAGCACTGTTGGATAACGTCTCTTGCATACAAACACACACACATACACAGAATTTGCCAGAAGACTCTCAGGAAAACCTTGCAGACACAAAAACTGTCTTTTCAGTATGACTTTGATCATCTGATCACACAAGTTCTGAGGAACTAATTGGATTCAAAATCTGGAAGCAGTTAGGCCTGTCAGCAAGCAGGGCCACATCATGATGTAGTCGAGTTGTGATTGGACACTGGGGAAATGTGGACAGCAGTGCACTGAAGCCAATATCTGCACAAATTAGTGTATTTTTGCAGTAGGCGACTTGAGGGGAGATGAGGGGGGACGCATCCCCCTTGTTACCAAAATGACTAAATTGCATCCCCGTTGTGAACTTCCCCCAGGTTTGGATTGAACGGAATCTCAGTCTGGACTTAAACCTATAACCAATAAATTACTGAGACATTACATTTTGAGCGTTTCTGTTTTAATCGGTGCAGCATTTGTAGCACAGCTTTAGCAACAAGGAAACTCCCAGACCAACTGCATACATTAAATCATAGAACGTGATGCTACTCTGCCAATCAAATCTATGCATTCTGATTAGGACGCAAGTGGGTAACTATACGCACAGAGGAGAGACGAGATGAGCGACAACAGTGGGTGAAATAAGAGAGTCAGAGAAAAGTAATTTCACATGGCATTTTCTAAAGAGAGGAGAGCAGACAGTGACACCAGAGCTTTAATCAAGAATGGACACACTCTCATATTCATCCCACGGGGAGTTTCAACCGGTGTGTCTCATCATATGTCTTATCAGAGACTGTGGTGATAAAAGCAGCAATGTGAAGTGCCAGAACGAGGCAAAGCACAGAACATCTTTTGAGCAAACATACCCACTCAATTCGGTAGAAGGGTGTTAAAAGCTGTCAAATCGCCTACAGGATACATCAGGAATTGCCCTTTAGACAAACTGTAGGGGCCCTATAGAGACAGCACAATTAAGTCCCACCCACTTGAGAAGGGAAAGCATTGCAGCCCTCTTCATTGACTTTGCATTGTGTGAAGGTATGGAAAGATAAGGGATACACAATGAACAGGGTAAAAAACCCAGAACTCAGTTTTTAGAAGCTGCTGAACCAAAAAACTGGGGCTGATTTTGATCTTTGTTAGCTTGAATGATAATCTGGCGATCCGATCAAATAGTCGTCAGTATCAAAGTATTCCACTTTGGGCCATTCAGTGGGATCATTTCTCCAAGATAAAAGGAAGGACAAGAGGACACATTGGTGATAAATTAATCTTTTGACATGCTGAAATCTACTTTTTAGCTAGCTACAGGCATTCTGATAGTGTTTCAGCCATGGTTGTATATTGGGGCATCAAATGTGTGTTTCTGGTTTTCAGAGTAGGACTCATTGGTCTCTGTTTCTAAAGAAAACAATAACACAAACTGCTTTGTGCAATGCTTATAAAGTACAATTATATATCTGGAAGAGGCCCTAATAGCCCTGACACATGTGATGGTCAACCGTTGGTCAATGTCGGGTCACCGGTAAGCATCTGTCGCCCTAGGTTTTGCTGTATATCCCATGCCCGTAGCACAAGTCAGCCTTTGTCAGCTGTTTTTTGCAAGTTCAGCATGTAGAAGCGGAGTCTGCGAAATCCATCTGACTGGCAGTTCAGCAAGAAGAGAAATGAAAGTGAGGAAAGTAAACAAACAGCCAAAGTCTACAGGGCGTGAGAGTGAAACAAACTTGTTACATTAGGTAGGATTTGTTTTAGCCATTGAGCTCTTTAGCAAAAACTGTTTGTAACTAACTCTTTCATTTAAGTTATTGTGTGCTACCTCACGGTAAATATCCTTTGTTCTTTCAACATCAGAGTTGTGTTGTTCATGTGCAAACTAGCTAACTAGCATCTTGAATCTCCCTGTCGATCTTCAGGTTTCCCTTTTTGAATGACGAACACAGACCACTGCCACCTGCTGGTATGGAGAGTTATTTCCTCCATGCAGGCACAGAATGTGCTACTTGGTGGTGTGTTCAAGTGCACCTTCTTTGCCAAGACACAAGTGACATGAGGTGACACAACAGCTGGCCTTCGTCACCACTAGTTCTTTAATATTGGTTTGGTGTGTCTGAGCTTCAGCAATGCCCTTGCAAAGTATAAGGAGTACAAAACTGTTCTGTTCCACAGTAGACTGTCTCTGCAACATAAGTAAGTGTACAGCAGGCTCTATTCACAGCAGACACCAGTCTATCAAAGACGTTTAAAAAAACCAAAGTGTTTTCATTTAGTGTTGGCAAGGTATAAGAGAAGACACAGACAAAGGAGACGTGGGCGTTGGGAGATTCAGCGGGACATTGTCATCACAACAGAAAGGATTTTAATGAATGATTTCTATGGAACATGTCTATCCTCGACAGTTTTCATATGCACATCTCTCGACCCACATGACTTATTCAGGTAATTAGTTTGCAGTTCTGAAAGTTTAGTTGAATTCTCTTTTTGCTGTTGTTCTATCAGAGTACGACTATCAAGAGATGATTTTGTTTTGACATTAGCGGTTTATGTGCTACTTGCCTGTGTAGGGATGTGTATGAGTGTGTGGGTGTTCCCACCTCTATCTGCAGCATGGTGATCTCTCCCTCCAACTTTCTCTTGAGGGGCACATCCTTCTTCTTCAGATCTATCTGTCTCTTCTTCTCATTAATCTCCAACTGTAAATCGCTCATCTCCTTCTCCAGGGCCTCCAGTGTCATGTTGCCCTTAGAAATGGCCGCCTCCTGGATGTTCACCTTTTCATAGTAGTTGAATAACACTTCCTCATGCTCCAGGAGATGAATGCCACTGTAGGTGACAACACACACGTGCAGACCAAGACACAAATTATTATTTGACATTAACAGTTTAGATCCTCTACTTGAATTCAAGCAACATTATGTAAGCTCAAAATTATGAACATACAGAAAATTGCGGCGCTGTATGGCCGTTTCATGACTCTTGTTTATTTCCAGAAGTGCCTGCTCCTGGAGGTTCATCATTTGTGTGAGTTTCATCAACTCCAGACTGTTGTCCTCATACTCCTGTGTGATCTGACGGTGCTTCCAGGCAACCTAGAAGATATTATAAAAATAGTGATATATGTTTTTTAGACCCATAAGAGGGCTCTTTATGATGGTGTATAAGGGCAGCATAGGTTAAAAAAATTAAATACAGCACTAGGGGAGAGTTTTTATACCAATAAAACTCAGAATTGTGAGATTAAAGTTGTAAATTTAACGCTAGAAAAAGCTGATATTCTCTGAGATTAAAATGTCATAAATTTAGAAGGAAAAAACTCAGACACTTTCTGATGTTAAAATCACAAACTTTTGAGAGAAAAAACTCCACCACAGCTGCACTTTATTTTACAATACACTAATAAGTTATAATGAGCTGTACTTTGTATCAAATAGTCCAAGAATGTATTTATGTCAGATATTTATCAGTGTTTATTAGGTTTATATTTGGGTGTGTAAACCCCCGTCTACCCCACCATTTTGCCCAGCGTCCCTGCCATGAAACATCAGACTCAAGCAAACTGTAATACACAAACAAACACTCAATAAATGCATTTGTTAAAATACCATGTGTGTTTATTTAACTCATGTAATAATACTAATAATAATAATAATAATAATGATAATACTATATGCATGTTATTTTCTCATAAATTTGTGATTTGTGATTTGATCTTGGAAATTCTGAGGTTATTTTTAATCAAAATATTACCACTCCCCTCAGAGGCTCATGTGATTTTGCTTTTAAGTGCAATAGATTGCTTCCACTTGATAGTGCCAGACAGTGACTATGCAGAAACTTCTATAGTGGATGACACAAACTGTTGTAAACTGTGCACTGTGTGTGGTGTACTGTTTAAGAGTCTTATTAAACACACAGAGATAAATACCGGGGAAAATGGGTGTGGGGTTTGCCTCCTTAAAATTTCTACAAGGGCTCTTAACCCTGGTTTTAGACAGCTATAGAGCCGAGATCACTCAATATATCTCAACAACAGCTTTGACTCCGTGTCTTTGTTTAACCCTGGGTCCTCTGAGCCATGGTATTCTGAATAACATATTTAATCTGTTTATTTAAACTGCTAAATTTGTGACACTGGCTGACGGCAAAGAGGCGACACAGTGTGTTTCCCACAATGTGTTTTGACTGGCTTCATCTCGGTGTTTTTGTGTGTGTGTGTGCCTGGACCTTGGAGATGTCATTGCGCAGTTTGTCCCTTGTTTTCAAGCTATGAGAGATCTTCATGCAAGCCTTTGTGACTGATCTGTAATGGACACAAATAAACACAGACACATGCAAAGGAATATATGAGAAATATTCCACACAATAACAGGGATGCAGATATAGCTTCACTGACAATTACCAGCAAATAAATAGAACGTCCATGCCTTCTTTCCTGCATGAGTATGTATTATCTTACTGTACCAACATGTCATACACACAGACAAGCCTCTAACCTCCCTCCACAAAACACATGTACACACCGGTCCTTGTTGACGACAATGGTTCGTTGGATCTCCATCTCATTTTGCAGCACCTTAACCTGCTCCGTCAGCTCTGTGATCGTCTGTGAGGCAATCTGCTTCAGTTTGACGTACTTATCCTTCTCTTTCGTAATCATGTCGCACAGATTACAATACTGTGAAACTCTAAGAGGGGAAAAACAACAATTATCAGTGCGCCTATTCTCTACTATTACAGAGTTTTAAATATTTTATCATTTACAGTCATCCATTCTTTTGATCATCTGCATCCCTTAGCCAATCATAGCTCGAAAACACAATGAGTTCATGCTCTCTGTTTAGAATCTCGCAAGCTGCAACTTCAGGGGCTGAATACTGAAGCCAATACAGAAGTGCCAAAAACTACAGTTCCTTTAATGGCCACTAGAGGCTGGAGGACCTCCCTGATGCTACAGAGTCAGGGAAATTACACTTTCTTTGCCATATTTCTCAGTCTATCTTGCATGCACAAAATATTCAGATTTTTGCCCTTATTCTGGATTCCGACTAGGCTAGGTTTACACGGCCGACGGAAATGAAGATACCTCTAATATTCCTGTGTCTATGCAGTTGTGTGTACTTAGGTTAACATGGCCTAACATGTTATCACGTCAAAATATAGAAAAGTGAAACGGCTGTCACTTGTGCCGGGATTTTTTTTTTTAAGCTTTCCACCTGTGATGGACTTCTTCAGCTGTGTGAACAAAGCCTCCCTCTTTCATTCCTTAAACCACCTTTTCGAAAAGGTCAGCGATGCGATTTCATGCATATTCAAAAACCTGTTGATATCCAAGTCTGACATCTGTCGAGAATAATGTGCATGAACATGAACACTTTGTACCTGCACAGATTTTTAGTCGTGAATCTACGCAGAGTTTTAAGCATCTGGCCCCTGCTGTTATTGGCTTTAGCTCTCGGTGTGCTTGAAATAAAGTTTGGCAATACTGACAAAAATGTTTTTGCCATAGTTATCATGGCGTCATCGTCGGATCACTTAATATCAACATGGGAAATGTGAACTACAAACATTCATATTCATGTTCATCCCAAATGATCAGTGAATCAAATAATTGTTTTGACAGAACTTCAGTTCCGTGCAGTTTAACATATCATTAAATTTCAATTTACCACTCATGTAAGACATGCATGTTGTGAACCATGACTGCTGAATGTGAGAATGCTTTTCATACTACAACGACACAGAGAGGACGCACAACATTTAATTATCATCCTGCTCTGTTTTTGCTCGACTAGATGCAGTTTTCGGGGCAGATCCGCATCAGACTGCAGTCTGTGGTCGTGAACTAATTGAATGTAGAGAGAGTCTGCTGTTGTACCGGGTGGTGCCAGATGCATTAGCCTGTGTCTGAACACTCAAGTATGACCAATTAGTAAGTTCGGGTTTTCTACCCCGACAACATGTGCAGATGTCTGAATTAATTGTGATCCCAGCTGTTACACAGATCAGAGCAGCCAAACAAATAACCAGGGATTCAATTATCAGTCACATCAATATACTGTGTACATCGGAATTTCAATTTGCTGCCCTGACTGATCTTAAGCTAAAATCATGGATGTATTTTGACCCTGGAAAGAGGAGCACCATTCCTGCTCCTGCATGTAACCAAAAAAGCAATCTGTATTTACTTAAAAGATTTTGAATTATGCAGTGAAGTCTTAATCTCCACATTCAACAAAGAGAAAGTAAAAAGGAGGGACTGTCAGACAAGAAACATGAAGACAGTGACAGAGAATAAGGTGATTATGCTAATACTACCTATTAACAGCTTAGCAGCTTCTCCATAACCAAAATCCTCTTTATCATGACACACACCTTGGTATTTAATGAAAAGGTGGCTGACTAGGAAATAAGAGAAAACAACAGTGACACCTGCGCTGTAGCATAGTGTTCAGCTTGTTGTGGTCCATGATGATCAGGGCTTTTTCTCTGAGCTCCTGCTGGATGTGCTGGTTCAGCTGCTGTGGATAGAGTTACACAGGTAAAAACTACAGTATCATCACTTCTGTGTGGGTGTGTTTAGCTGTGTGTGTATGTGTGTGTGTGTGTGTGTGTGTGTGTGTGTATGTGTGTGTGCTCAAAAACATCAGCCTTCAAATCAGATTTGTGGGTGTACATTTTTCAGTGTTGTAGCAGCTTCTCTTTGGACTAGATAAAAAAGAACCTAACTAGATAAGCTGATCAAGCAGTTCTGCAGGGCGTCTACAGGTATCAGACACTGATGTTTAATGCTTTTTAAGACATTTTTAAGGCAAATTTAAGACTGATTTTTGGACAAATCAGTGTTTTCTTATTCAAGTACTGCAGGTAAGAAGTGTAAATGTGGTCCCACGCAGAGGTAAGTTTTATGTAGGATACCGTAAAACTTCAATTAAATGCTCAGTCCCTTTTACCAGCCCGGTGTGGTTACACAATTTGACAAATAAAGGCCTGTCTCAATTAGAGGCCTGGTCTGGTTGCCATGCAGTTCATTTTTTATAAAAGAAAAAAAAATTCTTTGGATGTATAAAACCAGGTTGTTGGCTACCACAAATAATGTGTCCGTTCCTCTATTACCCCGTAAGTTATTCATATTCGTTTAGTCTGTAAGGGTCCTCAGATCAAAAGAATCAAAAGGGTTTTTCGCAAAAAATAATCCAAGTTGTGAGAATTGTTTAAACAGGATAAAGTGGTGTTGTGTCGGTATAGAGGGTGCAGTAACTCTCTCTCTGATGCACTGTCTGTCAGAGTTAGATCAAATGAGTGATTGCTGAGCAACAGTTTTATGTGAAAGGAATTAAAGGCCTGTCCCAAATAAAGGCCTGTTGATTTCAGTGATTAAAGAAAATAATAGCTTGGGCTATTAATTGAAGTTTTGCGGCATTTATGGTCAATAGAGTGAGTTAGGTTAATTCACATTTTGCCAACAGCTAAGTGTAGGTATAAAGTAAAAGCAGAGTGTTAGGTTTAGTGGTCGGTTTAAAGATTTATATCATCAGAAATGTGGACTTTAATGCCAGAGGAGCTTGACTGATTTTGACAATGAAGAAATGAAAAGATGGATAAATCAAATAAGATTTTTTTTTAAGACCACACAATTTCAAATTTAAGGCTAGTCAGTTATTTTTAAAGCCTCATATTTAAAAAAAAATGGATCTGCAGACACCCTGTTCTGATTTAGGATTTTCTTTCCTTTTTTTTTTTGGATTTTGTTAATTAATTTTGGAGCTAGTCGTCGTCATTGCTTATTAATCAAGTGGGAGACTCCTCGAATCTGTGGTCGCAGGTGATTTTGTATTAGAAAAGCAGTTACTTTTGATTTCATTAGATAGGGAGAACTGAGTGGAGCCAACATGAAAAGAGAATCCAGAACCATTTATAAAAGCAATTTCTGCCAAAAAATGTCCCTCTTATGCTCCATCTTCAATTTAGCTGATCTAAAATTGCCTGGTCCCTGTGTGTTTTTTCAAATCATTCTGAAACTATCACATTGCGGTGACAGTAATATGGCGAGGGCAGTAAAGCCTTGCACTCTTTGAATTAGTGTTTTTGTCATTTTTGGTTGCTCTCCTGTCACACAGAGGAGTGCCTGAAATATAAACCTACTTTTAGGTTCCTCTTTGATGTTTCTGACATGTTTTAGTGAAATATCCATGTCTTATGTTTCCAGAAATTGTATTTTGAATATATGTTTGTATGTGTTCGCATGAATCTGTGTGTGTTTTTGCTGCACCTCAGCCCGAAGCAGTTCACGGTGCTTCTGGCCCCTCTCCTCCGCTTTGATCTGTGTCAGACACCTGAGGTTATGGAGTTCTTCCCGGAGGCTGTTCGACTCCCTCAGCAGCTCCTGAATCATCCCGTACTGCTGCATCCTCTGGCTCTCCTCCCCAGCCACCGATCGCTGGTCGGGAACACATTAGGTGTCGTTTTCAGTTGAAAAATCTCACCATTCTGCTGCAATTGAAGGGTTACTGACAGCAGAATGGGATGGCAGAGTGGACTAAAAGTCCCTAAATACAAGGAAGATGGATATTGAAACTTTTCTGTGTGAACTTCAGACCTTCCCTAAAGGGATCGTTAAAGTTTTGCCTAACTACATGACATAGGATGAGATAAAAATGCATAGGAAATCACATTTTTCCTTCTAACTCTGAAGATAATGCTAGAAAATGAAAAATATCAAAGGAACTTAAAGTGGAAACAGACACATTTTTTGCTTTAACTTATCATTATGAAGTAAATGTTGATTCCCTATAAGCCTTGCTTTCACGATGCAATTCTGTCTACCACTGGGTACGATCTCCCAGGACAATGAAGATCGTTAGCCTGCACATAGGAAGTGCGTCAACCTTTGCGCAAACAAAACAGGAAGAGGATAGCGCCTTTGTTTCCCCCGTAGCTATCCCCAGTTACTGAAGACCTTGAATGTTAGTTCTTTGCAAATACTATCGGCAGTAGTGGATATGGCGGACGGTGTACCAACCAAACTAACTTTGGAAAACAAAATCTCATGTGTTCTGTGGCACTGGTAGTTGCTAAGCTCTGAGGATGTGGAAAGTGATCTAGTTGTCTTTGTGATGGCAGCACCAATAATGACATCACTTGGAAACATGAGCTGAGTTGTCTGTTTCCACTTTAACATAAAAATAGCATTAGCTTAGAAAAGGTAGAGACATACATATATTTAAACTAACATATAGTTGAGTCAACATTTTGCTATCAAACTTATAGGCTCGATGAAGATAGATTTGTTCGAGGGCTACTGCAGTAAATTGCATTACATTTTTCATCTGCCCGCACACATTGTTCCCACCTGTTTTTCAAAGCTGACTTTGAGAGCGTCCACCTCTTTCTGAAGCTCCGTCTTCTGCAGAGTACTGGCCTCTCGATTAGGAATAGCGTCTAACTGGAAATTCAAGTCAGAATGTAAAATCGAAGGTCTGTTCAAATTTTCAGTGTGCGAGCTGATCTTACATCATACAGCTGGATATCAGCCTTGAATCGTGGTAAAAAGCTGTAAAAATGTATCATTATGTCTCTCCCTGGCTGTAGTCCATTAGACTTTACATACCGAGGATTGCGAGACCATGAGGATCCAATATGAAATGACCAAACTTCAAATCAAATTCAGTCCCTGCATATTCATTTCCATATTAAACATTAATTGCAAAATAATTAATACTATATATCAGAGTTTCCCAGAGGCCTCTCTGATCGCTGTTAGATCCAGTGACACTGAAAGTGTTTCCCTGAAACTAATGAAAAATGAATGCCTTTAGGCGATGAGATTGCCCCTCTCTGCAGGGTTGCCAGGCCTCATGTTGAGTGTGAACTACACCACTTCATATTTAAAAATTGTTAATCCCTAGAAGAAGAAGAAGAAGACGACTAAATTAGTTGATGTGGGAGTTTTAAAAAAGGATTACGCCGCAATTTTTGTTTCAGCTGCAAACATGAAGCAGTAAACCCATTTTTACAACTGCTTTAATGTGATGTTGCCTTTAAATTTCTTTATATTTCCTCTTTTTATTGCTTATAATTGTATTTATATTTACATTTTGCATAATGCATTTTTGTCTTCTTGTTTTAACTTCACCTTAATTTCGTCTCTCTTATGTTTTGGTAGGACTGTTAAGCTTTTTGTTGTGATATTGCCTTCTGAGTATCCTGTTTCTGCTTTTGCTTTGTTTGTCAAAGCACTTTATAAACTCTGTTTTTAAAGGTGTAATATAATTAAAGTTATAATTATTATAATTACTATCACTATTTTATTTCAAAATTAGGCCTCATGCTGTGTAAAGCCGACAACAAACAATGTGTAAATATCAAAGCCATTAATCACGTCCTATTAGAGACTATCGTGACGCATTTTTGTGGTAAACCCACAGACTGTCCAAATCCTTGTCTAAACAGCCTTCACAGTCAAATTAATTTATGAGTTATTGTTCATGTGAGAGTCGTTATTGATTGGCAGATGAGCGGAAACAAATGAATCATGTTGTACAACTGCTTTGTTTTCAATATTTCCACAATGCGTCAATTCCCTGATGTGTCATTGTGACTTCCTTTCATACTGTTATGTGCTGGTGAGATGTGCTGATGCATTTCCCATGACTCTCCCTCTCTTCTTCTCTCATCTCACTTTGAAAACTGTGAACATCAGTGAAATTGCAGGAAGCAGAAGAACTAAAAAAAACCCTGCTTCTTGTGTAATGCAGAATAACGGTTTATGTGGTGATTACTGGCACCGTGACATTTTCCCACATCTGTGTGTTCAGCCTCTTTTTAAGCCAATTTTCCCCCTGACCAATTGCTAGTGCCGCTAAAAACATAATATTGCAAACCATGAGGGGTGCGAGGTTTACTGACAAAATCTGAATACTTACAAGCTGCAATTAGAGGTCCTGCACGTACAAAAAGTGTGAGTCATTTCGGGGAAAAATAACAGGCACTTTCAGGTGCTAGAAAAAATAAAAAGCCAGACCTCTGAAAGTAACAATCTGCAGGTCACCTGTGCCTTTAACTCCTTGTAGATATATTGCGTGTGCTCTAGCTGTTCAGTGGCCATGGCCAACGCATGCTCCATCCTCTTGAGGGCTTGCATCTGCCTGAGGAGAAACACAGGCACCTTTTAAATATGTATTATCATTTCATAGGGCTGCGACTCCCACATAAAATGAGACAACTGAAAAATCAGGTTCATTATATGTGGATTCCTGTCAAATATGCAGGTGTTCAGTCGCGGAGCTCAGCTAAAGAAATGCTCTGAACTATTCAAATTTATGTAAAATGTCTAAAACTGTTTGAAAATTATATACTGACTATTCACAGGAAAAAAAATATCCATGTTCATACCAAAAAGTACAGCAACAAGCTGATAAAACAAAAAGCAAAAACTCTTCGACTGAATGTCAAATATATGAATATATGGAGTCAAACATATTATTTTCTCTGTTTTCCCATGATAACTACTTCAGTTTGTTTGTTTTCTCGAGATCACAAGTTCTATATATCATTATCTTGGAATAAAATGCTCTTTTATTTCCCCAGTGACAGCACAATATATAGGTTTCTCACACTGCATATTCTTAGCACCTTTTCAGACGAGGTTAACCTAAGCCCAGGGCTATACAGCTGATAATGAACTTCTGCTAGCCCTTGGCTACATTCTCGTTGGAATATGACTGTGTACATTATAGATTAACAGGTAACTGTTTAACAGCAAACAGCAATGTTAAAATGAGCAGGGCTTTATGTAAGAGCAGTGCTCAAACATCAAAATGAGAGGGAACAGTGCAGAAAGG
This sequence comes from Epinephelus moara, assembly GCF_006386435.1. Taxonomy (NCBI): domain Eukaryota; kingdom Metazoa; phylum Chordata; class Actinopteri; order Perciformes; family Serranidae; genus Epinephelus; species Epinephelus moara. The sequence goes on from NC_065528.1 coordinate 16,591,953, forward strand.
AAAGATTGAAAAGCTAAAGAAGTCAACAAAAACGCAAATGAATCAAATTCAATTAGCTACTTTACACACCGGCAACTTTTGGCCCCAAGTTTAGTTGATTTTCAGGGGATGACTCCGCCAACTTGGGGCTAACCCTGTTTTAGAACCGGGGCAGCAAGCACTAGGCTAAAGGTCAGGGTTAGCCAACTTTGTGAAAGCTATCTTAGCTCCAGGATAACAACTCCCTTAGCCCCAGGCCGAGCGCAGGGTGAAAAGGGCAGTAGTCGTCTCGGCCATATAAGGCCTAAATCATTGCACTACCATTGCATTCTGTGTAGCAATCTCAGATGGACAAGAGCATATTTATCATTGCATCACATTTCTCTTCACTCAAGGCCACGGGCTAAACTTGCTTTACGCCTTGCTCCTGTACATAATATACACACTAGCCATCTACATGAGTGTTCAAGTAATCCATGAGTTGTCGGAATGCTTTTAAAGTGTGGTGGAATCTCGGCACACAAGGGCACAGGCCCATGATGTTTAATTTACGTTTAATTTACATTGTTTATGATCTCAAATACTTCTCAAGAGAACAAAGTTTTGCTCTTAAGATCAAGAAAATTATCCCATTATCTCATGAAAATGTCTGTTATTTTGACATGACAAATAAGTTGTGATCTTGAGAACATGTTTACTGTATATTTTAGGTGTATAGTACGTGCAAAAGTCTTTACATGTACAGTGTTGTGCATCAATTCATGGGGACACATTCATATGTGCGATGGAGCCCGTTTCGACATCAATCTGTACCTGTTTTTCTCCCTGAGCTGCACACATTGACTCTCATACAGGTGCTTCCTGTCGCACATGATGTTCTGCAGCTTCATTTCCAGGATACCTCTGATGATGAAAAACACACGACATGCATGAAACCCATGAACAACAGCCTCTGCTCCCAACTCTAAAACTCACTGTTTTTGACTGTCACTGTATAAAAAGTGTGTACCTGTTTCCCATGAATTCAGCCTCCTCCTCCCTGTTGACCTCCTGCTCTTTTAGCAGCTTTCTGGACTGCCTCTGACTGGCCTCTACACAGGCCCTGAGACCCTCCAGCTCCTCATTCAACTCCTTCTTCTTCAGCCTCAGGGAGTGATTTTGCTCGTCCACTTCCTTCACTTGCTGCTCCATTTCAGAAATCTCTGTATTTAGTGCTTCTATCTTCTTTATTGCAGCTCTAATGTGACAGAGAATTTAAAGAGAGACAAAGAACCAAGAGAAAAGTATCTGTTTTACTCTTCAGTTGCACTGTGAGAGTGCACATCTCATGAAATAACAGCATATGTATCCATCTTTTACATACACCCCCCCCGCACCCCCACCCCCACCCCCCCCTCAGCTTTGTGAATTTCAAATTACAAGTCACAGTTCACATGGCTCATACAGACAGCTCCACTGCTTCACTTTCAAGCCAAATATGAATTTGAAATAAACATAAAAGAGACTGCAGTGCCAGTGGAACCATTCTCTGGTGATGGAGGGGCTTAAGACTGCAGCAGCACATGAATACAAAAATTAATGATGTCTGACGCATATATTGTCATGTGTTTTTTAATTAGAGGGACTGAAACCTTTAAATTATTGAGAGGGATCTGACTGTTGCTAACAAGCAGCAACCTCCGCTAGTGAAAAATGGAGCCAAAGCAGAAGTGACAAAAACTGCAGTTCCTCGAACGGCCACTTGAGGCTGGCTCCAAAAGTCAGTCAGAACTTTACAGCAGAAATTAACATGTTTATAGCCTGGTACTAAAAACGGTTTTGCTCTCTATAGCTAAATTTCTCATTTGTGACAGCTGTAACGGGGGTGAATTTTTATATAAAGCACCCATTTAAATGCCACGCCGACAACATTGATTAGGTTATGTACCCATGGTGTAACCTGAATTCGTTTAGCCATAGCCAGTGTGTTTCCACTTCATTAAAGTTAATCGCAACGTTTAGGTGGCCTAAAAGTGTTAGTTTGTACTAAAACCCTCTCAGGAGTTGGATATTTCGGTTTCCTGATAAGTACATTTCGTTTAAATGTTTTTAAGCCTGTTTTTAGCTTGCGAAAATTAGCATTAGCATAATCACAGTTGACCACAGACTGTTGCTGTGTCTCAAATCGTGTACTTCCATTAGTACACTTCCATGTAGTATACTATGTGCACTATGTACTTATTGGTGTAATGCGCGACAGGGTAGTGTTGTCTCAAACCAAACACGCCCGTTGTGCACTTACCAGAAATGACCACCGCAGCTGTTAGCTAGTTAGCAAATTAGCATTAGCATTCGCGTTATCGTTATCGTTCACGGTGCCAAATCATTACAGACTGCTAAATTAACCCAATAAACATACTGCTGGCTCATATCCGACAACAATATAGTGGTGCTTAGTGCAAAAAACACATGCATATGTGTACAATGCAGCGATGTTCATGGTCCTCGGCTGCCATTTCCAGTTTGAAAAGTGGTCCCTCCCCTTCCGCTACTTAGCCAAGATGGCGACCATTGAGGGCGAGAAGTGCCCATAGTTCCACACTCAACTTCTTGACCGTTTTAAGTGCACCATCCGGGTACTCGTAGTGCACTGCATTTTTTCATACTTCTCAGTGTGAACGCACTTATGCACTCAAAATATTAAGTGTAAGTACAGAAGTACGCGATTTGAGACACAGCATGTAAATACACTGTGCTAACCAAATTAGCAGCTAGCGTTAGGGCTAGCTCCACCGTCTCGGACAAAAATTCAATTCAATTCCAAAAATACAAGAGTGACGGTCAAAATGCCAGATTCATGGGTTCAAAACAGGAGTCCACAAACCAATGGGTGATGTCACAGCAGCTACGTCCATTATTTCAAATAGTCTGCAATTGCTACAAATAGTACCTACTTTTTCCATTTACTCATTTGGACCAAAATGTGCCTGGAAAGTTACAGAGAGGAAAGTGAAAAACAAATCTGGCAACAGATGTTTCTGGCAGTAAACTGAATTAAGAAACACACAGTATATTCAGACTAAGTTTGTTTTTCTGCTCCATATCAAAAGTTTACACTGCACACACCCCCTCCTTTAGGAAAACTACAGTAACTGAGTTCATCCACTTAAATTCAGCTCCTTCATGTATGGGAGATAAAGATGAAGGGAAGGAGACAGATTACAGAAGGATTTAAGCCAACTGACAGGGAGTGACTTAATTTTCAAAAGATGTTTCTGCTCTCTTTTCTTCTCAGTGTTGTCTCAGTGAAGCACCCTTACAGGCTCATTTTTTGTCCTCATGTTTGAAACATTAACTCCGTAGCTCTTCCACAATAAAGAATAATAAGGGGCTACATGTACTTACTCCCTCTTAGAGCGTTTCCTCTCACTCTCCTTGAAAATCTGGTCAGGGACGCTGATGAGTTGGGCTTTCTCGGCCTTGTTAGAGACACACACACACACACACACACACAAATGCAAGAAGGCAGATTTGTTATTTTATTGATGGTGTGCTGTAAGCGATGCCCACTCACACACACACACACGCTCTCACACACACAGACCTCTTTGAGCTCTATGATCTCCGACTTGTCTTCCAGCTCTTTCCGCTCTTTCAATATCTGCGTTTCATGCATTTCCACATCTTCTGTCAGACTTCTGTGTGGGGAGTGAGGGCAAGATGCACACACAAAAAGCACGCCTATTATCTGAAGAATTTTTGATTAACCGCACTTAAAAGATTCAGCTGCACTGCATCTGATTAAAGCGGACAATAAGAGCACACCAAGTGAAACTGAAAAGACATAAAGAAGAAGACAATGTCGTGAGTGAGTGAGTGAGTGAGTGAGTCTCTCTCTCTCTCTCTCTCTCTCTCTCTCTCTCTCTCAAAATACCTGACTTCCAGTTGTCTCTGGGAAACCTCTTTCCTCAGATCCTCATGTTTGTCCTGCAGGGCCTTTGTTCTGCTCTCCAGCTCCTGAACATGAGATCACATATTGAGAATATCAGGTCTATGATGACAAATTAATTGAGCTCTGGTTACAGGCAAAATACCAATTCTTTTTACTTATTTCTTAGCATTTAATCCCAGCACTCAGAGTGAGCTCTAACAGCCTTTGCTTTGTACATGGATTTTTGTTTTTGTAGCACTTAAAACTGTCGTTCCTTTGGTTGTTTCAGTGGTTCTAGTTCTAGTTTCATGCCTAAATCCTAATTTTCCTGCCCAAAAAAAAAATAGGTATGACACTTAACAATGCTGAAAACTGTTGGATTACATCGAGCCAGTTTTGTTTGCCTGAGAATGAACGCAAACAACTGCAACTAAATCAGCTGTAATCAATTTAACATGATGAACGTCATGTACTTTAAAGCCCGTTTGTGGTTTTCCTCCAGTATACGTCTACTGTACAAACAGCAAAACAATTAAAAATGTATGCGAGGACTCTGTAATGAAACACATAGCTTATCTATCATGTTTGACAAGTGTGTGTTTGTGTGTGATGGCGGCAAATTGTTTCGTTAGAGTTAATGTCAAACTTAATGTTGTAGGTCAATACGGCATATTGTTTCAATAACACTGGGGGAAAATCTCATTAACAAGGCCCCGACCTTAACACATATACGCTGTTACATGAACAGATTAAATGGCTGAAACTGTTTTAGTAAAGGCAGCTTCTGTTATTCACACAGACAAAGGAAGGTGTTACTTGCAGGGTTATTACAATGACTGTATATAAAGATAGACAACACATCTCCACTTCCTCCTGCTACACAAAAATTAAGCCAATATATCCTGGATACGGCCGGTGCCATTTTGTGCTGGTGACATCATTTAGAGCCTGTGTGTGCACAACCCCTCCGTCGGACCAATAACAAGCCGATTGGCACACACAGCTGTCAATCATGACGTCGAACTCCCTTTTTGTAGCATCGAATAACTGATTAAAACCAAACTTTACGGAAAAACGACCACTGGAACATACATCAGTGTGATAAAAGCTACCTAAAATGACAGAAACCGTCTTTGAGTTTTTAGTTTGGCCCATGTCCCATCTGCAAAGACGAAGGGGGCTTATTCTCTAGACTGCAGCTAGTCTCGCTCACCAGACCTTTCTCAAGTAAAGAAAGGTCTGGCTCGGCCAACTCTCACTTTAAGATTGGAGAAAAAAACGCCCCGGCTGCTTGTATTTCTTTCAACCAATCACAATCGTTCTAGGCGGTGCCACAGCAACAGTGCGCTTGCAAAAATATTGCCGGGGGGAAACAGGTTTTGGTGTAACACGCCCACAAAAATATCCCCGCAAGATCAAACACCGCAAAAGTTAGTAAAGGACGTGTTGAAAACGGTTGAAAACTGCTACACAACCGGAGGTGGTAGGGCGGGACTTCAGCGGGTGGCTCTTTCCACCCAATGAGAGGCTGATCTATGCAGCGAACTTCCGACCACTCAGACTAGACTGCAGCCAGACACCAGAGGCCGAAATGATTTGGCTGCACTTTTGGTGTCATGTCAACTGTCATGTCGTCCATCTTAATTACCTACTATAGTTAATGAAAACTCACAGTAAAATTAAAACTATCCATCCATCCATCCATCCATCCATCCATCCATCCATTTTCATAACCGCTTATCCTCTTGAGGGTCGCAGGGGGGCTGGAGCCTATCCCAGCTGACATTGGGCGAGAGGCGGGGTACACCCTGGACAGGTTGCCAGACTATCGCAGGGCTAACACATAGAAAAGGACAACCATTCACACTCACATTCACACCTACGAACAATTTAGAGTCACCAGTTAACCTGCATGTCTTTGGACTGTGGGAGGAAGCTGGAGTACCCCCAGAAAACCCATGCAAACTCAGCATAGAGGGGCTCCCTCCTGGGATTAAACCAGGAACCCTCTTGCTGTGAGGCGACAGTGATAACCACTACACCACCACGCCGCCCAACAAAATTAAAACTAGCAGATGAAAAACAATTTCCTTAACAAAAATAAAAACAAAAATGCCAGTTTAAAAAACTACAATGAACAATGCGACACAAAACTACAAGTAAATAGAATTCTGCTGTAAGATTGCCGCAAGAATAGCTGATGTCAGCAACCGTAAAATCTTAAAGAAGAAGACAATACAGCAAGAAAATGCTTGGTTTGCAAATGGCAAAAGCTGCGGATAGAAAGCTACTATTAATCAAGGCTTTCCTCTTAATACCTGAAACACTAAAACTAAATAAAAACTGAACTAAAACTAGTCAATTACGCACAATAAAAACAAATACAAAAAAACTACGAATGCATTTCTAAAATTAAACTATTAAAAACGTTTTTAAAAACATAACTACTCAGATGACTTGTATGAACACTATTCAAACATACACCTCTGATGCTGTACATTTTAAGAATAGTTTATTAGTCCTGGGGCAATGCTTTTGTCCACTCAATACTGCCCCTCAATAATTCATGCAGAGCAGTCAAAATGGTGCAACTGCTCCACTGCAATACTGGCTCACTGCAGAGCAGCAAACCAGCATGTGTCAGTGGTTCTAGATGTATTCCGTTGATGTAAATCCTCTTTTCAAAGTTAACTTTTAATGCAACACAACACAAGGACACATGGCCATCTCCAGGATAAATTGGGTAAGTTGCGGCCTTGATTGTAATTCAGCTTCATTTCATAATATTTCTTTTTTCATGTTTGTTTGATCTGTTGAAGGTAACGGGTGAGCCACCTTGACTCATGGGCGCTGGAGTTTTTATATACGCTATGGAAAAGACAACGCCCAGAGGCATGAAAGCAGAACTGAAAGCATTTGGAATGTTTTGTTATTGCGATCAGTAATTGAACAGCAGATGCATAACAGAAACCCAAAATTTAATTAAAGCTGCTGAATTTATTCAACAAGCTCCACAAAGCTCAGAATCTAATGTTCTTTTGCCATTAGCAGCACAGCCGACTGTATTTTGATCAAGCTTGATGATGGGAGGATTGTGAATGTGATACTCCTCGAGACTACCCTGAGGGCACGTTAATATTCTTGATTTTCGTCAACACAATTGCTGAGTTTTGGTGCTGGTGATTCAAGAATTACTATAGATTTTCATGCCCATGCTCAAACTGCACTACACTGTGGTCGACAATATGCATGCCCTACAGCGTACTACAAAATACTGTGGTGTAGAAATGACACAGCATCAAGATGATAAGATTAAAGAAGTGTTATTATTTTTTACCAGGGTTGTGCTGACAGGGGGAAGCCAAATTTAAAGACTTCCATGCAGGTTTTTAATCACTATTTTTTTCTTTCAAGGATGAAATTGTTTTCCCAGGCCCCTCTGTACGGAGTTTACATGTTCTCCCCGTGTCAGCGTGGGGTTTTCTCCAGGTACTCCGGCTTCCTCCCACAGTCCAAAGACATGCAGGTTAATTGGTGACTCTAAATTGAAAAGCATGAATGGTTGTCTGTCTCTATGTGTCAGCCCTGTGATAGTCTGGCGACCTGTCCAGGATGTGCCCTGCCTCTAGCCCAGTGTCAGCTGGGATAGGCTCCAGCCCCCCCTCCACCACGACCCCAAACAGGATAAGCGGTTACAGAAAGTGAACGAAAGAATGAACCATCTCACTGTTAATGTGCAGACAAGTATTGACACTGATGCTGCTATGGTGTGAGTGTTTTCCAGGCTAGCCGAACATCCTGGCACTGACTATTTCCTGCAGTTTGAAGTCATGTGACTGTGGTTTAGTTCTTTTATAACTCTAATGTTAGCTTTTTACTTCTGGCAATTGCATTAATGCTCCAAAAATCATAATAGTGGTGTTTATTTGTGGAGATTATCTTGCTGAACAAAACATTTAAGTATCATAAACTCTTATTTGCCACAGAGCTTATTTTCTGCCATAATCCAAAATGCAATGGCAAAATCCCATTGGCATGATGTTGACTTCTGGGTTGGCCTCCAGAAAACGCATCCCTGCACCACTCTATACACTGCGTTCTTTAGTTGGATTCGGAGCAGATTCATTCAGGAGGTGAGTGTGCTATCAGAACTGTCCAAAGACCAACTTATTTTTAGTTCTGATGTCTGTATATTTTAGTATATATTTGTTTTTCCTCTGAAATAATATATACGTTTTCATTTGTTGTTTTGTTTGTTGCTCTACCAGTCTACCTTTGTGGAGGATTAGCGGGCATTTCTACCTTAATATTCCTGCTTAAACAAAGGTGAAAAACCTTTCTCCATTTGTAACAAGGATTAAAACTTTTTCAACTTGTATGCTGTCACTTTGTCCAAACAGCACGATCGTAATATCAAATCTTTTGGCTTCAAATGGCCCCGAAAAAGAGCCAGTGGCAAGTCTTCATACCGAGGGATTAAACCTGGATGGAGGCTTAAAGTAAAACTCATATTCATCCTCTCGGAAGACCCTTGTTGCGGGAGTAATCCACGTCTCTGAAACTGCACCTGGATGGTGCAATGATGAACTTACAGCAGGTTTCGGATGAATCTCATTCTCTTTCTCCAGATACTGCTTCTCTTCCCAGAGACTGCATCGGGGCGAGGTAAAGTGAGGTGAGGTAAGGTGAGGAGAAAATGTGAAAAAAAAAAGAACAAAATGTGTTATTAAGAGAGACAAACAACATGTTTCAGTTCCTGGTTAAACAGAAAGAGCAGTGCAATGAGTGGAACGGGTATTTACATTTTTAAAAATACACTAATGTGCAGTCTCCAGTTAACCGAAACTAATACTCAATTCCTCTTACTTGAAAGAGAAAACACCAAAAAACAAAGAAAGGTGTGGGTGTCAAGAGTTTGGAATAGGTTGCTATAAAACCCATCTAGTGAGTGAATAAGAAAAACCCCGATGTGCTTTACCTTCGACACATATTATATAAAGAGAACCAGCATGTACAAACTCTCATACATAAACACAAAGACTCCTTAATAAAGCACCCAACACAGTATAAATGTGCATATAAAAACATTATTTCTATGAATTTTTCATTCCCCTGCGGCAGATGCTTTTTGAGCAGTTGATTAAAGTTTGTACGAAACAATTTCGAGTCAACTGTGTCATTGTGGAAAAATCTTACATTAGCACATAGTGTACAGCTACACGTTTCACAAAGTAAATGATATTAATCTTCCTGACAAGCTGATATATTGGATATTAACTGATACAGAGAAAGCTGCATGAATGCTAAAATATGTGACTGTGGGGGAAAAAAGTGCTGAATTCCTGTGTGTATGTTTGGCTAAAGATAAAGGACGCAAAGATTTGAAAAAGGCATATTTGCATGGTGAGCATCTGCTTGTCATATGCAGACCGCTGGCCATTTGGACAGGAGAGGAGGAGGTAGACAGAACAGAGGAGAAGTCAGGAAGAGGGAGGAAGATTAGGCTGGAGGGGATGAAAGAAGGGGCGAGGGAGAAAGAGACAATGAGGACAAGCGAGGCTCACAACCAAACACTGTCACAAATAATATGCGCGCTCACTGTCTAATCCTGTCTGTTACTGCATCCTCTGAGAATGCTCTGTAAGTGGTTTTCATTTAATATTTCAATTACCGCCGGGCCTTCAACGCTCTGCCGCGGTGTGCGCGCTATGCACTAAAAATCACTGTATCCTACAGATCATATCTTTGCAATACAGTGCTGAGTGTATGTGCTGTGAGTGGAATAATATTGCTGAAGCAATCCAGGGTCAAATGCAATGCGGGGAAGATAAGAAACTAGATCTGCTTGAAACAATAAAGGACTGTTGATTAAATAAAGAGTATCAAGAATATTAGAGTTGGATTAACTTATTTTTCTTCCTTCCTCTGACTTTCTGGGATACATCTGTGAGCTGAATTCAGAGCTCACACTTCAATTACTGTATCTCCGGTGCTTAAAGGGCGTGTATGAGAAATTCAGAGTTGTCTGCACACAGTTCTCATGATGGACTTGGACTAAACAGGGCGGCTAGCAGCTAACAGTGCTAAACAATGGCAAAAGTGCTGACAGCGCTAACGGTGTTAACCAGGGGGCAACCGGAGTGTGAACACAATGCTTCTGATATGATTTCATGCAGCAAAGGGCCACAGGCTGGAGTCGAACCCAGGCCGCTGCTGCAACAGCCTTGTGCATGGGGCGCCTGCTCTATCCACTAAGCCACCGACGCCCGACCGTAAAAACAATTTCAAAACTGATAATCTAAGATTTTTTAGGGGATTGGGGGGGATGCCCTTTTTTAAAGTGAAAGGACAGCCAGAGATTGACAGGAAGGTGGAAGAGAGAGGGTGAGCGAGAGGACGGCCCTTCAAAATTGATAACTGAAGTGATTTTATGGCTGACCCTTCAGCTGCTTTCATCCTCTACACATCAACAGACAGTGACAATTCAATGTTACTTTTAACTTGAGAGCTCACATACCCCAAGAGATATTTCACCTGCTGTCATCGTTGACACACAAACCGACACTTTTAAGGTATACTATGCGCGATCGTTGGTTACTGTTAGTAGCGAAAGTGAAAGTTAAAGCCATTTGTTTGGTGTTTTGCCTTTCTATTGTGTTTTTTTTCTGCACTGTCTCTTGGATGCCTGCTGCTTAACGTCTGGCACCTGCGGTCAGGTGCCAGACGTTTACCTTTTTTTAACGCCCGGATCTGACCTGAGCGCTGAGGGGGTACACGACCACAAGTGTCTCAAGCACAGATCATAAGAAAATAGTGCATAGTCACTGCAGAAAAAACCCTGTCACACACTTCATTTCATCGTTTAACTATTTACACTGCCCACATGAAACTCTCGGGTGCTTCGATTTCAACTGCTTTCATAGTTTACAGTGAATACTTTCATTTCAAACATATAAGCTGACAATCTGACTGCCTGCAGGGCCTACTGTAAAAACTTGCCTATTGGCGCTCAGCTGAAATTTCAGTTGCTTTCATCATTTACAGTTCAACTTCAGCTTTCATCTCTTTAAATGACAGCTCCACTGACTGCTTTGAGTGCTTCAATTTGCAACTCCCATTTAAAATCTAACACACACACACACACACACACACACACAAAAAAGGGAGGTTTTTACATGTTTCTGCCTTTGTACTTGCAATTTTTTAGCACGTTAAGCACACTAAGATTCAGAAAATAATGCCTTTTATAGTGTTCACTGGCCTCTAAAAAATGATTCGATCCAAGAAGGAAAAAATGTTCTATGACACACGCAACCTTTAACGAGGGATCACAAGTAAATGTTGCTTTGTTTTCAAGGGTCAGAAGCCAAAATGTTTGGGAACCACTGCTGCATGTTATCATGTTGCTTAGCAATATCCCAGTAACCTCCCTTTGGCCCTTTAAACATCGAGTTTGTGTACAGAAAAAGAGGGAGATACTCGAGTTATTTTCCATGTCTGTGGGTGTGTTTGACCCTTTGGACACGCTGGTGTTGGTGTTGAGTGAGTTGGGGGGAAGGAAAAGAGAAACCTGCAGCAGAAAAGAGGAAAATTGGTTGTGATGAGAAAAGAGACTCGTGGGAGCGATAGGAACGGATTAGAGGAGGGGAACAGAAACCGAGTCCAGAGCTGACGTCAAAAAACTAACCAGTGCAGAGAACTCAGACAAGTAAACAAGTGACATCCAGAGCAAAGAAAATCCACTTAAACTCTGTATTTGTATCATGAATTGTGTACATCCAGTTTTACCCATGACATAAATCTTTGAAAAATGTGGCTACTTAAGGGACACAACATTTAAGGCAAAGGGAATAAAATTCACCCCTGCAGAAACAGCATCATTCCTCTTATAACAAACCAAAACTGTGTATATTTCAATGATAAAAACTTATATGGGAAGGAGAATTGTGTTGTATATAACTTGTCTAAAAAGCAAAGACATCTGTGTGCTCAGCTGAGATCTGGTATTTCACTTGTGACTGCTGAAACTGGATGGTATGGTAATCGAGAAGGAGAAAATTGGATCTGTCCAGTGTGCTGTCTGAACGATACAGAAAATGAGTTCTATTTTGTTATCTGCCATGCTTTTTTATTGTGAACTGCACATTGCTTTTTAGCGAGACAAAAAACTAGATATAGGTTTTGTAAATATGGAGGATGCACAACGACTGAGGTGGCTATTCACATGTAAATTACCCAGTTGTCTGGAGAAAGCCCGGAAGAAGGGGGGAATACAAGCTCTTTATTGAGATAATCTATCAACATTTGTGAATAGTTCATTTGAGATATTGCTTTTTTGTTGTTTCTTTTCTTTTCCTTTTCCAAGTTTTGTATATGCATGACCATATGATGTATAAAAGGAATGATAAAAAGCTGAAACTGATATTGATTTTTATTTAGATGGGTCTTTTTAGGTGGCTAAAATACATCTTGCTGCAGCCCCATCCACAGCACTTCGACATTTAGTTTCCGTGCTGGTAATTCAGCTCACCAATGGTGCTAGCAAAGCAACACGGTACATAAAATAAACATGGCGGAAATGTCAAATAGGTCGGACAAAAGTGTTTACCTATAAATCCTTCAGCATTATGGCTAAACAATTAACAGTTACAGTGATACAGAAAAAATGCACACACAGTACCAATATTATTTGTGTGTCTTTTACTCTTCACCCTCATTTTCACCCTCAGTTGCTGCCTCCTTTAGCTCACCTCAGTGTTTGGTCCCTAGTAACTTACTGTGCGTGTGTGTCCATGCATGCATATGCTCTCTACTGTACACAACTTCCCTTTGCCCCACACACAGTTTCACTTCTTTGTTTTGCCTTTACTCTCCTCCGTCTCTGTGCTTCTGTCAGTGGTGTGAATCATCTATGTTTGTGAGACGGAGCTGAACTTTGTAATAGATATATATTTTAGAATCAGCCGTCAATTTCATTTGACTCAATATCTGACTGAAAATGAAACTTGCAGCATGAGCGACTGCAGTAACGTGTGCATGTATATATATATATATATATATATATATATACACACACACACACACACACACACACACACACACACACACACACTGTATATACAGCTCACCATCTCAGTTGGTGCTGTGTCTTGTACTCTCTGTCCTCTGTAGCTCTCAGTTCATTGTATGCCTGGAGGAGCTGTTGCCTCAGTTCATTGACCTCACTTTCAGGCTCCTCAGAGGTGCTCTGCTCCTCTGTTCTCTCCACCTCAGCCTGCAGCCTCTCCAGCTCAGCACGACACCTCTTTGCTTCTCCCAAAAGGTGGATTTCAGAATCCTGGGTACTGTTGGATGAAACAATGATTTAAGTGTATGATATGCAGTGTGCAGATACTATTTCTTAACTGCTGGGTACCTTTACACGCATTTGAACAGTCCAAAATGCAGGTAAAATATTTATCCACTCCACAATTTTATATGACTCTCATCTCATAAACAGATTCGTGCATATGCAAGATTTTAGTATCGGAAGTGATGGGTTTTCATTTGTAATCTGTGTAACACTGACCAATAGTGTTTGAATTGTAAAGTAAAGAGTAAACAGTGCGGGGAGGCAGAGTGCATTGGTTGAAATGCAATCTTGGAACCCTTCGGGTATTGTCCAATGACAATTTAACTTTCTTTTAACTTTATTTTAAAAAATGTGTTTGCATTCATATACAGTTGTGTTAAGGATTATCCAGAGGAATGGAAAATTGTCCAGCCTATTTCTCCTAGACATAACTGAGCTCAGTATAACATCAATATGAGATTTTGACCATTTTTGATTTTACATACTTATTAAATTCAAGCGCCTGAGAAATAGCCTTCCTCTGTCTCATCCCATTCCTAATTTAAGATCTTAAAATCCTTTTTTTCCTCTCTCACTGCGGTGATCTTTTTCATTTGTCTGAAATAGTCAGCTCTTTAGATAACAGTAAGATCCAAAAGGAGAACTTCATTGGCTTATAAATAAATTTATCTCAGTGATCAAATTCAGGTTTCAACTCTGTGTATTTTATCTCTTAGGGTTGTGAATCCTCCGAGAAGCCTATTAGCACAGCTAAAGAACTCCTGCTGTTTTATTCTTTTGCTCCTTATTTTTCTTAAAGGTGGTTTAGGAGAAACAGATCAGGAGTTAGTAATCTCCAAATAAGAAGCTAATTTATTTCTGATGAGACAATGACAAGAGGACTGTGAGCTGCAAAATTTTCCTCTGGGTAGCCAAAATGACCTGCACACGGAAGAGGAAGTCTTGACCTGGATATCCACTGGCTACACAAGATCTCCATGGATATATATTTAGAAAAATGCATACAACATTGGAAGTGGAGCTCCATTCATTCAGGAAAGTTGCCCAGTGGCGCATGAAGCCAAAAAAGTTCGACTTCCCGGGTGTAAAGTCACCCGAATATTCCGCATCGAGGGCCCATGGAGCAAACACACCAGAGACTTCTGCCGGCCCAGCTGGCTAACTTACGGTTTAGCCCTCTGCTAGCTTGAATGGGATAAAATGATTTAATTGTGTGGCTTTTATAGACTAGACGCATAATAGACTGAATGGATCAAATTTCGATAGTGAAAGACATTTCACTGAGGTTGTGACACTCAAAAATAATTAAACCCAGATTTACAGACAACTCTTTCACTATATAAGTCAATGGGAAAACGTTTTTTTGGCCCCATGGCTTCACACGATAGACCCAGAAGTTGTAATTCCATGGCAGCCATTCCCCCTGTTGCTCCCAGAGGCTTATCTCCAACAGACCGACACCTGATTGGTTCCAAGATTGAGATAATTCTTTCTACATGAGAACATGACAGTATACTGCATTTCAAGAACTACTTGTTTTGCAAATTTTCACATTATCCTAAGATAGTATTGACTGTATCTCATGATTCTTTGGGAACATCGTGCTATTTTGAAGAAGACTTAAAACTAGCGATTGAGATCTTAAACTTACAAGGAAATGTTTACTGAGGTCATTTTCACAATGACTTCTGTACAATTGGTCTTCATTTTTGCAACCAGTGGAGTTGCCCCCTGCTGGCCATTAGAAATAATGTAGGTTTAAAGGCACTTGTGCATTAGCTTCACTTTTCAGACTCACAGACAATCCCTTGATTTGAACATATAGTAGCTGCTGATTCCCATGACAGACTTACTAACGCTGACTGGATGTAATGTGCATATTCAGATTGTTTACTTGTTTTCACAAGAAATTACATAAATATTTAGTTGTTTCCACAAGAAATTGGGGTCTCGAAAGTCAATTTCACTTCATCTTCATATTATGTGCTTTGGTGGCAATTTTGAGAATCAGTGTTCCATTCAGGATGTGATAAAGCTTAAAAAAGACGGACGTTTTTGATTGACAGTTGTGGTGGTTAACACCGTCTCAGTTACATCCTTGCTTTCACCTCTTTGCTCAAATTAGGATTGCTGGCTCCACTAACTGAGTGAGAAGTGACCCCAATCCAAATGTCTCCTCAGAAGCCAGCAGCTTGTCACAGATGCTACTTCCACCCTTTCTCAACAGTGTATAAGAGCAGCACAACTAGATCTGATAAGGAGTTAAAAGTCTTCTTCAAGGACACCTCAGTGGGATGGGTTCTGGCTGCCACAAGAATTGAACTTCTCTACTGGGCTGTACTCTCAGCATCTTTGCAGTCATAATGCATCCTCAAAATGTAACAGACACAAAATCAAGGGTGAAATGAACAACAACAACATACCTCTTCAGCGCATCATGAAGTTGCCTGTAGCTGGATTTCAGTTGGGTTACTTTGGTGTGGCTGATTTTGCCCAATGACAACAACTGAGGAGGACAAATGCAGAAATATTACAAATCATAGAGACATGAAAAACAGTTTGCAAAGACGGATTTGCAGGGAGCGCACAATATTTAAGCAGTATCACATAAGAGGGAGTGCTGATATGCAATACAACAGCACAACCTCAAGTGTGATATTGCTTGTATATAAGCAACCTTGTCTCCTTGAAATTACATTTGTATACAGCTAATCTGAAACAGTCCAAGTGCTTTTGTTTCTTAAACCCAAGACAGCAGTCTAGATGTAAACCTGTAGTTCTGGAGTCAAGGTCCTGCACTTTGTACACCTGCTATTCTCCCCAACCACCTCTTCCTGGAGCTTACATGGTACATGAATGCAGCATTTCATTACCTGCAAGAAACGTCTCTGAACATAATCTAGGCAGGAATTACATTGCCGCAACAATGTAATTAGAAAGCAATTTAGTAACACAAAAACATAATTTCTAGGAAACCGGCCGGGGTGATACAAGTGCCATTTATGTCAATAGTCATAAGCGACAACAGATTATGATTTGTTTGTTTATTTAATCATTTATTTGGCTCCGCCAGCACAAATAGTTCTGCAACTGGGCTGGGACTGGACTGTCGCCAGCCAACACAATAACATCCCTTCACACAGGCTTGCTACTTTGTGTCATGTACATTTATCTGTATGTTTCCATGTGCAACCAGTGAAATAAGAGTCTGTTGATCAAACAGTGCGTTGCAATATTAGTTGATGTCATAGGAGCACACCTGGAGGTTTGCAGTTAAGTATTCAGGCTTCTTTTCTTCCCTCCTTCTTCTTCTGATGACCATTTGGGATTTGACTCAAATCTTATTTGTGGAAATATGTTCAGCTTTTTATGACGACCATTATTGTAGGCTAATTAACGTATAATGTCATTAATGGTTTAGAACACCTGTACAGCAAAGTGATACATGCATTAAAGTCCCAGTGATGTTACACTGTATATCAGCACTCACTGAGGGCCTCTCGTCCAATCCAATTACTTGGTTGGAACTAACTGTTGTATAAAATTGATTACTTATGGTTGATAGTAATTCTTAGAGTGACCAGTATTTCCAAACTCCTATCAGCAAATGATTGGTGGCTGGGTTTTTAAAAAATTTCCCCCAGTGTCAATCATCCACATCTGAGCAGTGCGGCTACACTCCAGACATTACAGCAGTCCTAAACCGTTTGGCTTCGTTCAGCTAAGTTGGCAGCAAATCGTCCTGCATGGGTGTGCCAGCTCAGGTTGCACCACTTCAAAGTCTTTGATCTGACCCAGAGCTGCATGTATAAAAGCCAAGACATTAATAGAATATCACATTCTGTGGAAATCTCTCGCTGCCGTTTTTCCGGACGGAATATTCAATAGGACGATATTGCTTTGAAACAGATACAATTCTGACCAGTAAGCGCTTTGGTAATATTGTTTAGTGACAAAATTAAGTTGCAGAAGTTGAAACTAAATCACAAGAGACTCCAAAAGACTTTCAAATGTCATAATAGCCAGAACTTTTTTGACAAGAATTGCTTTATTTTTTGCTGTAATATGCTCAAACTTCAGTTATAAGAAAAAGCTCTTTTATATCTGCCTGAGCTCGCCAACACAAAGTGTGTTCAACCACAACAGAGCCCAACTCCCTGATGTCTGTAAAGAGGATTTAATCCAAGTTGGGCTGAATAAACCTTAATCATCACAGCAGATCACAGCATCTGAGCACCTTATCACAATCAGTATAAAAAACAACCCCCCCCCAACTGTCTGAGATCTCAAAGGGAGAAGAAAAATCATTCAGAGTGGCCCATAAATAACCACAAGTAAGTACAGTTCTTCAGACCACAGGTACCATTAGCCCTGAATGATTTGAAAAAGTTGATAAAAACAGATACGCAGCTGTGAAACCTTGGTGAAAAGAAAACAAAAACACAGCACAGAGAAAGACATCAGGTCAACAGCGTCGCAAAAAGAGAAAATTATCACTAAGAGTTGTTGTTAAATTTCTCTCTGTGGGGACGTAGTTCCGTGTGTGTAAACAGTGATATAAACAGAAGACCGGTGTTGTTCCCTCTTATCTTCAGAGCCAGGTTGGTAGAGAGGGGAGTAATGAGGGATAGCCTTGTCTGTATCAAAGAGTTGCAGAACTGAGGATATCTCAGGTCGGACGGTGTAGCCTGTAATCTAACGGCAATGAAAACACACAAGCGCTCCGATTATATATATACACACACACACACACACACACACACACACACACACACACACACACACACAGGCTGATAACTCACCCCAACTTCAAACATTTGGGATAGCCGATTATGTTTTTAGATTCATTCCATTATATTGTTTATCTGGCTGTTGTCAAATGTGCTCGCGAGTGCCCGACCACGTCCCAAGGGCTGAGAGGACAGAGATATGAACGTTGTGAATGATGCAGATTAGGGCACTCGTTAATATGATTTATTCAGATGTTTTTTCTGTCAGTTTGCATTAGCAGGCACCCAAGGTCACGTCACTACGAGCGAAACACCTGACAAATATTACTTTTACTTGTTATATCCACTCACTTTTACATCTTGAAATAGTTAAGTGGGTCATCTGGTCCGGATTGATGTCTTTAACTTTAGTCATGTAATCTAATAATAATTCCTAAAAAAAGCTTATTACGGGAACATCAGAAATTATCTCATCGCACTGAAAAGAAATAACAATTCAGGACAAAATCTGAGGATGAATAACACATCAAATATGGCCAGTGTGTGTGTTGTCAGCAACATAGTGATGCGACAGACACACTGGCCATACGCTGGGCATTTATCTGAGAAAAGCAGCCTGAAGCGGTTTCAGGCAGCCTCTCTAATTCCGCTGCCAAGACTTATCTTCAGCGGTATAGAGTATTGGAGGCTTTTATGGGGTGGCTGCATAAGGCTCACATGTGGCAGACCATCTTTGAAGTGCGATACAGACAATCACTGGAAGATATTTACACGGGCACATGGACTCACATACCTGTTCATCTACCCCCCCCCCCCCCGAGCATGTGATCTGTACAGAAGCAATAAACCTTCCAGTAATATGGCTGTGTGGTGCAGCAGGTATGTGAAGTGTGTAACAAAAAGAACCTGTGGGCTTTAATACTCTGCGCCCTCAGGGAGAGAAATAATGACCACGAGGCACAGCGCTGGATTCCACTGTGTGATGAAGAGAGCCACCATCCCTCTCTCCCTCGTGTGTGTATCTCTGCCTTCATGTCCTTATATTGACTGTTTGAACTGGAGTCGAGCCTACAGCGAGATTGAATCACTTTGTTAGGAGAAGTTTTGTGCTGTAATATTTTCCTCTCTGGCGTATTCCTCCATCAGGGCTGAGAGCCACTTCAGTAGATGAAATCAATTATCCAAAACTGTGTCATTTCTCTAGAAATATGACAAGTGCGTGAGACATCCAATGCCCAAGAAAAAACACAAAATCCAATTACATGACCCGTGGTTATGAATCACATAATACACCGGAACAATAGCCACATCCTAAAAACAAATAATCAGTGCCAAGTTAATGAACTCACGAGTTTATAACAAGACTCCCAAGTAGGGCAACATACATAATGTCACTGGGCGAGGACCCAGAACTAAGAACTGTTCACTCTGTAGAACAAACAATTCATTTTAATTGCTTGTGTTGCTTAATTTCTATGAGATGCTTCATGAAATTGCTTAAGGTATGAATAATGTTTGTGGTAGAGTAAGCGCAACATCAATTAAGACAATGTTAAAACCACCATAAATGACCACATAACCACATTATCATTACAGGCAAAATCAAGCGTATTGTTTATTCATAGAGGACTTTATTATCTATTCCATCAATGGTGACATCACAGCAGTTTTTACATTTTTAATTAAGTAAGCCATTGTGTAACTTCACCAACAGCTGCGGCCGCAGAATGGAGCGGTGAGGAGGATAAGACTGAGTCCAAACTCAGCCTACATCTGCCACACCGAAATATCATTGAGCAAGGCATGGAGGACGCAAATGAAACAAGAATTTTCATGTGGGGAAATAAAGTTCCTGAACAAGTTTTCTATAAATGTATTTATCGGTATAAACACCTTGAAATTTTTAAAAGGGTCTCCAAAACAAGCCATTCCCCCGGCTTTGTTTATTTTAACAATTTGCGCTACCAAAACGTCCCATTTCTCTTCATTAAAAAATTAGAGCCTGCTCCAAACACACAGTGTTAAATGCAAGAGAATCATTAAGCAGCACAAAATAAATAAAGAGCAGCCAGCAGTTTCAATTAATGATATCCACACTGACAGCTCATGAGGCGAGCAAAGCGAGCAGAGCCATTTGGGGTTTTAGAAGAAAAAAAAAAAGAAGCTGTTTTGCATTTATTTCTGTGACATGTTGCAGGTGGCTGCTGTTGGTTTGAGATCGCGTTTTGAATTTACATATTTTGTTCGTGCTGGAGATGAAGAGAGGCTGTCGAAATTCGGTCCAAACTTTCCTGACACAACACAGGACAATCTTGTATCAGGAGAAGAAAAACATTAAAGAGCGCAGATTGGCTTTTCATAAAACTAGGCTGTTTATGCAGGAAGGAGACTCACATATTTTTCTAAATTGGTGCTACATGACCAGAGGAAACAGAGGAAAAGTGCTGTGGCATTCACTTTTGCTAGAAGAAGGGGTAGAAAAAGTTACCACAATGCACTGTGCCCCACTGGAACAATAAACACTCCCACCGGTTGTTGCCGGAATTCAGGTTTGCCCATTTTTGCACAGGAAACAATATGGCAGCCAGCTGGTCACAACTTATTAGGGCTGTACCCAAATATTCGGATATTCGAATATTTGTTTCTATGGGTAGGTATTCGTTATGAAAATTTGGTATTCGATATTCGTTTTTTTATTTACTTATTTTTTTTATATATATATATTTTTTTTTTTACATTTTTTTTGGTGATAAATGTAGTCTTTTTGTTGTTGGTAAATGTAGGTTATCAATAAAAATCAAAACTTTTAAATTGCATTGTTAAAAATGTGAAAATATAGTATCGCCTACCAACGGAGCTTGTGCGCACGGCAGGCTTGAGTGCATTCGTCTGAGGCTGTGGATCAATGCCAAGTTTTACCACTTTATCACTATTCCCTCAAACTTGTAGCTGTTTTTTCATTATCTTTTGAATTTAATATGAATTATGGAACCGTTTTTGTCAACGTTTGTTTCCCCCGTTTTGTACAATAAATTATTGTTTAAAGTTTCAACAAGTTTCTTTTGGAGTGCGTGACACAAGTGTGTTTTGAAAACGACCGCGGACTGTCACCTGCTCAACGCATCAGTACCTTCGGATGCCATGACAGTAATAGCCAATAATGTCAAAATATCATTTACAGACCGATTTAACAGACGATCACTGCTGCCCGACCCGCAGGTCCATTTGCGGGTCCCGCGGGTTACGGGTCGACCCGCGCATCACTACTCAGCTCAGTCTTAAAAGGCTGTACACAACAGTAAGGCTATAGACATTATATTCTATTCAGGCCGGCAGAACCAGCAGCGCATCGGCTCTACAGTGCACGGCACTGCTGATTAACCATTTTATTGCAGCACAGAGTGTCTGCCAGCAACCAATTACTTGCAGAGGCTTCCTACAACTTGTTTCAACGATTAAACAGGATGACTAGCCAATGTGAAAATCAAAAGAAAGCATAGAATAATGTACTGAAGGAGACTGTTGTGCCATCACATTTTTTTGTGGTTTGATTGCAAAGATCCGGTTGCCGCTGTGCAAAACTCCGCAATACAATTAGGTCCGAAAAACCCCCGGAGGAGTGCTTCGCAAGGAGTCTTTGAAAGGAGCCGAGCCTGGCGTAAAAGAGAGAGCAGGCAGCACGGCCGCAGCACGGCCACAGCACGTATTTTCAGCCTCTATTTTTACAATTCAGGAAACAGTATGGATGCTTCTTGCGGTGCGCTGTTGGAAAATATGTACTGTTCAGTTATTCATTGCACCTATTTCTGGAAGTGTACTTCTGGAACAGATGGAGAAGCAGAACAGCGGGCGTAGTCAAAGTCAAACTTAACCGTTGTCTGTGCTGGGTCTCAAAATTTGCTTTCACTCACAAGTAGCTGCTCTTCTCATCCATTGATCTGATCAACTCTGATTGAATCGACTGATCAATTATCCACCCGCAACTCAAAACTCCACAAACTGCTGCTGGGGAAAAAACATTTGTGCTTGCGCTGTGTTCACGGATCCGCTAAAATTTCCAAATTTAAAGAGGGAACACAGACGGATACACAAGGATACAAAGAGATTCTAATTCTATGGGAAATAGTATCATTTTCACGTACTACCTATATTGTTATGATACAAAGCTGGTTGAAAATCAGCAGTTTTCCCTTTCAAAGATACCATGTCATGTAGGCTATGTTGTCACTAATTATCCATCGAAACACATCTTACCTAAACTGGTTTGGCTTTACTCGTATTAACGTTTATCTGCTCTGAGCTAAACTGTGCCATCTGCAGCTGTGTTATGTAAGAAAAATGAAACATCAAATCAGGGTAGAGTACTGGCAGGTGCTCAATACTGTTGAGCTGGATTCAGGGAAAATAGACTCTGAAGGCTCGAATGATTCTTTTGCCTAATTTGCAACATCCTGAGCAAGCCGTGTAAATGCGAAAAAAAAAGAGAAAAAAAGTTGTTTGTACTAATTGAAACAAGCCCTCTTTATTGTTGCTGCTGGCTAACCATGGATCTTACATTAATTGTGCCCACCTGAGTCTCGTTTGGAACTGAAGAGTGACTGGTGGAGTTGACAGATTTCATTAAGGCTTTATAATCTGAACTGGGTCAGGGGATGAGGCCTTTAAATTTTGTGCTGCCGACGTCCAAAACCACAAAACAACGCAGTGTGAAAAAGCATCACCTGAACATCAGTTGAGCGGATAGTTCCTGTGCACTGACTCATTTCGCTCTTCAGGGAAATGAGCAGACTTCAGAGTGAGGCAGGACGGCAACATGCGCTGACTGCAGGACCTCCCCCCCTGCCCCCCCCCACCTATAATCTGTCTGCATCTCTGTGGTTTTTCACAATGCTGCTGATATGGTGTTTTGCATTACGCAATAGTACTGCCCCTCCCATCCTCTCTAACTCAGCACCCTCCCTCCTTCTCTTTCTCCCTCCCTCCTCCCTCACTCGTCCTGATATTAATGACACAGCTATCTGAGGCAGCGGCAGTTCCCCTGCGCTCTCCCTCCTGCAGGCTGCACTCAGACACACATACACTCCTAAACCAATAGGATACTGGACATACATTCACACACACCTATACTTACAATTGCTGCTGCAGGCACAGACTCGCACGCACTACTGCACGCATTCAGACACTTTGAGTTCACATCAGAGGCAGTTGCACACTTTACACACACTTATTTCTCCTTTGCAAATCTAACACGGGAAAATGAGGACAATTGTGCTTTGCGTTTGTGCCAGCCTCCTGCTTACAGCCGCCTTGGTGCCGCGCACCAGCCGGGCAGCGGACTTCCCTGTCAACTCACACCAGAGATGGGACGCTAGAGGACCCTTTTCTGTGGGATCTGAACCTGGGACTCCCGCCTCCTGCCCCATTAAACTGAGACCCTCGGGCCAGTGTGGGAACTCCGGGGCCGGCGCAGAGGAAGGGGAGGACTGCCCTTACCAGCTCACCCTGCCTCCACTCACCATCCAGCTGCCCAAGCAGTTCAGGCTGCTGGAGAAGACGATGAAGGAGCTGCAGAGCCTGAAGGAGGTGGTCAACAAGCTTAAGAGCGGGTGCCAGGAGTGCCGCGGGGCACGGGGCAATGGACCTTTTGGGCATCAGCTACCTGACCAGGGACAGACGCATGTCCCCATTCAGAGGGATGCTGGGGATGAAGTGAGAGTGGACCTGACAGGACAGGACGTGCAAGGTGGGTCCAGCCAGGAGGAGAGGGGAGATGGGATGGTCCCTGGAGCTACTGTGGACGCTGCTGGACTGGGGCATGGTTCTATTTTTGGAAAAATTACACCGAGCCCGTTCACAATGCAGGAGATGCAGGTAAGAGGCACAGTTCAGTCTCATAAAAAAAAGAGACAATTTTTAATACTTTTAATTGGAAAATACAGGATTTTATCAAGGAATGAGCACTACTGTTAAATACACTTGGTCCAATGCAAAGATGATAACGTGTGTATATGTATGAATTCAGAATATCTTTTTATGAATTTCTGAATTCCAATAAAAGTTCAGTGTATGTTTTGTCAATCAATAGTTTTGATTTTGCTTAAACAGTGTAAAATCAGCACACATTGTGGAGCATATAAATATCATTTAAAGGCTTGGACAAACAGTGCAATAGTGGCACTGCACCAATTTCTGTGTTTCCATCAAAGCCATGTAAAGTCCCAGTAAGCCAGTATCATTATCAGCCTTGTGAAGATTGGACCTGAACAAACTAAACCAGAATGTGCTTTATAAACACTGTAGGGACAAAGTCACCTAAAAATGTGCCCAGTCAAATGCACCCAGCTGGAATGTAAACTGGCCAGATGTTAAAAGACCTGTAAAGTCCTACCTGGCACCGATCCCCCAGGGAAAATTCCTGGTACTGTAAACAGGGTGGGGAACCAGCGTCAGACAGCAGCCAAATGGCGGTAAATTTTTGCTCCGTTTGGTAAGTTTGTTGACTCTCACAGCCAC
This sequence comes from Epinephelus moara, assembly GCF_006386435.1. Lineage (NCBI taxonomy): Eukaryota > Metazoa > Chordata > Actinopteri > Perciformes > Serranidae > Epinephelus > Epinephelus moara. The sequence goes on from NC_065528.1 coordinate 16,616,437, forward strand.
TTTGGCAGACGGCCAAACATCACGCAGACTCTATTCTAAAATTCAAATAGGCTGGTGAGACAATGAAGGAGGCTGGTGACTTCGGTAATCCACCTGCTTTGTATGCTGTGCACAGAAATAATTTCCTCCTCCTACCCCCCCCATTGCTCTGGCCCTTCCCAGGTGAAGCTGAATAGGATGTCAGCCAGCCTGCGCAATGCTAGGAACCAGATCTCGGCCATGCAGGGTCGTCTGGAGGGGCTCAACCTGCTCAACATGGACAATGTGCAGGCTATGGTGGACAGGCGGGTGGAGAACATCACCGGAGTGGTCGACAAACTCAGCTCCACCTGCACTACCCAGTGTGCAGTACAGAACAGCCCTCAGTGTAAGCCTGCTTTCACTAAGATTTTTCTTTTTGCCATTTTGAGTGCTCCAATCTTTTTCTCCCTTTATTTTGGTTCATCCTTTCAAAGCCTCCATCTTCTCAGCTATTTACTATACATGTATTCTCTTTTGAGCGAAGAAAAAAAAAAGAGCTTTCTGTGTTTTCTATTGTGTTATATTCTATTCTATTCCATCTTTGCAATTTCAAAGATACCTCTCCACTTCTCAGGTATTTCAATTTCTAAAATCTTTCACAGCGTGATCAACAAGGCCTTTTTTTCTTTTATCTTCTCTTCTATTCTTTTCTATTCCCTTGAATTCACCACAGATGTTGTTACGGTAATGAAACTCCAGCGCACACACACACCATTCACATCCAGCAGTTTGATGTTGCTTTGAGTTGAATTTTCTGGCATAGGATCTATCCAATCACGCCTAAGTGGACATGGCGACTTGTAATCACTACAAACAACCCACTCTGGGTGGTCACCTTCACCCGATAAGGCCTTTCTTTCTGGGAAATGGGAAATGAAATCTTCCGGCTTGAAGATGACATTGACAACTGCACACAGTTGCGACATGCCTTCTCCATTACTGATATGAACAATATTACGTAAAATCACGAGAGGAGGAATTTTCCACTTATACTATACTATAGTGAGGGGCCTGCCACATTACTACAACAGAGCCTCAGTGCAGCCATAACAAAAATTACCAAAAGCAAAATAGTTTTAGGTTGAGGTCATACTGAACATGAGTGGAGCAATATTACAACCAGGGTCAAAGTGAAAATTCAAATAGCCTCTTATATAACTAATTCAAGTGCCTTGACATTCCACTACTCGCCATATGCAGAAGCTCAAAAAAAGGGGAGAGGGAGAGAGACAGCTACTTGGCGCCTACGCTACTATAGTGTGAACACTTAAAAAGATAACCTTATAAAGGCAACAGCTTCTAGATTCAGATTCAGCTCTGTTAAAAAAAGAAAGTCCAGAGATGAATGGGATTAGAGCCTCATGATGGAGACTATGCAAAAACTCATCAGTAGGGACGACTGCAAACTAGCAAAGCATACCAAACATTCCACTTTACATTGATGCAAAAGCTTATTTGGATGAGGGCACAGTTGAAATGCAGGCCTCCTTTCAGACTGAAATGGAATAATATCCGGATATTGCATGAGTGAATGTGACACTATATTGGGTCTTTTATGTGGAAAACAGATGTGAGCTTATTTCTAAGTAGATTAGCTGGGACAGTGGTGTGAAGGGAATCCCAGCTTTCTCTCTTCCTCTGTTTTCTCCCCCTCTTAAACTTGCCTTTCTCCTTCAGACTCTCCTTCAATCCTGTCCTCTCCTCCTCATATGTTTATCCCCAGTCTATCTGCTCCTCCTATCTCCGATTCCCTTCATATCTCTACCTTTTTTCACGTCGTCTCTTGCCATAACTTTCCCTGTCTCCCTCTCTCTTTAATCTGCTTTCTCAGTGCCTTACCCCTGCCTCTCCCTGCTACCTCCCTCTTCTTCTGGAGGTCATGCTCTTGAGTGCTCATTCCTGCATAAAACAACTAGCTCTCATTATCTCTTGACAACAACACAAGAAGTAATGTGGACGGCTTTCCCCAACATTAGTCACGGATAGCACACAGGGTCAGTAACACTTGTCTTTGTACATCAATCTGTCATGTTAAACTCAAGAAGCAGCAAATTATTCTGGCGCAAGAAAGGAGATCGTGCCTGATGGTGTCTGAAGTGAATCCAAAAGGAAGCAGACAAGACACAGCTGTTGTTACCATGGAAATAGACCAAAATGTAATGTTAAGACTTTGTTATTGTTATTGTTGTTAAAACAGTTTCATAACGAGTATAAACAATTGCTGTTTTACGCAACTTTTCAATCTATTCAAAAGGACATGATTAACAAACAATTAAAATTGATATGAGCTGAACATGTTAGATCTGTTGGGCCCCTTTCAGACATTCAGATCTCTTAGGCCCTGATCAGACAGAGCGCTATTTGCAGGTTGCTGCATCTTTTAATTGGTACTAGATAACTACCAAATCACATGTCCGTAGCTTAACTGCTATTTTGCTGTGAAGTAAACTCACAGATCTGTAGAGGGCACTTGCTCTGGCTCTGATTGAGAGCGAGAGGCTGTTCCCAATAGTACGTTGAAGATAATGTCTGGGCACACGAGACTCTCAGAAAGAGTACCACAAGCCAGTCCAGGAACTTGGCGGAATAATGGTCGGTTTAAGGCTTATCTTAGGATGAGTAGGGGACAGTTTGTAAATATGCTGTCAATTGTCAGGCCTTATTACGGTTGCTAAAATATTAGAAGGTTATTCAGGTGACAATTTGTCCGATTGTGTCTTACAATAAGGGCAACGCTGAAAGATAGCTAACGTTAGCGTCACACAAACCAAGTACAGTGCTACTTGCTGTCATCGCCACCACAGAAGGCTTGCCTCTTGATCTGATAAGACAATGATGCTGGGTGCTTTTTAGCGCATTCACAGTGCTCCTACGAAGACATTCGGCACATAAAGCAGAAAAGTGGGAGGCACTCAGCAACGCAATGAGCAAAATGCTTCACTGTCACTTTAAACCATTATAAAAAGTCATCCCAGGTTCTGTCTAATCAGAGCCTTAGTAGTCTTCCCCTCATGCTACTCATGTCACACCAATTCCATTCTATTTCCAGTGTAAAGTCTCTAAAAATGTCCCTCTACTTGCTTTGAACACGATATAGTGAAAAAGGACTCGCAGTGAAAAGTGTTTTCCGGTTGTTTATCACAATGTCAAAAGTGCTTAGTGAAGCAATTCATGGCTAAATGGCTCCCCTGACTCCTGAACAAACTACCCAGCTGCCAAACTGTAGCTAAATCATCAAATAATTGTCAGACATTTGCACAAATTTAAATTCTGTTTTCATCCAGAGCGAGACAAGCGAGCAGACCTGATGTGACAACATCGTCTGAAGATTATATCAAGATACCGTTTTTAGGAGAATGTCATATGAGATGAATGCGAATTTTTATCTAGATAGAAGCTGCAGTGACGGATCACTGGCAAGCAAATGTTAACAAATGCTCACACGTGTGCAGAGATTTAGAAACCAGGCACATTGGTACAGCTCATTAGGCTACAATACGCACTTCAAACATTTATACTCAATGGGTTTCGAAAAAGGCATCTGAGGAAGTTTAGAAAAATAAAATGTTCTAACTTTTTTCATCCCTTCATCCAAATGACTTTGTTCCAAGCTCAAAAGTATAGCAGCCAGCTGACGAGGAACATAGCAGCTCATAAAACACTGGCATACATTACCCAGGCATTTTAGGCCAGTGTAGAACTGCAATTTCACCATCAAGCAAGAGTAATGGCACGTTTGTCAAGATCCTTTTATCACTCACAGCTCTGTACGGTAAGCAGTCATTTCACCCTGTTTTCCAATTCCAGACCCTGCTGTAAACACTAATCTTCCCTTTCACTCCTGTGAAACGTATTAGGGCCTTGAGGTGAATGGACAGCGATTCATGTTACTGTTCAGCTACATTAACTCAATTATGAACAAAAGAATATATGCCCAGTCCACTTCGCTGTCAGGGACTGCTTGTCTGCATCGTGGTGACACACAACTTCCTGTAGGAAGGGTGTTGCTTTTCTAAGAGACTTTCTTTCTGTCAAAACAGACAGTAGTATTCTATTAAAGCTGTATTTGTGGGGAAAAGATTATAATATCACTTTGGATAGACATTTCCTTCCATTGCAATCTTAGCTGTCTACGGGCTGTCACAGAGCGTGCATCCTTGATAACAGAGTTGTCTTCCTTTCATGCCAATCATTTATCCATGTGCAGCCAGCCAAACAGGCAATATGGTATGCTTGGTCAAAAAGTCGTCTGTGAAAGTATGTCAGTTATCAGCCTTTAAGATAGCAGCCTACCACTTTTTATGGAAATAAGCGAGCAGGAAAGCGGGCAAAGCAGTCAGCCACCAAACTAACCATTCATTTGACTCAACAGCTACCTCAAAAGTCAGACAGCCAATCGGCCAACAGTCATTTGGACATCAGTAAGTGGCTGATATTGGAGTTATTTAGGTCAGGCACGGTGCCAGGGGTAGTCAGATGAGATGGCTCTTGTCTGCCGAGGGACACATTGGCCGCCCAGAGACAGATGGGGACAAATAAGGAGAGGGGAGATGTGAAGCGGAGAAACTGCAGTCACTTAAAGCGGAGGGGACACTGAAAGAATTTGCAGGACAATACTCTGAATGCCAAGTTCAGACAGATCCGTTAACGTGCCAAGGATACATCTTTTAACCTCGCCCTGGACTCCCATATAATGGGTGATCTACCATCTGCAGCCATTTTGCACACAAAGTTTTCTGTGGATTTTGAAAGGAGCGGTGCTTTTATTTTGTGCAGTACTTACAAATAAGTTCTCTCAGCAGGTGGAAAGGAATATCCAAGTCTAAAACTACCAGGAAGTAGCATGACTGCACATTTCTCCACTCCACAAACCATTTTTCAGTCTCCACTTCCTCTCCCTGTGCTTTAAGAAACCTGATGTCTGCCCTCTGTAATCAGTGTGGTTCCCCCCTACCTTCGCTCTATTATAATCTACCAAGCCCCTAAAACAGATTTAACAGTATGACAAAACTGTAACAGCAATAGACTGCGTCAAACAAACTCAATAGGGGTCCACATGCTGGCTGTCCAGTGTCAGAATGATTTAGGCCCCAGGTGCCGAACGTGCGGGGAGGGGGTACGCCTCTCTAATCCAGTTTTACACTTTCCCACGTTTTGACAAGTCTGTTCCTTTCAATTCCCAAATGCTAACTGACAGCGGCCTTTGGACAGCGGTTTCGGATGGGGTCAGCGGCCTGCAGTGCAACACAGGGGACAGGAGCAAGAGTTAAAGAAATAAGTGAGCAGGAATAAAAAAGAAATAGGGGGAAGAGATTTTAGAAAGCAGTGGAGCTGTATGAAATGGGCCTGTGGTGCAGCACAGGGGAAGGTCACTGACTTTTATCCTTCAACAGTGGCCCTTGTTCTTCCCCTTGCTGTCTTTCATGTTGGAGTCCTGATACTAAATGTGATTTTCAGAAAGGAGACATCATGTTGAGAAGCAGGGGATAGGCAAGGGTGTTCTCAAGTGCTTACTGAAAGATAGTACTCTGTTTTATGCTTGAAGACTTGCTGAACTTCAGTTTGAGCCAGACAAGAAAATCGTCTGCTAACTGGTTGGTTAAGGAACATGCTGAACCATTTTGTATTTGAATACAACACCCTGGAAATTAATGCAGGAATGAGAACTTCCACAATGCTTAAAGCCGGATTTCCTGCTAACTTATCGCGCTCTCTTTTTCTTTCTTCAGTCTCCGTCAGCCTCGGGCGCTGTTTCTATTACCGTCTCTTGGTTGGGCAGAGAAAAATGCCAGAGCAAAGTGAAAAGATTATTCAATATCATCCAGTAACATCCCCTTAAAACAGCTCTCTCCTCCCTCCCCCCATCTCCCAGCAGTCATCTTAGCCCCTCGGGACTGTTCAGACTACAATGTGCTGGAGGTGAGGAAGAACGGCGTGTATCGTGTGACCCCTGATCCTCGCAACGGGACATTTGAGGTCTACTGTGACATGGAGTCCTTTGGAGGTGGATGGACAGTCATACAGCAACGGCTTGATGGGTCTGTCAGCTTCAACCGCACCTGGGCCGAGTACAAGAAAGGCTTCGGGAACCTCAGGTAAAGGGATTGAATATCATTCCTAGGTTTCACTCAAAAGAGATCTTAGGATGGGGGAAATTCTTGCTGGAAACCAAAGCTTGTAAATTCTCAAATATTGCTTCAAGGCTTGAATAGACAACCAGTTATATCCAGTATTTGTAGGTCTTATTCTTCAAGAAAAAGAGAAGTAGAACAGGGTGGAGCTCAAAGTTGAACACAAAACAGTTATATTGCACACTTTTTTGCATGCTGACTGTAGTGCTGCTACCTCACAGGGAGTAGCTGATGTTGTGCAACTTCAATAACCCTTATCATTTTTTTATTTGTCTCATGTGAACACCTCTATGGAAGTGAAATACTAAATCACCAGACAGAAATCGAAGCAAACAGATTTTTTTTTTTTAAATAAAAAAAAACAACAACCAAAAAATGGAAGAAAAGCCAACAAGTAAAACCCACAGCCTCACAGCAAGCCGCCACCTACTCAAAAATGTGGGCCAGCAACTGGCCTGGCCTTTTATCACTTTCACAGCCTCACCTAACTGGAGCATACCATCTGCTCAGGTAACCATAGGGGTGAGCTAGACTGATGCAATTCCTTTAATATAAATAAAAATACACAATAGGAAACTAATTCAAAATTCTTCTTTTATTCCTCGCAAGCAGAATTTATCTATAAGAACAAACGCACAGCCATCAGTGCACCAACTTTAACAGAATGCCAGTTGTTACAAATTAGTTTTGCCCTTCCTCCCCCAACTTGAGAGTTCCCAGTCACCCTAACCATGCACACCTGTTCTCACTAGCACTGATTGCTCACCACCTGTTTTCACTATCACTGATCATCCCATGTTAAACAACTAAATCACATTACCACAGTGGGGCTGTCCTATTTTAACAGATAATAAGCTTTAGTAAAAGTAGGCATAGAAATAAATCAAAATTTACAATATATGATAAAAAAATACAACAAAATCTGCAAAATGGAGGGAAGCAGCCTTTTTAATGCCAGCCTAACAACAAAAACCTTTTAAGCAATTCCACTGTCGCAGACTAATTTCCAATGTCAGAATAAAATCACAACAGTTTTATCTCAGTTGGCGAGCGCTCCTGCCATCTCAATTATTTGGTGTAATGTAGTCATAAAACTCACTGTGAGTTTATGTCATTATTTTTCTCATCTTCACGTTCTGACAAAATCAAACATGGTTTTAGTCTTGACTTGTGCAAATAGCGGAAGTTCAATGATTTGAACATTGTCAGCAACCAATAAGTGAGCTCTAAGCACCAAACAAGAAGCAGCACCGAGACACAGAGGTGCATGAACATGAACAACTTTCAGTTCTCTTGCACTGTTGGAGAGGAAGAGAAACTGGGCATGAGTCTGTGCTTAATTGGGCGCGTATCTGATACATCAACCAGCACTTATTATAGTGAGAAATCTTAACTTACTCTATGAAACGGTTCACCACTCAGTTGAGGCGGCAAAATCCCAAATGTAAAGTTTGTACACAAATCTTTACAGCTTATATTGATGCCAAATTCGCAAGAATACTGTCGACATATGGCGCCTTTTATCTTTTGTTTCTAGAGTTGTGTGTTTATGTGAACACGCAAGGAATTGTCAATTTGTCATATTTCTTAAAGGCAGTTTGGTAGTTGTAGTTTTGCAAATAATGACCCTGCAAGATCCCCAGTCTTTGCACAATCTTTTTGGTTGTGACTAAAAACTCAAATTGTCTTAAGAGGTGCGAGGGTGTCAGACTTTACTCCTTTAAAAAGTCTTCTCTGCGTCTTCTAATGAATGGTGGGCATAACTATATTTTGTTTTGACAGAGTGCTTCTACTATAACTGGACTCAGTCATTCTCCTATCTGCTCCTGTAGGAAGGGGGTTTTATATGGGAAATAACTCTGGCTTCCTCTTGATAACTGTGCCTATAGATCGAGTATAACCTCCCACTGAAAGAATAATGTTCCCTCTCATGCTTCTTTTACTGTCACACTACTCTCCCTGTGCATCTTTTCCCTTCCTCCCCTCGTCTCTGGTGATAAGTTCATTCAGTTTGAGTAGCTGTATCCACGTTCCAATCAAATGTACACGGATATGAGCTTAGTAATCTCTCATTTTGCTTTGTCCCATCCTCTCCTTCATCTACCTTTCGCTCTGCTGCAGAGGTGAGTTCTGGCTGGGTAATGACCATATCCACTTGATGACAAAAGCCAAAGACATGATCCTGCGTATCGAGCTGGAGGACTTTGAGGGCGTTCGGGAGTACGCAAAGTACGACCAGTTCTACGTGGCCAATGAATACCTTCGCTACCGACTGTCTGTCAGTGGATACAGGTACAATATTAGATTCTGCGACTGTACAGTGTGCATGTATCATCAAATATTCATAAAGAGAGGACGACTAATCTTATATATATATTGATGTGTCATTGTAGTGGGACGGCTGGGAACGCCATCAGTTTCAACAAGCACTTCAACCACGACCAGAAGTTTTTCTCCACGCCTGACCGCGACAACGACATGTACCCCTCTGGAAACTGCGGCGCCTACTACAGCTCTGGCTGGTGGTTCGACGCCTGCATGTCTGCCAACCTCAACGGGAAGTACTATCACAAGAGGTACAAGGGAGTCCGGAACGGGATCTTCTGGGGAACATGGCACAACATGTCGACGGAGTACTACCCCACTAACTACAGGCAGGCCTTCAAAACTGTCAAGATGATGATACGGCCCAAGAACTATGCTCCTTAAGAAGACAGGTAAATATCAGAGCGGTCGGGCGAACGAAAACAAAGACAGTCAGAAAATGGAAGAACGAGTAGACTCAGAAACTCATAGACATGCGCATAGTCATGCATTTGCACACATTTACACATGCATACGTGTACACCCAAAAAGACTATAAGCCCTATAGACAGTTTGAATGCAGTAATTACAAGAATAATTGTGAAAAAAAAATGAACTGTGCTATTACTTTCTCCCACTGCAGTGAGTGTGGCCTTCAAAATGTTGGATTAAAATGATGATACTAAAGGACAATGGACTATGAACGATGATGGACTAATAAAAAAAACACACATGCAGTGTAAAGGCCAGCCTACTACAGGGGCCATAATATTATACGGAGGGTTACCATGAGAGATTTTTCACTGTTTCTCTGACATTTCTCCACTTTCTGTCCTGCTGCCTCCCGCTATAAACCCAGGTGAGACACAGCACAGCGCACAGCAGTAGTAAAAACTAATGAGCTGTCATTTTCTCTGCTCTAAATGGTTTCATAATTAACAGCAGCCACTCAAGTGAGGTATATGAGAGCTGATGATACAGTTTTGAGCGGCTCTGAAATTCATTGTGAAAGACTTCACGCCGGGGTCAGAGTCAAACTGTTTAAAAAATAACTACAGGAAGTGATATACTACACGCTTTGGGCAGCAGTGCACAAGTAATAGCTTCTGTGTCGTTTATTTAATTACACCGGGACACTTCGCTAATGTATCATCATCCTATACAATACAAAACATCCCAGTATAAATATGCACCCTCAGATGAATTCCCATCGGGTCACTCCCAAGTACATTCTGCATTATTGATGCTCGAGTAAATTCATCCTGACAGCAGCCACGGAGCTGGACGCTGCCGCAAGAATAACTGTTCTAATTCTATTTCCACCATTATCTCTGGGTGCACTGTACTACTGCACATCTCTCGATGCCACACACCAGTTTTCACATGTAAAAAACAGAAACCCTCCTTGACTCACCACTTGTACAATACTGCCGCCTAATGTTAGAAAACTGTATAGCATCATTTAATCCATTCTATGCACACTGTGAATGGGGCAGGACGGGGAAAGGAATGTTTCACTTTAAGAACGTGTACAGTATTTATTTTATTTTGTGAGGTATGATAGCTTTTATATAATACCTAGGTCATACAGTACAAGGTCTAATGATTGTTGATATTTGAGCAATGATAAAGACTGTGCATTATTGTGACCATTCATAGTAATTATGTGTGTATTTGGAGCTTTGTGTGTGTACAATATTGATCTTTTCTATCATTCATACACAACTGTCATGCCAAAAGATATGCACTTTTTATATCAAAAAAATGAATAAAGTTCTAACTACATGACTGTGTACATTGCAGTGTTTGGTACTTTGACATCATACTGATGCCTGCTTATCTTTATGAAAGCATCCTGATGAATGTATACAAGTTTAGCATGATTATCCATGAGTAGAAATCCCACACTCTGAAGTGCGGGGTATTTGTCGCCTGTGGAAATGGAGGTACTAGGTGCTGCATACCCATAACAAATGGGTTAATGAGGTGTTGACTCGATAAAGCGACTCAATAAAAGAATGAGTTCATATCAACTTCACAGATGATGAACGATCAAACTGTGGACCCTTTGACTTTAATGTCTGTTTACTGTGTGTGACGATCAAGCTAATAAAAAAAGTACTGTGCTCATCTACGTGATGATTTTAGGTTCCAAGTACTCACTTTTGTGAGTACACTAAGCTTTAAGGCATACAAATCAGTTTACAGTGCCAAGTTAGATTCTAAACACCAATTTTGCTGGAAAACAAAATGCAGAGGGATTTTCTCGTAATCTTTTCTTGGATGTAATTAGAGTAAACACTGTCACTGCAACTGCCAAATGTGATGTTTGTCTCTCCTATGAAACCTCCAAAATGCCATTCACAAAAACTATGATCATTTAACAAGTCTTACCTCGTCTAGGCACTGGAAAGCAGGACTAGCAGTGACATCAGTAGAGGCAGAGGGCTGCTCCTCCGGGAGTGAAGCATCAGGTGCAAGGGCCACCAGAGGGGTGTCCCCCAGTCCCCTCTCCTCCTCCTGTTGTTCCTCCACTTCCTCCTCTCCTCGGCTGGGATTCCTGCTATGCTGTTGCTCCACAGATAGACTCACTAATGCACAGTGTGTAGAGTGATATAGTCCATTGATAGGTATACATAGACAGGTAGATGATTGGGGGAAGGGAGACAGCAAGGGGAGACAGAGCAGTGCAGTTATGACAGAATTTATGGTGGAGGGATATTAAACAAGCATCAGCAACAACAAAAAGCTATGCAGGATGGCAAGGGTGTAGGTTTATTTCAACATTGGGGAGAGGCACATCTGAAACAGGGGGGTTTGGCAGTCCATAATTCCCTGCATTCTGGGGAATGTAAATGCACCAATTTGTGCCTTTGCTGCATCAATTTATGGTGTAGATGTCTTTGTCAAAAAAAGTCTGCTACCTTCATGTTTTTATTTGAGGGGACAAATTCACATCTTATAAACATCTTGAGGGGGATATGTTCCATGTGCCCCCCTCTGAAATCTACACCTATGCAGGAGGGGTATCTTAGACATACTCTGTAATTTTCCAAGAGGCGAGCTACTCCAAACAAATCAGTAAAGGTCGCAGGATAATTTGGTGCAAAATGTGTCGCCATCAAATAACTGCATGGAAATACTAGGAATCATACAATGCTACTGGCAAGGTTGGTACATTAGATTACAGATACATTTATAGTTGACTCTGAGGGACTGTAGTTTTATCCATAACCACCATAGAAAAAAACAAACAAAAAAACACGACAATAAAGTACAGGCAGAGCTATAACGAAGGGATTGAATCGGTTCAACAGCCTTGGAGAGTGCAATCAATATTTGTGAACGTGAGCTACTCTCTCTCAAACCCTGAAACCAGACAAATCACTCTCAAACATGTGATGTCATAGGGTTTAAAGTCTGGAGCTGCTTCATTGACAATGAATGGGAGCCTGATTTTGTGGAATCACAGTTTGTTCATTTTCTTTCTTATGCCCAAATGAGCTTTACTCTATCAGTTGTGAAACAGAAAACATACCCATATACTCAGAACATTTCCCAGCTCCAGACTTTATTTGCTATGAGAGCTACGTCCAAAGTCCGGCCCAGGGGCCAATCATCTCCCAATCAAGTGTTTTCATAAAGAGATGGTTAATGGACAGAGTTGACAGTGAGGGCTGCTGCTTTCAGGAGCAGTGGAAGGTCGACTATTTTTTTCAGAGAAACCTGAAATAATTGCCTTTGTCTTAGTTTTTCATTCATTTTCCGTAACTGCTTATCCTGTTGGGGGTCGCAGGGAAGGTTGTGGCTGGAGCCTATCCCAGCTGACACTGGGCGAGAGGCGGGGTACAACCTAGACAGGTCATATAGAGACAGACACATAGAGACAGACAACCATTCACGCTCACATTCACCCCTACGGACAATTTGGAGTCACCAATTAACCTGCATGTCTTTGGACGGTGGGAGGAAGCCGGAGTACCCAGAGAAAACTCACACTGACATGAGGAGAACATGTAATATCCGCATAGAGGGGCTCCCCCACCCTGGGTTTGAACCAGGAACCATCTTGCTGTGAGGTGACAGCGCTAATCATGGTGGGGCAAGCATCATTTAGTAAAAAAATATATGAACTACAAAAGTGCCTTTTTGAGGATGAATGTATTTCAGAGAACAATTAACCTAACCTGCATGACTTTGGACTGTGAGGCAACAATACTAACAACTGCACCACCATGCCACTTTTGTCTTTTTAATAAACCATATGGTGCTAGTAGCAGCTGGCCCCCAGCTATTTTCACATTATCTGATCTGGCCCCCATTCAAAAAAGCAAAAAGCATTCAAAAGTTTCATTACCCTAGTTCTTAGATTTGAGAGAGTTGTTCATGTTGACTAATATTTTTGGACTGTCTTTGACCAAAGGAATAATGAAAATTTGAAAATAGGCATAGTTCCCCTTTAATGAAGAAACCTGTGCTTTTATTCTGAAGGATTTCAGTTGGAAATCTGTTGCTGGCGGAAATCGAAATTAAGACATATATTTGACTTGTGACTATAAACTGCACAGAAACATTTTTGGTCATCTTAATAATAAAATAAAGCCAGAAAATGTGTTTGTTATCACCATATTATATAACGTTACAGTAATTAAAAAGCAAATTGGCCTGGAGAGTGCACCAGGTGCATGTGCAGCATTATGATAAAATAACGCTAGCTTTAACGTTAACGTTACTTCTTGATGCTTGAATTAGCTTAGAAACACTGAACGCGACACTGTCACACACTTAAGCACATGTAAAAACTCTAATAGTGATTTTCTTGAGCGTGTTAATTAATAAACACCTGAGTTTATGTGTAAAAAATCCTCGGTTGAAATGTTACTCATAACAGTTACTGCTAACGTTAGCTAACGTTAACCCTCACTACGCAGAAGCTAACGAGCTAGCTACAAGTGACGTTAGTTAATATTTGTGCCGGTGTTTGTCTGATAAACAAAGAAACGTGTAAAAGTCTTACTTGTGAGTGTCTCTAATCCTCGCACACGTCCTCAAAACTCCGTCACTTTGTCCTTTGAAACCATACAACCACACGCTTTGAACAGTTTACAGCTAACAGTTAATGCTAGCCAAACTAAAATCACAGATTACTCTCTAGTTAACGAGTGTGTAGTGGTTACCATAGCAACGACGTCATACGTCCCTCATAATGTCAGTTAAAGTCACTTATCTTCGCATTCCTTCTTTCTATTAAGCTAAATTTAACACTTGCTACTTAAAGTTGCCAGCTAATAACATGCAAAACAATGTAAAAGTTTAAAACAAGTGCACCCAAACAATCCTAAATTTTATGTTACACATGCAGCGACCGTCCAGCAGATGGCGTTACATTGTAATTTACCGCACAGCACGTCCTCAACATGTGTCCTGCATTGCCAACAGACAGCAGCATCAAAGGCCAGCTGAATGAAAGCGCTTAAATGAAACAGCATTCAGCTGACCTGAATCCAAGGCGAAAGTGATGGCCATGATGCAACACTACTGTTCTCCTGTTAGCTTCTTTTTCCCACAGTGCACTCTGGGAGCTGGCACAGCCCATTACTCACCCCTTGCAACAGCTGCAGGGGTGTGTTATCTGAGCAATGTCTGTGTGTGCACACTATATGTATGAAAGAGACAGATGAGAGATTCATTTCAGTCAGCGCTGATTAGTAAAGGTTATCCTATAAACACTGGGTGCCACCAAGCAAGACGCCCCCCTCCTTAAAAGTATGGCTAGCCTGTGATGAATTGTGGGAGACAGTTTTAGACTGTATGTTCCTGATTTGCCTTGGGTTTACTGGCTGTTGCACAAATAACCTTCCCCTTCAAAGGCTGTTTTCAGTGTTACTTTATTTCTTGCCTACAAAAATTCCCAAAGCCATATGGTTCGACATATGGCACAGGTATGTGCATTTACCATGTGTAAGTGTATCATGATGTGCACCAGAAAGAAAGGCAAAATCATATGCAAAAACTCTGATAGCACGCCAATGCAGAACACTGTGTATAAATGCTTGCATGCACATATACACTGGGCCTTTCTGAGTTTAACTGGCATCATTATAATAATGGCCGTCTCTATTATTTGACTTCAGTTCGCTTAAACCATATCTGACTAAGTGACTCTAAACTCCCTTGCAATTTGGTTGTTTTGGCAGGGGAGCTATGCAATTTTTGTGCATAAAGTCAACAGCTGAAATGACTGATTTTTCCAGTGATTGCTATGTAGACACATCATCCACGGTTTTGCCTTCTGTAATAATGGTAAACTCTGAAAACCAATTTTCATGCAGGAAAAAAACACCATCCACTGTTTTTCCATAGTGAGACAGCATGAACGAAGGGAGGGAACAAAGGCCAGAGCCATCCTCCTTGTATATATTAGAACCAATTAGACTTTTACAAAGGGACTCTCTAATTAAACCTGTTAATTATGTAGAGTTAATTTTACCACCCCTTGTTAAATCCAAACAAATCACCCGGTGCTTTGGGATGAATGTTTTGCACGGGAGCCAGGTTTCCAAATTAACCTTGAACCCTCTCCAACAGTCTGGATGCTAACTTCTGAATCCTGGCAGGCTCCAGTTTATTTTGTGATGAAAATATGCCACTCCATGTGCCCCTAGCATTACCATTTTTGGCTAAAAAAAACATAAGCCCCAGTTTTATTGCTATTTTAGGGGAGAGCAGCTGAGAATTGCAAACTTATGTGGGAATAATAAAAGGATGCTGAAGGTTTTAGAGTTTCTGCTTCAGGTTACTGTTTGTTTCTAAGTCATATATAAACTGTACCGTCCTTATACATACTTTGCAGACTCTGCTTTACCCTTTACTCTCAGTCAAACCATTTCAAAACAAATCTACCGTGGCTTCCCGGTAACCCAGACAAAATTGCTGACTTGGGCTTCATGAGTTCACAGGAACTGCTGTGAGGTTTAATGATCTGCAGCAGATGTCAATGATGCATGTTGAATCAGACACCAGGGGCAGATAGCTGGGTGAAGACTATGATTAATGTCAGCCTGTTTTGGTACAGACATTCATACCCCCCCCCTCAGGAGAAATTGTAATAACTTTTTGTTGTTTCACTTTTCATCTAGCTCCACCAGATCATCAGATAAAAAAAAGATTCATCCAGTATTTTGATTTATGATTAAATACCTGCAAAACTCATGACCCTCCCATCAACCTCAGCTGAACTTGTGAGCATGCTACACACCAAGCTAACATCAGCATGTTAGCATCGTGGTATTAGCCAAGACACTCTCAGGGCCGTTTCATAGTCGACGCAAAGGCACGCAGACGCGAACGTATTGGGACGCATCGAGGCCCATTGGCCACCATGATGCGTGCTTGTGTCTCAAAATGTGTTGTCCATTTTTTTGATATGCGATGCAGCGACGCGTGTAATACCATGCGTTGCCAGCGGGGGCGATAATGCAAGCGACATACTTGAAATTAACCACTTTTTGTTATTCACAGAAGAAGCAGATATGAAATATGACGGGTGAAGGGAAAAAAATTTGCGAACTCATACGGGCACATCCCTATTTATATGACAGTTCTAGTGCACTGCACTCTAATAAAATAGCAGTACTAGCTAGCTACCACAGTACTAGCTAGCCGGAACATACCGGTGACTCTGCTACCCCCTATTGCGCAAGCGATGTATTGCATTTCAAGTGTCGCTTGTCTTCAATGTATTGACTATGAAAGGAAGTGCGTCGCTTGCTCCAATGCGTGCTTCGACTATGAAACGGCCCTAAGAAATGAAGGCATAGAGATACATAACCCAGTTTCCAGAAGAAAATGTTGGCATCATACGCCGTAGTAAACCACAGTTACATTTGCATGTTTCACGGGTATCATTAACGTTTCTAAAGTGATGTGATATGCTGAACTGGTCATCGTGAGGTGGAAAGGATGGTGCATGGCAAAGGTACAGACCACTGTTTAAGACCAACAAAAGCAACAAAAACATTGCTGTGTTGCCAAGTCATGAAAGGCAGTTGTCTTTTACCGAGATGCTGATGCTTTTCCTGTCCCCAAACAGGGTATTCTAGGCCAGGGCATTATCTTTTCCTCGCCATAACCAAGTGGTTTTTCTGCCTAAACCTAACCACATGTTGACCACAGTGTTGTTGAAAAGTAAAGTTTCAACATACCCGCTACATAGGAATTTTGTTGTGTTGCAGCCTTCAGCCTTGGTAAGGTCAGGAAATGGATGTTAGTTATGTTTAGGGTAACAGTCAGGTCAGCAAAAGGCCTACATGAGGCCTTGAGGTCAGGCTACTTGACTCTGTCATGAATGCTCTTCATCTATCGTCTCCCAGTTGTGGCAGAGGGAATACAGCTGCCCAGATAAGGATGCCTCGCCGGCTCCGTTGCCATAGCTCCCAAGGTTAAGGGGAAGGGAGATTGCCCTATGCTCCAGGCTCAACAGAGAGTCTCTTTACTGATATGTGCATTTTGTTAGAGACACTTGAGGTGATTTAGAGCGAGCCAGGTGAGCCAGGTGCTTGTTGTTTAAAGTTAGTAACCAATAAAAACTTCACAAAGTCATAGATCAGGACAGAATAACCTTACTTGGGAATGTGGAGTAACTCTCAAGGGAATACTGTTTGGGTTAAATGCAAGAACTGGGCAAGGACACCCTCAGAATCACTTGCAACTCTGCATGTTCAGCTGTGATTCTCCTCGATCGAGTCTTCATCAAGTCTCCTGAGGTCTTCTTCTGCTGTTAAATCTGCAGCTCTGAAAATTCTTCAACAATAATAACGTGCAAATGTCTTGTATCTGTGGTTTGCAGAAATGCACAATGCCAACGTATTTCCTGGCTACTGGGTCGGAATATAAAGAACATTTCGCACCTGTTGCCATCAACCGAGCTGCTTTCTGAAAAGATGCTGTGGAAATTAAAGAGTTAAGTAAACCTGAAGACTTTGTTCTCTGGTGGATGCCATTTGTCTTAAGAGTATAATCTCTGCTGCTACGCCCATTTAAGGCCAAGGGTCAAGAACCAGTAACCATGCGTGTCACTTTTTCTGTGTGGGTGCATGTCCTGAATTTGTCCGTTTGCTCAGTAGCCACTGCACAAACCAGACCTCTGGAAAAAGTTACTGTACTCCCACAGCAAAGAGTCCAGATCTCTGTTTTACTGCCTTATTGTAGTCACAACAAACGCAACTTGGGGATTGGGGGTAATTTCACAAAATCCTCCACCTCCCGGTTTCTCTCTTTCATGTGTGGTTGGGTGTTGGGTTTTTACCATTTTAAATGTCCTAATTAAAACACACAGAAGCACACACACACAGGCACACTATGCACAGTGTTCTTTTTCCATGCACACAATCTGCCGTTACAATTTCTCTTGTCAGAGACTTTGTCCTTCACACATGGCGCCTGGAGACAGTTTATAAACAGATGTTTTAAAGTCTCTTAAAACCTTGAAACCAGTTTTTTTTTATTGAAGCTCCGACTGAATCTTTTGTGCACTTCTACAATATTATTCGCGTCCTTGAGAGATCTTTACCGTACTATTCAGAGAAAGACGAGATGAAATGGTATGTTATGATTGCCATTAAGTCATTTCACCAGAGGGATGGAAACATGAAACTGAATCCAACTCTTCATTGTTGGATCCGACTCCATACTGCTGAGTTTACATCCTGTGTAAATATTTTGCGCCATCAAATTTGAGTTTAGTGGACTACCTACGACATAAATCACAGAGGAATCGAGAACTGCTTTTGGCAAACTGTGAGTGTGACGTAATTCTTCAGATCTCTGTGGAGAATTGTTCCATAGTGTGTGAATGGGCAGAGCAGAGGCCCAGATCTGTAAGACCCCCTACAGCTTGGAGTCCTCTGACCCACCACTGTCCATGATTCTCCCAAACAAAAAAAACGTATGTGCTGGAGAGCCATGCCTGTTTTCAGCATCTTGTGCCAAAGAGCTAAAGCCGTATGTGTGAGCCAGCAACAGCTGTGCACATTTCATAAAGATTATCTTGACTCATTTGGAACAAATCCTGATCTTTGAAGCGTGTTTAAATCATCAATAACTTGGAGCTTTGAAATCAATGAATGATGTGAACCCAATGAATCAGTACACAGTGGTGCATTGTAATGCAATCTGTTTCACTGTATTCAATGATATTCCTTTGTTTGGCATCAGATTGCATCACCAAGTATCCTAAAAATAGCAGCATGTTGGGACAGTTTGCATCCTATCATGCCTCATGTCGTCCTGTCATGTCAGATCTTTAAATTGTTATATAGTTAGTGTTAAAGCATACACAATTGACATCTGCACTATATAATACTGGATTATGTAGCATAATATACAGTGCAGGATATACTGGATCCTTACAGGGATTTGTTTGGCTGTCAGAACATGCAAGTTAATTAAATTTACAACCTGCTACACTTCTTCGCTTTGTTTTTATGGGTTGGTATTCCTTTCATCACACCTGGTCTAAATATGGTATGTGTTTGTGTGAACACGTGTGTATGTGCTATGCAGGGGCAAATTCTCTGGACGTTTCAAGCCTTTCCTCGTTGAGATTTGGCAGTGCTGGTCGTGTTTTCGTACCTTTACTAGCTCAGGAAGTTGAGAAGAAAATTTATAAATTCTATGGCATTTTATGGCAGAGTAATATAGATATAGTGGAGTAATCGAGTCCTAAGCAGACAATGAAGTAACACTCCCTGTCTTCTGTTCTCTTTGTTTTGATAGCCGGGCCAGCTGTGCATGCATTTTACTGCATGTGAGTCCCTCCCTTTGAAACTGTTGGCCTGTCCCATGTAGCCTACATAAAGAGACTGCTAGATTTATACTTGTGTGTCAGCTCTATACAGACCCTACGCCGTAGCCTACACACATGGCCTATGTCGTTGTCAGCATGTATACTTGTGTGGTGGTGTGTCTGTGTCACTCTGCAGTTACACCTCCAAAACACTAGTCGGTGGCGTGTTTCTGTGAAGTGCTGTAAAGTTTAGTTGATTCAAAACACATATTAAATACACATTAAATACACATTAAACATGGCGTAATAGCGACACTTTTAAACACAAGTACACAAATCAGCTTCACTATAACTCGCAGCGTTCACAGACAAACACTTGTCTTATCTGGACACATTTTCCCCACAAATACAACATGCTAATGTTTTTAGCACAAGCCTATGGCATTTTACATTGTATAAATTAGCCTAGCAACTAGTGGAGTTTTCATCTACTCATATGAAGCCTGGGACAACAGCAACATTTAACAAAGGTAACATTACAAAATTTGGCTTCATTACAACTCACAAAGGTCACCGACAAAACAACTGTCTTATACTAAGCATGTTTTTGAAATAAATATAACATGCTAACATTATTAGCACAAGCCTATGGCATTTTACATTGTATAAATTAGCCTAGCGATGAGCGGAGATCTCCTCTGCTCATATGAAGCCAGGATGAATCCCGAAGTATAAATCCCTGAAAGATAGATCACACACACACACAAGACTTAAAATGCTATTTTTGTGGAGGCTTTATTGTCTTCACAATTTATTGTTTATTATCCGTGAAATTAAAGTAAATAAAAGCTTCATTTCCACTGAGGAAAATGGTTTCAGCTTACAAAAACAGACAGGGGGTCTGCATCACCGCGACATGTAGTTACATTTCTGGGGAGGTGCACGTCAGGCTATGGCATAGGGTACGGCATTGGCTCTAAGTCGACACAGAGCCTACGCCGTAGGTATGGTGTATGTTATAAGCATGATATAAAGAAGTATAAATCTAACATAAGAGAGTGACCTCCCACATAGCATTGTGTAAGTGAAATGGCTAAGAGCAGTTCAAAGTGTTCAGCTGAAGTCAACCATCCGGCAAAGTACCTACAGTAGTAGGTACCTACACTTGGCAAAGAATTTCTATCGACAGATTCTGAATATGTCCAGTCACGTTTGAACGGCAGGTAAGAAATCCTTGTGGAGAGACTACAATCTCACAACCCATCCGCTATCATCCGATGACGAGTTAGCTTTATATTAGCTTTCTTAGGACTTATTTCCATTTATATATGCAGATATGTGCCTCAACAGATTAGCCAAAATGACCAGCGCATAGGAGAGGAAGTCTTGGCTCGGATATCAGCTGGCTTCACCGGATCATCCAAAATGTTGTCAGATGATAGGCATTGGAATCCGAGATTGCTCAGCAGATCTTAAAAACAGCTCCTTGCTAAGCTGAATAATTTAGGCTACTAATGTTACTAAAATAACTCAAAACTCTAAAATATTGCGCCACATGTGGTGGTTCTGAACGTCATATATAGAACCTTTAAATACAGATAAAGTTGTATTGAAATAAAGCGTTCTCGCAGTAAGTGGTCACATGCTGATATCCTCCGTGTTACCAATCTTAGTCAGTATACTTGCACACTATGGGAACAAAACCATTTTGAAAGGCCTCTTCTCCTCTGTCTACCTTTGATGTGGTGTTTCTTGTTATTTTACAGAGCAGGACCCTGTTCCTCACAGGCCTTATTAGACACTTCTAAGGGAAGTACATGCAGTGCTGCTCATGTAACAAGCAACTGTGGCTCACCTGCTGGTGTCCAATAAAATGAAACAAATTGCCAACTGCTGCATATACACTTGCATATGTTTAACCTGGGAGGAAATGGAGGCTTACAATTAGTTTTTATGATGCACTTTCAGCTTAAGGACCACTTTACCGATACTTTTTACAGTAGTAGATGGCTCTTATTGTCTTCACAGTGTGGGTTTTTTTTTGTGTTCTGGTTTCCATTGTGTCTCCAAAATCTGCCTCTGCTGCCAAACAAATCCAAGCTAATTAAGTTTATCCTGACGTTTGACACTCGAAACAATGACTGTATTTGTAATCAGCCTATATAAATCCTAATTCCTGGAGACAATCTATGGAAAAAAACATTCTCTAAAAGATAATTACAAATCATTTGGGAAGTCTAGCTCCATGCTAAATGAAAGACTGAATCAACTTGAGGTAATGCTTTTCACCTTAACTGCCCAGTCTAATTACAGTTTACTGGAACTTTCTGAATCACTGTCTTTGTTCACATGGATGATTTTGGATTGTAACCAGTAAAACAAAGTAGAGCCATGAGTGGTAAAGAAAGTAGCAAACTCTATAAACAATAAAAGAGAAACACACTTTTTATAGATTAAATTACAGTCAGATAAATCCCTGCTTGTATCTTCGAAGTCTGAAAAGTTGGTGGTAAAGCTTGGGCTGCAGAAAGTTAATTGATTCCAGGTATGTGACCCTCCAGGACCTTTGAGGTGGAATTTATCCAAGGACACCCAACAAATGTCCAGAGGGATTAGAGTAAAATTACCCTCCTGTTTCCACTGAGGAGTCCTGTATGTATTTTACTGGCTCCACAGACCTCTATGGATTTCATGGTCAAGGATTCTGGGGGTAAATTGGAGTACCTGAGAGGGGTCATAGAGGTCACAGGAAAGTTTAAGTGAGTTGAAATAAACAAGCCCGGTCAGGTTGTCTTACCGCTGAAACAAATGCAAATCAATCTGCCACAAGTGATGAGTCACTTTGACTTGATTCTCACGAAGATGCGCTCAAGTTACATAAACATCTTTGTGTTTGGTTTGGGCTTAAAGTTAATCCAGGTGGCACTAAAGCAGATTTTTCTTTTCAATCTTTACCTATACAGAGAGGATTCACTTCCTGGAAGCAAGTCCTCTGTGCCTTAAAACATAGCATGCCACCAGATTATTGCTGATTGGCTCAACTGGATTAGCATCTTACTATCCACTGAAAATGTTAAAGATTATAGTTGACCTTCAGTGTATGTCATCATTTATCATTTTCACCTACCTTAATAGTTTCACTCACCACAGAATGCAGATTTCTCAATCTGCGTTCTTGCCTGCACTTGTGTTCTTGTGGACTTGTGAAACGTCATCAGTCGCAGCCCAAGTACTGTTCCAACTCAAAGTCGGCGTCCAGCCAAGTACAATTCCAAATGCCTGGATGTGAACTTGCTATCTATCCCAGAATGCATTCCTCACAGACCAGCGGCAATGGCAGCCATCCTTGGGAGTTTGTGCTCCCGAGTTGAACTTGCCAAGTCCGAACTCCCAAGTGTGCAAGTCCGAACTTGGCGTTCTTGATATTGAGAAATGCCTTTTATCTCTTGCACATACCAATGTTAGAAATCATGGAGGAAAATGGTGTTTATCGACCAAGATAAATAATCCAAGCTATACACAAACGTCAGTTCTTCAGTGGTTCTTAGGCATGTGTTGAGGTGCTATATACTTTAGGTACTAGGTTAGGTTGTCTACCTGTTGTTTCCCCAGTAAACTAAACTAAGATATATAATAGAGAACCTGTTACCCTTTAGTCTGAGTGGGCGGAAGTTTGCTGCAGAGATCAGCCTCTCATTGGGCGGAATGAGCCACGCTGAAGTCCCGCCCTACCACCTCCGGTTGTGTAGCAGTTTTCAACCGTTTTCAACATGTCCTTTACTAACTTTTGCGGTGTTTGATCTTGCAGGGATGTAGCCATTTTTCTGCCATGGTTCGCGTCCTGTAGGTTATATTTTTGTGGGCGTGTTACACCAAAACCTGTTTCCCCCTGGCAATATTTTTGCAAGCGCACTGTTGCTGTGGCACCGCCCAGAACGGCTGTGATTGGTTGAAAGAGGTACAAGCAGCTGGGGCGTTTTTTTCTCCAATCTCAAAGTGAGAGTCGGCCCAGCCAGACCTTTCTCAATCTCAAAGTGAGAGTCGGCCCAGCCAGACCTTTCTTTTCTCGAGAAAGGTCTGGTGAGCAAGACTAGTTACCCTTTAATGTACTGCTCAACCTGTTTGGTAGATCCCATTTTGACTCGCTATATCTTAATGAAAAATGTGTTGAACTGAACTCAACCTGACTGAGCTATCTCTACGATTCGGTTTATGTATGTTATACTGTAAAAATCCCCACTAGATGTCACTGTGTCTTTAGATAGTAAGCCTTTTCAGTTCGCCTCCGACAAGAAGTTAGCAACAAACCCAGACATGAGGGCTCTGTGTGGTGGGATTTGACATGTTACAGTTTCAGAGGTCTTACTGAACAGATTTATGTTACTTAATACAAAAAAATAAATCTAATAAGTGTCAAATAATAAAAAAAATGCTGTACCAAATAGTTTATTTTTCCTTTTATGGTAAAGGCAGTGAACCAAGGTAATGTAATTGAAATTGTGTGTAAATTAAAGAGTTAAGCCCATGGATTGCTCTTCAGAGTCTCTGAGAGTGTTGTTTAGAAGCATTTTGATTCATCCATGGTATTATCTGATATCATCCAAGGGCCCCCAAATTCAAAGCTCAAAAATGAAAACAATGTAGTGCTATAGGGCACCTCCAATGGTTTCCATTTAGCACTATTTGACAAAGCCTCTTTAAAAGATGGGTGCTATATAGCATTTAGAACAGGTTCCCCAATGATTATGAGTCAAAGACCTGTATTTCGGTACTATTTATCACCATTTTTGTTCAGAGTGTACATAAAAACAATAATAGAAAGTTAAAAAAGATACAACATTGTTGTTCAAATAAAGACTGAACTGACTGTTCCAATCAAAATATAAGCAGCTCCCTCAAATTGCACTGGACTATCCTGTAATTGTTGAGTAAACAGATTTACTGCAGTTAGATTACACCACTGTTTACCAATGGGATATAATGGGAGCATATGCATCATTCTTTTCATATCTCTGAACAAAGAAATAAAAGAAAGCATAATACAAAAAACAAATTACTGGAAAACAGGGACATGCGTGTGTGTTACATCACGTCAGAGGAGATTTAATCATGCTCAGACATCTGTAGCTGACCCATCCTTGAGGGTATTAACCCCTTTAATGGGTAACACTGGAATGTCTGAGAAAGAAAGAAAGAAGAAAGAAAGAAAGAAAGAAAGAAAGAAAGAAAGAAAGAAAGAACAAAGAAAGACAGAAAAAAAGAAAGGCTCTGTTATGTGTGTCTGTGTAGTGTAAGTTAAATTTTGTGAGTCGTCTGTTGCGAAGGATGGAAGCAATTAACTTCATCTGTTCGCCAGATCCAGAGGATAGCCTCTCATTTACATACGTACGTCTCACTTTGTGAGTACGTGTGTGTGTTAATGTGTGTGTGTTCCCCACAGACTCGGCGAGGAATCCTCCAGGGCCGCCTGGCTTCCTTCCCTTTCATCCCAACCACAGTCCACAGACAGCCACATCCTTGGAAACGCGGCCCTCCCTGGTTAAGATGGTGAAGTCTACGGAACATCTATGAATCAAATCATCTTCCACTTTCTCTGTTTCTGTCCGTCCTTCTAATTTGGTTGGATAACCATATTTTCTCTCCGTTATGTTTTATCTTCCATTTCTCTCTCTTGCTATGTATCTGGTTTTGGAACATAATGTTTTCTCATCATGAATCATTCTGTCATCTCTTGTACTTGCACACACACATCATATCTGGTAACTTGTCACCACTCGTAAATGATAACAGCAAAACCTCTGAGAGAAAAACAGACATTTCATATTCCTGGAGCGGCTATTTTAAGCTGATATTGAAAACCCATGTCGTCTGATGTTTCTTACTGGAAAACTAGTGTTCAGTATTATGTTTCTATGAGTATTCCACACAGTAGCCACACAGTGATACAGTAATACCTCTTATTAAATGAAATCATATGGTATGTTATGAGGTTTTTCAGTAGAGCAACATTAAATAGACCTTTGATTTTTACTGGACCAATAACATCAAGCCCTGACTTTTAAAAAAATTAAAGCTGCAGTAGGTTATTTTTGCCCTCTTGGGGGCAGCAGAAACACCCTGTGAACACCACAGGTACATATCATCATCTTTTAGGTCAGCAGATGTTGCAACCCCTCAATCCCACCAACACGTATTCCAGTGAGG
>NC_065528.1:16642382-16664296 GCF_006386435.1 Epinephelus moara
AAAAAAAAAAGAAGCATGAGGGCCCCGCAAGTTATCAGTCATTGTCTAGAACAGGCCTGGTGTTAGATAAACGCTTGTCATTGAGCAACTGACGGATCTGTTAAAGCAAATAAAACATGAGCTCTCAGATCCGTCCAGTTCTCAAGCTAGCATTTGCCTGCTGTGGCTGAAAATGACGCTGATAAGAGCCATGAGACTGAACCAAAACAGTAAATTTATGGGTCAGAAAACCAAAACAAACATAATCAAACAAACACATATGTCAGGTGACCACTGTAAAAACGTACAATTATGTTTTTTTTTCACCAGCTGTTTCACTTTCCAAACTAAGTTTTAACCATCAACTCTAGCACTCAGGCTCCAGTTATTTGACATCCAAAACCCTAAACTACTACTTTCCTTTGTTTCATTTTCTATTTCACTAAATGTACAAACCACAGAGACAGACTATAATTTTCCATGGATGCTGGTGCCATCGTGAAGAATGCAAAGTTCATTTTATTGCATTATATGCCATATCCACAACTGATTTTGTGTGTTTTTTTCCTCTCTGTGGTCAGAAACAGGCTAAAACTGTTTCTATGTAGTACGGAGGGTTTTCTGTTTAGTCCTCAGGAAGAAGCCTACACCCCAAAACCAAAATTACAGAGTAGAGAGCTCAGACTGAGGGGAAGGGAGGGTGCGTGCAACTACAATGATGCAAACATCTGACCTTCAAAGGACAATTAAGATCCTTTAAATGCCAAATTCATAGAAAACTGAATCTGGCTCTTTTACATAAGTAAGAAAACAACAAACATGAGCCCACACGTGTGTTCAGAGACCACTTAAGCAAGAATGCAGTGATCGGGTTTGCTGAAAGGGGTCATGACTCACATCTCCTCTGTCTGCAGGGTGTCAGTAAAACCATTACAGTTTTGACCTCAGAAACCGACCCCCCACAGCAACCGGGTCCTCACACAGCAACTCGCATTCTCACATCTTCCAGACTCCAATATTTAGTGGCCAGTTTAAAGAGGTCTTAAAACTTCTCCATAGTGAAATCAAGTGAGAAAAACAAAACAGGGGCACAGATCTGCCACTGGACCAGATGACTTCAGCCAGCAAGATTTAAAATGTAAATTAACATGAGAAATGTTCTTAAAATGCTGCTAATGACACACTCATTTTGTCAGCCAGTCAACAAGTTGACACATAGGCTCAGTTGGTGAGTGAGGGTGAGTGAAGATGAACAGATGCTGAGATCATGATGAAGATATGCAGCTCCAGGGTTGGCCACAGGCTCCCTCTGTGTGACCTCTGAACCCTCAATTAGCTGTGTGGGATGTCAGCCAGTGTCTGAGCACATGTGGAATAGCTGTGTAACTCACTATGCATGCATGCACACACAGAATGCCAGCATGTCTGGCTTCGTAGATGTTTGCTAGAAAGCATTATGAATATTCCCCTCTAATGAATCAGCACACCATGCAACAGGCAGTATAGAAGCCAGTGTATGTAGTGTAATTATTTATAAAACTAAATGTGGCACTGCTTTCTTGATGGTAAAAAATCCTGACATAACACTGTTAAAACAAATGGAATGTCTCTTACACATGAACTCAGTTTTGGCAATATACTTTGTGTCAAACTTTGCTTTGCTGAAAGCTGGGTAAGGCCGTTTCAATTTGGGGTCACTGGGCAAAAATACCACAATAAACGTTGAGGGTAAGGTAATTTAAGTGGTCGGAAAGAACACCAGACTTCTGTAGCTCCTCTTGGCTCTGTTTTCAGGCTTTAGAAAGTCTAACTCATGATGGAAGACTTTGGGCAATCGAAGGTCATTTCAGAGAGAGGGCGTTCCTGTTGGCTGTTCAACAAACAAATTGTGCACGTCCCCTCAGATAGCAGAAGCCTGACTCAATGGTGGAGAATCCTGCAGAGTCAGTTGATACTCCAACATTGGCAACAACTGCAAAGCAACCCATAAAAGGGAGATGGGCGTATCAAAATGAAAGTCTGAAAGAGAGTTTGCCAATAAATGAAATAAAACATGAACTGTTGTACAGATGTGGAGAAAATGTTGCTAATACTTTAGCCTTCTGCTAACTAGAACCAAAGGCTCACATCTGCGGCTTCTAGCTAACTTTAGCTAGAGCATTGTATCCTCCGCCTCACTCCCTGCTGCTACACCTCACAGGGAGGAGAGTGGGCAGCAGCTCTGGAGACTGACCCCAAGTCAGCAACCAGAAGCTAGCGCAAACCCCAACTCTAGGGAACTGGACTGCCTGATTCCCCGCTGGAATAGCAAACTTTAGCTGCTGGCGGATTTGAGCTGCTACAGTCACCACTCAAAAGTCCGTGTCTTGAGCTTGCCTACTCCCCTCATTGGAAAGCAGTTCACAGAGGCGGGGAGTGAGATGGAGAGACAGAGGGTGGCTAGCTAGCTAATTCTTGTCTCAATCTTAGTCTCATAAACTGAGAAAGAGAAGGAGCGGGGTAAGGAGGGGCTGAGTGAATGTGTTGCATTCACTTCTACAATGAAATAACTGCTTTACTGTAGCAGATGTAGTAGTTTATACTGCTAAATATTGTTCTCTGTGACCAGACTTCCAGTGGTTATAAAATCTTACTGTGTGCACATGTGTATGTGTGTGTTTCTGTGTTCATAGACTCAATCAAACATAGCAAGACTTTTGATTAAAACACAGTCTCAATCACTACCTCTTGAGACTGTGTCCTTGGGACATGTCTCAGTGATCTGTGTAAAACTTTTTTTCTTTATAGTGCAGATCCTCAGTAAAAAGACAGAGTCCAACTTTTCATTCACGGGAACTTTTATTGACTTTTCTCTTCATTTTCTGGCCTGTATTTCCAAATAATGGACTTTATAGAATTGGGTTCGCTCACAGACTCTTGGGGTTGCAACCTTATAAAACTGAAGACAGTGGTAGTGTCTATAATGCCTCGAGAGCTGGAGACATATGACTCACATTTCTTATGAGGTTTATTCAACTACATATGCACGTATAAACTATGTTTTTTTTTTTTCCAAAATCAACCTTTGCCCTGTTTTCATTATTGTTCGTTATCTCTGCCAGGCGCAAGCCTGGAAATGATCAAGTTTGGTCTTGTGTTTACATGTGTGTGCATGTGTGTATCTGTTTGTTTACGGGTAATCTCACAAACTACTGGACCAATCAGCCAAATATTTTGTGCCCACATTTATGACTGTACACTTGAGGGCCTCTTGTGGTTGTGGTGAATCACAATTGCTGATTGCTGTTTTATACCACTGTAGACTACTGATTCCTCACTCCTTACAACCAGCTGGTATTGGCCAAATGTTTTCTGGGAATCAGCTCAGCTAAAAACAACAAGACTCACCATCTGTTGCAGGCCACATTTTGGCCTTTGTCATACCTCAAAAACTGACATCCACAGAGAAGTTTGGTCTCATTTTGAACCAGAGCATCTGCAGACTAATTCCATATCCTACATGTTATAATGCACTAAAGTTAGGAACATTATAAGATGAATTGGTTTCCTATTTCTGTTATCTTTGCTGTCATCCTGACAGCCCGATTTTGTTCTTTCCTTTGCAATGCATCATACCACACCGGAAGCATTTCAGAAGCAGAGCATTTTGTCTGCCTGATGTTGTAGACTAGCAGAATTTGTTGAATTTTCTTTGATATTTATGCCTACTTTGTTGTGCTATCGCCTACAGACAAAGTACATAAAATCCAGTTAGGAACAACATGGATCAAAGATTTGTGGCTATGTTTTAGTTATAGTGGGGTGGCATAGCTCACAAAATCAAGACAATCATTCAGTTTGTGATAAAAGCACCACATTTGGTACATATATAGCTTAATGTATGTAAGGGACATCTGGATATTGGGGCATTGCAGATTGGCATTCTGATGACAATGGCAGCAAAATCCAATATGGCCACCACCCAAAAACCATTTAGGCCAAAACTCCACCCATCTCGGTTGCTCACCAGCTGGGTTGGCTGGGGCCCCTGCTTCGCAGCTGCAGTGGCCTGGGTTATAAAGAAGTCAATCTGGAACTCCATCGGTAAAAAAAAATAAAAAAATAAAAAAATGTTTTTCTTCCTTCCTTCTGGAGGCACTGCCCATAGTTTTTCGACTAACGGAAGTGCAAGGGCCTCGGGGATCGCTCACCCCCTTCACTTCCGGCGGTGCCCCCAGTGTTACACTCCTACCTGCAACTCGAACCAAACGGCGGTAAAAACGTTGTTGCTAATGCCCTTTTTTTCCTGTCATGAGGAGTGGAAGGTGTGCTGGTGGATGCACAACGCTTGTAAGTTGTGCTGTTGTCCATGTCCACGGAGCTTGCTGTTTCTGTAGGTACACATTTCCTGGGGACACCTGCACGTCTCGGCCCCGCCCCCTCCATTGTGATTGGCTAAAGCGTCAGCAGCATCGTTCAACCTCAAAACCTCAGCACTCTACTGAGAGCACTTTTCTGGCTCATATATTTTTTTTTTTACTAAATGATGCTTGCAACACAAGACCATCTGTAGGTTACTTTTCAGTCCTCTAGCTCTGTTTCTCTCTCAATAAGCATACTGTAGAAACTCCTGTGTTGCCATCAGTGCAACCTTGGACCAATCAGCCGCTCTCGTGTGGTTTATTTGATGGACCACAAATATGGAGGCATGCATGTTGCTGTTAAAAGGATTGTGAATTTTCTTTGACCCCCCAAAAAATCTTTCCTGTTATCCTGCTGTTCTGGCTTTCCACCATGAACTTAGTCAAAGAGAAGTTCCAGTGAAATCAGTGTTAGTAGGACTTCCTGAGAAAACAGGAGGCACTGAAGACAAAATGCCAAAATATTACAAGTTAACCACTTGCAGATCTTTGATGTTAACATGCATAAAAAAGAAATGGTGCAAATTTGACTGCAGGTCCACTGACCTAGAGGTGTGTAGGGAGTATGTGAGCCATAATACAGAATATAGCAGGACAGGAAACATGAGCGGTCACCCAATCAGAGAGCTTGTAAACAAAGACCGAAATGTTCCTTTAAAGACAAAACAGGCACGCGAGCTATGAAGCTGGCGCCTCTTCAGGGTCGATAGCACACACACACAAACACACACATACAGACATACATATCATTATCACAGTGTAACTTGTCTGTGCTGGAAAGCAGATGTTCCAATGAGAGCTTACCCTTCACAGTCAATCATCTTTGGACGCACACAACACCAGTGTATTTCATTCTGGCGCACGCAAACACACACTCACACACAACATGTGTAATGTACAGTTCACCATAAATCACAAAGGCTTGGAAGGAGATTTGAAAACAGCGCAGAGAGGATGCTTTTTAGTCAACATGAAACAGTGAGATATGGAATTACTTCAAGATTTTCTGCCGTAGATAATTGTGTGTATTTATTTATGTGTGAGCAGGTGTGTGTCCAAACTTGTCTGTATTTACTAAACTCTAAACTACACACAGTATATCTGGAGGAAGATTTAGAGAGAACAACAGAGTAACTTGGAAATAAGGCATGTATTTCTTTTTTATTTGAGCTCTTGCAAACAAAGGAAAAAGATTTAAGGGAATTTGTGGGAGGCTGAAGGAGGTTTTACAAAGAAAAGGAAAAGAAAAAAGACACATAAACAGACACATAGTTCAGCATCAATAGCTCAGTCGGCCTCCTTAATCCTACGAGACGTTGGCAGATTTGATCAAACCAAAAACAAAGTTTGGCTAAGCTCTCTCAATTGACTTCTGTGGAAGAAGAGCAGGTGTGCTGGATCCAGGCTCACACACAGTGATAGATATTGACACACACACACACACACACACACACACGTCCTTCGAAGGAGACAAACTGTTACCCTGAAGTGAAAAAAGTGACGTAGGGAGGATAAGAAAAAGGAAAAATTAGTAAAAGATGGAGTGTGGTGCGTGAGGAAGGAGGCGTAAACATTGAAAAGACGGAGTTGAAACTATCTACTATCAGATCTCTGATATCTGATATTTAATCTCCACATTTACGTGAAAATGGTTTAATGAAAATACGAAATCCTTACGATGAACTATCACACTTATCAAATCTTACTCGAGTGCAGTAGGAGAACATAAAATGAAAATGCAACAGCAGTGAAAAGTCTGCACATTCAGTATATTTAATCATTCATTTATTTCCCCCGGCTCCCAGTATCAGTCTATAGCTACTGCCTATGTCTGCAGCTGTCAGGACAGATGTTTTATGCTCCATGCTGCAGCCTCGCAGGGGAAAGGTGCAGCACTGCTACGCGCGAGGATCTACTGTGTTGCCTTGGTTGAAATGGCATGCAACGAAATCCAGAGGCAGACATCTGCACACATGACACTGGCTGTCTGTCTGTCTGTCTGACGGGTCCACCATGTTGAGATAAAGAGGCTGGAGGAGCAGAGCACGACAGAAAAGCTCCCCTGGGAGGAAAAGGAGGTCAGCAATATAGATCCGGTGGGGGTTAAGGAGTACAGGCATCTGCAGCAGGAAGGAGGTGACATCTGGGAACTCCAGAAAACTTTCAAAAGGCCTTCAGTTTGGAATAGACTCACTGAAAAATAAGATAGAAAAAGAGAAAAAGATAAAGCGAAGGAAAAATTAAGATAAAAAGAAGTATAGACGACAGATGCTCCTGAAGAATTAGAGTCCCTGTGTGGTTTACGCAACCCACTCGGCAAAGTAAATGTTGGCATACATTTCTGAAAATCATGGATACGTTACATTTGCATGTTATTATGTAGCGGATACATTGAAACTTTCCAACAACCCTGTGGTTGAGGCATGGTTAGGTTTAGGCACAAAAACCACTTGGGTATGGTTAGAAAAAACATCATGATTTGGCTTTAAATACCCAGTTCTGGAAATGCTGCTTTGTCTTGGGAAAAAACAACCGCTTCTGTGGCCCTTTCCTGCTGGAAAAAGAGCTACAGGTCACCAAAAGACACCCATGTTTAGGGACTAAAAATCCACTGGAAACTCTGCAGTCATTTGCCAAAACACAACTGGTTTTGTTGGTTGTTGGTCCTTGAACAGTAGTCTGCAGCTTGACAGGCATATCGGGAAGGCCTCATACCATTCACCACCCGCTCCACTTACCGATGACAAAGCCAGTCATATTAGAAATGTTGATATGATACGTAAATTGTGCAAATGTATTTGTAATTTGCAGAATGTTTTTTTTTATTGCTTTCCAGCTCCTCCTGGGGCACCCCAAGGCGTTCCCAGGCCAGATAGGATATGTATCCCTTCAGTGTGTCCTGGGTCTGCCCTGGGGCCTCCTACCATTGGGACGTACTCGGTACACCTCTAGCTGCTCTACTCCGAGCTCCCTCCAGGTTTCTGAGTTCGATAGACTATCTCTAGGGCTGAGCCCAGCCACCCCACGGAGGAAACTCATTTCGGCCACTTGTATCCGTTACCTCATTCTTTCATTAGGTGAGGGTTGCGATGTAGATGGACCAGCAATTCGAAAGCTTTGCCTTCCAGCTCAGCTCCCTCTTTACCACGACAGTCCGGCACAGCGCCCGCATCACTGCAGATGCTGCGCCAATCCATCTCACACTCCATTCTACCCTACTTGTGAACAAGACCCCGAGATACTTGAACTCCCATGCTTGAGGCAGTAACTCTCCCCCAAACCGGACGGGGCAATCCACCGGTTTCCGCCAGAGAACCATGGCCTCAGATTTGATGGTCCTGACTCTCATCCTGACCGCTTCGCACTCGGCTGCAAACCACCCAAGTGCATGCTGGAGGTCATGGTGTGATTAAGCCAACAGAACCACATCATCTGCAAAAAGCAGAGATGCAATTCTTAGGTTTCCAAACTGGACCCCTTCCTCCCCCTGGCTGCATCTTGAGATCCTGTCCATGAATATCACAGACAAGATCGGTGACAAGGGACAACCCTGGCAGAGGCCAACACTCATCGAGAATGTGTTTGACTTCACGCTGAGTGCGCACACAGCTCTCTTTGGACATACAGCAACTGGATGGCCCATAGCAGCGTACCCTGTACCCCGTACTCGCGCAGTACCCCCCGCAAAACTCCCAGAGAGATGCATAAGCCTTCTCCAAGTCCACAACATACAAGAAGACTGGATAGGCAAACTCCCACGACCCCTCCAGCAGCCTTGCAAGGGCAATGAGCTTGTCCACTGTTACTCCTGAATCTGATTGAGAAGTAAATCTGACTTATGATGTGACAGTACTTTTGTAAAGGTTTAGTTCATCTTGGGTAAAGATTGTGTTTTGGGTTGAACTAGGTTAGAATAATAAACACAATAATAACCACAAGGTTGAAGTTATGGAATTCCTCTCGCTATCAGGTATGTAGTTTGAGCAGTGGGTTTATTCAGCAACAAACCTGGATGTCAGTGTAACAGGGTTTTAAACTGGGTGTCTGAAATTGATTATCCTCCAGCTAGCTCATTGCCTGAGGAGAGATAAGGAAGACAGAAGAAAAAGGTGGAGCATAAAATGTGGAATAAAAGGAAGAAAGTAGGAGGCAAAGTGCAGCAGAGGAAAAAGAGGAGGACACGAAGGGCAAGACAGAAGCTCACAAAAAGGATGAGACTGACAAAAAGGATAAAGGAAAGGGGATTTAAGTAGAACCTATGCATTATGGGCTGTGCAAGTGGAAAATTTAGATTGGAGAGAGGAGTACGGGAAAAGTTGGCACAGGTGGGGAGAAGGGATGTGGGTTGAATAAGGAGGATTTGGTAGGTTTGAAAAGCAAAAGAGAGACGAGGACTGCAGAGTAGAGGAGGATTTTGAGCGGTAATATTTTATGTCTTCAATGGAATGAGCTGAAGCATCCAGTTTGGCTTCAGACAGACAAGCTCAGAGAAAATATGAACAGTCTACTTACTCACGTTGTCACAATTTGAAAACACAGTCATTATTTAGTTGTTGCAAGTCACTGTGCATTCAAAATTACTTGTATTTAGTGCAGTGACAGATGATGTGTAGAGTGTTAAGCACCCACTTTCCAAATGGAACATTAATACTGGATGATTACATTCAATGGAAAATATTTTCAATGATCTCTGTCAATGGTTTTTAAACAATGATTCCAACTAAAGTTTTGTTGAGGTATGAGTAGGCAACTAAAACTATAACCAGCATCTTGTCGTCATTATCAAAAGAAGACAGCCTGACTTTTTTAGCGTGTGTGTTTATGCACTGCTACGTGACAGCTGCTATAAACAGCTGGCGACATTATTAAACCACAGAGTGGCATGGCATCAGAGCACTGTGACACACCACTGCTCCTATTAGCGGCTGAGGTTTATGGTGCTGTCGTCCTTTTATATCACAGATTGCAGCTTTGGAGAGAAAGTTTGTCTCTCTATAAAAGGTCCAATTTAAGAAACATGCAGTTAAACAGATGTTTCTTTAACATCTGTTTAACTGGTTTCTGTGTCTACACAGAAAGTGTTTCAGACGTGTGTCTTTAGTTGTGCAAAATGCAAGTGACCGACACTTAACACTGTGCCTGAATGCATCCTGTGTTGACACGGAGGGCTGAAGCTACTGCTCTGCTAATGTGCTATTTATGCTACGACTCCTGTGATACATTGTGAGATTTATGTGTAAAGATGGACTTTCTCTTGTGATAAAAAGTAGATGTAAATCACTATTGAGTTTTTAGTGAAATAAGGCCTCCAGTCATTGCATTGGGAATACACAGTCTGCTATTAAATAGATAATATGACGACTAGCTTCAAGTGAAAGACTCTTACAAACTTCATATTAACACAACCAACCCAATGTCATTCCCAGGGTGTCAAATATCACCGCTTTGTCACAGCCCTCTGTGTGTGATATTATTGTACCCTTTAGCGTCTTTATGAGACTCACCGGACTGCCAACTAAATCCAGTGTAAACCCATCTGCAGCAATACTTGATGCTGAGAGCAACTGATGTAGTATAAAGTGCGAGAAAGTCTGCATAGGTCGGGAGGCAGGGGAAGCAGATGGGTCAAACAAAACTGGACTTTCATCCAGGAGGCCACAGTTGTGTACCTTGTGAAACCAAAAGTCTGTTTTAATGTCATGTGAAGCAATTTGCCTACAGTTGTTGCACACTGATGTCACTCCAACACATTTTCACTCCGACCTCGTCACATATTGACGTTTGGTCATGGACTCTCCACGTCCAAATACGACCTGAAAGGTAGCCTGGGTGTGCTGGTTTTTGACGTTCTGGGAAGCGGGGTCACGTTATACCTGTTACATGCATCGTCTTCTTTCAAAATGCACTTCTGTTTTCACAGGATCGTTTACATACAGTCTCTTTTAAAATAAACGGAAAAAATAACAGGGTTTGGCAGAATCTTATGTGACATGAACACCGCTCTGCCAGGTGCAAGTCTGTGTTTGTTGGACCCATACACCACCCCTTCTGTCCACCCTACTAGGACTTTCGCCACCATAACTTTCGTTCTTATCCCACCACGTTTCACCCGACGCTGCTGAGTGCTGTTAAACTATGATAGCGACTGGTTGCGTATCAAAGGACGGCTTTTTTCATAAGTGTCTGATGTTGCAAGTCACTTCCCAAGCGCAGGATTTCAACGACTTCGGAGTTAGACCGGGTTGGTCACTCATGTGACCCATTTTCTTGGCTCTACCTAACAAAACTTGCTAAAGGGCAGCCTGTGTGTTACTTGAGGACCTGGAGGGGTGAGACAGTTTGTTGGTATTAGGTATTTTCATGCTGTGTAATGTGTAATATGTTAATTTTGTTTAGGTATTTTAGATCAACACACTGATCACTGATCTAATACTGACCTTTGGCCCTCTTACTCGAAATTGGATTTCGACAACTTCAGAGTTAGACTGGGTTGGTCAGTCATGTGACCTAGTTTCTTGACTCTACTTAACAAAACATACTGATTTTAACCCAAAACTTGATCTTTTTTCTAAACCTTACCAAATTTTTGTTGCTTAAACCTTGATGTTGTGACGGTTTCACAACATTAACCACGTTTTACAATCTATTCAGCCGCGCGCCACATAGACACATTAAAAGGTGGCCTGTGCGTCACTTTAAGACGCAGAGGGGCGTGACAATTTGTCGGTAGAAGGTATTTTCATGCTGTATAATGTGTATCATGTTAATTTTGTTGGAAGTATTTCAGAGTAAGGTTGACGGTCGAATCCTGGTCGACCGTCAACCTCCTCAAGTAAAACTTTCTTCCCCACTATGTTGCAAACCTTTAAAAAGGCCTTTCCCCCCCACTATGTAATAATGTAGATCAAATCCTCAAACATACCCCTCCGCTGCAAGCTGAAAATAGACTTAATTAAAACAAGATCTGAGGTTGCAGCTGCATAAATTAT
Organism: Epinephelus moara; assembly: GCF_006386435.1. NCBI lineage: Eukaryota > Metazoa > Chordata > Actinopteri > Perciformes > Serranidae > Epinephelus > Epinephelus moara. Next base: position 16,653,751 of record NC_065528.1, read on the forward strand.
AATTTTACATCTTCTCATCCCCTACCTCTTACATCTGACACAGCTGTGTAAACAGCCTCTATGCTTTGGGAAAGTTGAACTTAATTTAGCACTTTATCACGTCAAAGCTAAATATTGTTCCATGGTTTTAGTGTCGCACTTTAGTATAGACACTTAAATCCTAAAATGACAAATTCTGATTATGTAAAATCATCACATGGATTTATTGCCCTTACTGTGCACTGCACAAGATTCCTAGGAAACATTTTCCAAATATAGTTTTTACTTCAAAAACTGTAGAGTTTGTTATGTTTGTGATAGCCCACAGAAGCTTGTTACATTTGCAAATGATTATGACTACTTTTTTCCCGAAGCTTAGTTTGTGTATGTGGATGTGTGCTAAACATTAGTCACTGATCTCTGGAAAATATAAACATGACGTGAGATAATGTCAATAATAAATCACTTTGGTTCCCCAGGGCAATGATACACTGCAAAATATTAGCCAGATAAAGACAGCGATCTGAGTTTTGTCTGTTATTAGCAGGCAAGTTCTTGCGTTGTGTTTGTACATGATCTGTGATTATGGTGACACCTGGTCGTTCTGATTTTATGTGTCCTGTAATTTCAGCCCAGCAGAAGTCAACACAGATGAATCATAACCAACTTGTTGAGGCAAAAGAGATGTATCAAAGCTTGAGCGAGCAGTGTGGCTTCGAGAAGAGACTGGGGTTGGAAAATGGGTCAAAACCAAAGCGGATAATGGTTTGTGTGAAGTAAAGTATTATGTAAAGTACTGGTAATAGTCAGTTTAATAGTGAAAGTAGGTAGCAAGGCTCCTATTATGTTACTTTGAAATGGCAGCCAGCATAAAGTGCTTTTCAAAATAAAATCTTTTCCACAGCTAAAACCAAGGACAATAACAGCCTGTCTTTGGGAGACAAGATTTTGGTAAGACCAGATGGCGCATGGCAAAATTTAATATAATAACTAGGAGGCTGAGTGTATAAATTCTAAATGCAAGTAATAAAATCAATTAAAAAAATCAGCAGACAACCAGAGAAGAGCAGCATAGTTCAGGCACTAAGTAAAGAAATAAACAACCCCGAGAACTCAGCATGACTTGCTGAAATAAAACCATGATTGACCTGTTGAAGGCCTCTCAATAATATTAAGGAAAAATATGCAATTTCAGCAATGATTTACCTCATCTGGAGGAAAACAAGGCCGCACAACTGTTCAGCCAGACTACATAATGGTTTCTAAATGCACCAGCATGGAAAACATACAGTACTGGAATAATTGTTTGTCTCATGAGCTTTTAGTTCCCCAATTAAAGCGCAAAGATGAACTGAAACAACAAAACAATCACGGACCCAGCATTGAATCCTGAGGAACACCATGCAACTGTTGGCCAAACAAAACAGTTCTATAACACAGAGCTGTTCTGTGTATCATTTGTGTTGCTGACAGCTTTGTCAACACTTACACAAGCTTAACATGAGTGGAGTAGCCGCAGTAGCTATAGTCCTCTATGTGTCCACACAGGATGCGTTCAGGCACAGTACTGAGTCTCTCCTGTGTTTTGGAGGCGTTCAGAAGCCAACATGCAGTCACTGGAGTTTATTCTTTTCTCTGTCTCTTCCATTTGTCAATCAATGACAGCGGTGTCTGAGAAGTCTTGTGATGTGGAAGGACAGATTAGCAGCTGTGGTATGCAGTTTTGGACAGTGCTGGTCTTCACATGACCGTCTCCTTTGTAACAAGAGATAGCGCAGGAGGTCTCAGTCCTGTCAATGAGCCTTGGCTAACATCAAGAAGGATGAATTATACTTTTACACTAGTGATTATTTAGTCATGGTCACAAAAGAGCAAAGTAAGAATTCATCATCTGGTATCTCTATCAGCAATAAATTTGATTTTGATTAGCAGTACTAATGGGGATTGTAGGAGAAGTATAGCGTACTTCAAGTGTGATATGACCCAAGGACACAACAAAGACATTTTAAAAATGGTAAAATGGAATGAATCGGTAATATAGTGAAAAGAATTCTCCGTCCATATGTTGCAATATAATTTATATATAATTTAATGCTCTCCCAGACCAGCCCGTCTACAACGCTGCTTCCATTCAAAGGTACATTATTACGACTTCCTTCATCGTCACGTTTGTTGTTTTCAGAAATTGTTGACTCTGCTCTCTAGTGCCATCTAGTGGGTGTATCTATGCCAACATTAACAAAGCATGAAAAACTATGAGCACTGACTGAATTAATATGCGATTTAGGAGCCCTACACATGTTGCATCTTTAACCACCTGGAAAACCCAAGATTGGACGCTGGACGCAAGTCCTGCGCCCACTCTGTGCCAAGTTTCAAGGTTGTGTCTTAGGTTGCTAAGCGACCATAACCAGCACTGTATCATAGACTACTTACTAGAAATCCTGAGTGCAGAGCTGATCTTCCAAGTGTTGTTCTGTAAGTGTGCACTGGGCCAAAATATAGTCCGGTTGACAGATGTAAAACTCTGAGTAGTCCTTTATTAAAATAATCAACTTCTCCTCCATATTTTTCACAGACTGATATTTACAGAAGAAGGGAGAGATATCTGTCGGCTGTCATTGGTTGTTCCTCGTCACATGACATGCGGTGCGCGCTGCTCTGTTCCAAAAGTTGAACTCTGTTTATCTCAGGGTGTAGCCATCGCGCCTTCAAAAACAGGCCATCGGTAATGTGTGCTCGTCACAGCGGTGCCACTCTGGCATTTGAGCACACCTGTTGCATGTCTACATTGAAAACAATCAATTTGAGGGTGCAAAAATGTGGCAGGTGTACGGCCCCTTCAGCAAACAACTGAAATGTGTGTTGGAGACTGGCTAGTGTCTGTAACCTGTGTTGAAGGTTTCTAAAAGTCAGGAAATACTTAGGTTCATATTAGGCCCTTCGTATTCTGCTGCAGTTCTCCAGGCATCCAAAACATTTAGTAGGAGTTACGACTTGCAGTAAGAAAAACATGATCCCTCACTGGCTTCCCACCAATGAATACTGCCAGTAGTTTTTGCTTGGGTTTAAGATTGAAAGGCTTATAAAGAGGCTTAAGGGTTTGGATCGCTGTTTTGCAAGGTAACTTTTCTTATCCGAACACATCCCAGTCTCATAATTTATAACATTTGATGTTATAAAAGAATTCAGCTCATTCTTTGGGTTACCAAGACCCCAGTTTATTGTATTTATTCTCTCCCTGGCATTTAACATATGTGGAGTTCAATATTTTAAATATGTGTATCAGTCACTTTCCACTTGTCAAACAAAAGTGACCTCACTGTACATCTGTTGCACCACACCGGCTCAAACAACTGGTTTAGGTTTGTGTCTCTTTAATGGGTCACAAGGTCTCTTCTGCTGGATCTTTGCTGTGACACAACTGATATTTTGTCATTAGCGAAATTCAATTTACTCTTTGGAGGGGCCAAGTTGAAGATTTCCATTTCGTGGCCGATCCCTGTCATGGACAGGACCATTACATCAGAAAAAGGGTGGAAACACTGGAACCAGATATTTAGCACACTGGAGTATTTATTGGCACTTGAGATGAAGCAAGTTTAGTATCCTTCAGGTGATTGAAATTATGTCAACTTAAACGTAAGACAATTCAGAGCCAGAGAACACATGTGTATGGGTAGACTGTAGCCTGCAGCTCATGGCTACAGTAAGAGATCTTGCTTAATTCCTTGGACATTCCCTTAGCAACACATACATTTAGCCTGTATGTGACGAAAACATACATACACAGAAATAAAAGTAGTTTTGGATACATTTGGAAGAACACTAAATTGACTCAGTATGGGTTGTGGGATGAAAAATCTCAAGGTATTGGAAAAAAAATTTCAGATCTAATTTAAACCAATCCCCCCTGATATTCTCCATACAGACTCCACTGCCTAAAGAACACATCATCCACTGCAGCGGAGCAGAGGGGGCAAAGATTCCTCCGTCAAAGCAATTAGGCTTGGAAGAAACTGCCAAAATGTTACTTTCACTTTTTCCAGGATGCTGTCGTGTGGGTTTACTCTTAATGCAGCAGTGTTATAAAGTTATATGGAGTGATAGGACATTAGGGTTCACACTGTCTTTGGGGCAGAGTTGCAGAAATAACCAGAATGTTTGAGTTAACGGACGGAGCCAGGTAAACCTCTGACAGCTGTGCAAATCACGCAAACTGGCAAACATAGGACTGGAGTATGCTTGAAATGAACTAGTTCAGAGAGGAGAGGTTAAGATCTTGCATACTTTCTCACCTACGCATAACTGGGGAATTGCTGCATGAAGTTATAAGATTGTCAGTTTTTGTGAAGTAACAGAAATTGGCGGATGTAGCCCTCCTAGATCCTGGCGTCGAAAAGGTGTAGGAAAGAGGTTTCAGATGCTGTTTATAAGGCAAACACTTGAAGTACACACTTTAAGGTCTTTTCCACTTCCTTCACCACTTGTATACTTAAGCTCTCTGTCATTTCACACATGGCTGACACTGCACATTAAAGAGTGGTGGGTTGATTCTCGGTGGGCAGCACAGTTGCCAGAACATCGTATCATATCAACATTTCTAATGTGATGTAGATGGGATGGTGGATGGTGTTACACAGACGAGACTCCTGCCAAGCTGCACACAACTGCAGACCAGTGATCAGGACCAACAAACAAAAACAAAACTTACTGTTTTTTTTTTGTTTTTAAAAAAAAATCTAGACATCACTGAGTTTCCTGCTGGGATAGTGCCATGAAAACTGGCTGTTTTTCACAGATAATGAGGTGGATTTGACCAAGACATTGTTGCGTTTCCTGTTAGGATATTGTCACGAAGAGCAGTTGTTTTTTTTAACCAATAAAACAGTTATGTGAGTGAGTTATCGCTGACTTTCTTGCTGGGATAGTGCCATGAAAAGAGGTTGTTTTTAACTGAAACATTGCTGTGTTCATTAGTGAACTGCTACCACTTGCCATCTACATGTTAGCATTGCTCACAATATGCATTTGTGGAAAAGGGAATACAAATATGCTGGAAATCGTTTACTATCTGGATGGACTCAGTTTTGGTGGAGTAAACAAATACACAGGCATCCTCTTATTTTGACAAGGAAGATGTAAGGGGGAGAAGGACACAAGGACAAAGTAGCAACACAGAACAGGATGTGCAAATGTGTTTTTGTTGGATTCAGCTTTCTCTGCTGTCAAAGAAAGAAATCTCTTTGGAAAATGTGTCTTTTCTTTTTCGTCTCTTTTATGTTTACTTAGAAATGTTCCATCTTCTAGGCGTCTTATTCGCACAATTTATTTTCTGTTCTTTTGGGCACAACCTACATAGAAAAGCCCCAAAAGATTCCCTGCACATGGAAGTCATATTTCCATATTGATCCCAGAGTGTAAAGAGCATTTGAATCCAACACTTGACCACATTTCTACTAATTAAAACTGTTGAGTGCTGTAGTCACATTAAGCAACAACACTGACATTCTTTCAGCATCTTCAAGCAATTAAGGAATTGGCCTAATGGCTCAAAGACAAAGCCATTTATTTTCAGAAAATCTGATTCATTAAAAAATCCACTTGTTCTCTATGTGGAATATTAAATGACGAGATGCAGCCAAAGAAAGCATTTTCTCCCCCCAGTTTTTACGTGTTTAAAACCACAGTTAAAAACCATAGAACTTTACTGTCGGATGACATGTTTGCCAAAAGAGTCATAAAAATTTGTTTGTTTTTCTGACAGTCATAAATCCCAAACTGATCACCTCGTCCTTGACATGCTTTCTGTCATGTTGCAAACTCTATTGTTGTCTCAAAGTTCAAGTTTCCAGCCACTGACAGTTTAATACAAAGTCCCACAGGCAGCCAAACTTTCTATGCAAATGAGTTTAACATGAATACACCTCTATTTCCTTCCAGCCTCTGAAAACATAGGGCTTCCTTGGATTAATGTTTGCTTGGCAGGGGGAATTTCCGGTGCTGGATAACTCGTCGTGGTGACCTCACTCTGCACTCCCCATAGGGAGAACAGCTATGCATCCTCTGGGTTAATATGAGTTTAATTTAAGCTGTTGTCTGCACAGGTTGGATTTTGACCATCAGGTTGGTGGGAAACGTCTGGAGGTCAATTTAAAGAAGAAGGATGAGTGAAACTGAGTGTAGGTAATATTCAGCAACAGTAGAGAAGTTCCCAGGGGAGAGTTAGTAAGCATTTAATCTTCTCCACCCCAAATACTCCCCAAAGTTGTTGCAATTAATATTATCTTGTTCTTGTTCGGCATAGTTTTATCCCCTTGGATCCTCAGAGAGAGAATCCATCTGAACAGGGAGACAACGTAGCCATTCTCCGTCTTGTTATCTTATCACATTAGGGAGAAGAGCTATGCTGTAACGATGATAACTCTGAAATGGGATACGGCCATTAGGGGCAAGAAAGAGCTTGATGATAAAATGGTTGACCTGACAGTTTTTAGCCATTAGCCATTTAGCCACTGTCAGTTGAGTCAGCCTGACAGAGGGGAGTAAGGGCTTTAGCCACTGATTTGTTTGTGTGAACTGAGTGATAGATGACACTGGAAAGACATTAGCTGCTGCATATATATGAAAAAGATTTCATGATGAGGGACACTGTTGATTATAAAATGCTTCAAGCACTAATCATCAATATCCTTTAAAGGGCCTCAATGTCAAATTCAGAGCATATGAGCTATCTGGACACAGTTCTCAACATGGAGCTGGCTGAGTGGTGGCTAGTGGCTAACAGTGCTAACTCAAGTAACGGTGCTAATCAATGGCAACAGTGCTGACAGAGCTAACAGTGTTTACCACGGGCGAACTGGAGTGTGGGCCCTACGCTTCTGCTATATGAGTGCAGTGTAAAGCAGCAGCAATGAGCCACAACAAACCACAGAGAAGCTCGGATTACAACAGAGAGAGAGAGAGTATGACTTCATTCTCTGCTCAGGACGCCATTACTCCACCGTATCTTTACATAGCAACTTGGGGTTTGCTGCTAATGCTATGAATGTTCCATACAGAACCTTTCAAGCAGTATTCACTGACTTTTGTTTTTAATTTGGACAAACAGAACTGGTTGTGAATGCAACATTGAAGAATTAACAACGTATAAGTTGATATGGCGAACATTAGAGAATAGCTGTCAGTTATACCTCCAGCAGACATGGAGCAACATTTGCACTCAGTTGGAATCATATGTCAGGCCACCTGATGAATGTAAGTGTATTAACTTTCCTTTTTGCTCAGCTTTGGTCTCCACCAACTCATAAAGCGCCCCGACACACCAAGCCGACGGTAGGCCAACTGTCAGCCATCGGTCAACGTTTGTTGCCCTAGTTCTTGCAGTGTGTCCTGCACCAGCGGCATTAGCCAGCCCTTGCCTGCTTTTTTTTCCAGCTGATTCAGTATGTTGACTTGGTGGTGCAGATACTGGAGCCCGTCTGTGGGTGAAATCACTCTGCTCTAGATAATTATGTTAATAAGCATGGTGAATCATTTCTTGAATTTTCAAAATATTCTAAAATGTGTTGGTTAATAGTAGAAGAGAAGCGAAAGTGAGGAAAGTAAACAAAATGGAAAAAGTCAAGAGGGCGTGAGATTGAAACTGTGAGGTAAGATTTTTTTTTAGCCGTAAGTATCCTTCCTTCTTTTAATGTTGGGTTGTGTTGTTAATGTGCAAACTGACAAACTAGCATCTTGAATCTGTCCTCTCGATCTTCTGGTTTCCCTTTTTGAATGATGAATACAGACTACCATCGTTTTCGCTGAGACACAAGCGACGTGACGTGTTGTCCTTAGTCACCACTAGTTCTTTGATGTGGGTTTGGTGTGTCTGGGCTTTAAAGGAAATATCTGACACTTTATCTGCTAAAGGTTTTACTATGTTCATCAGCTAGTTGCCTTCTGCTGTTTGGTTCCACGCAGGTAGGGTAGAGTTGGTTTTATTAAAACGTATTTCATAAAACAACTAGCATTAGCATAGTATTGAGTCTAAGCCTTACACTTATTGTAAACTGTGGGCTGTAAAACAAAAACAAGGAGCTAAAAGAGGCTAAAGTGTGTGTAGAGCTGAGGGGAACTACAGAGTTGGGTGATAATTCAGTGTGGGTTCTGATCTCTACAAATGACCACTTTCACTTTACATACAGTCATGTGATTAACTGTTGATGTCTACAGTTTAGTTGCTGACAGCAGTAATTGCCAAACCACTGTTAAGCTCACTCCGTGATCTTGTACAGATGAACTATCCACTGTACCAGAGCAATCATGCAAGCATCTTATCACTATAATTTTTGGTTTGTTATTTTTGAATGACCCACTCTACACATGCCTGATGGTTCCCTTTATTTATCTGGCAAAATAAAACTAAAAATTCCAGTTTGTTGTACAACAGGAAGATGACTTACATTACAATAAGATGGGATTCATTTATCAGTCGTGGTGCTCGGGCTCTCAAATTGTGACAGCAGCAGATGATAAAAAGTATCCAGACGGTCCCCTTTCCACCCTCCTGTTGGCCTGGATTAATGACAGTCATTACTCTGAACACACAGTTACAGTTAAGTCATTTTTTAGTCATTACAGCACAATGAACTGCAGGCTGACATGTTATGTTATTCCCTTCTATGACACCTATTTAGATGTATTTAATGTCTCCTTCTATTTATTCACTCTGCATCCAGCCTTCATTTGTCTTTGCGGTTTACTGTAGTTATGATCCTTTAATCCGACGTGACTCCCATAGAGATAGATTGTAGCTGACACACAGTTTATTATGTGATATGTAATTGATCCTGCAGATACAAAAACATATCATTGATTGTAATTTTGCTTATTTCTTTTGTCATGTTTTTTTCCCCGTCTTATTGCTCTTTTGTCTAGCCACAGACACATACCAGATGGCCTACACTCCTCAGGGTGATGCATAATTGCAAGGTTATTTGTATTAGAAATACACAGTGATTATTCAGCGTAAAATGACACTCAACATAAACTTTTAGTCCAGTCTTTCAGTATCTCCAATAGCATCCCAACGAAGAAAAAGAGAGAAAGTGAGAAAGAAATTATGCAAAACAAATAAATCACCAAAAGCAAGAAGACAGATGAACAGTGAGAACATGATAGTGAGAAGGGAAAGACTGAGAAAATAAAGAGGAGTAAAAAAAAAAACATGACATGATTTCCTCATTTAAAGAGTGATTTACGCTCGTTTTCTTCGAAGTGAGCAATTACCTGCGGAGCGTGGACTCAATCAGTGCTGCAGACTTTAATGGGAGGGATTCAGCGTATGGTGCTTTGATTAAATAGGATTAAAGTTTATAGCCGCAGCAGATGGAGATATGGGGTCATCTGGTTTGTCTAAATAGCTGCATCCGTACGGCTGCGTTTGTGTGTACATGTGTTGTTCCAATGCGTTTCCAGTCTGTCGTGGATTGTGGCCAGGTAGAGAAGCATGGGACACAGGCTGGGAACTGTTCTCCTTGTCTGTCTGCATGTTTCTCTCTCACAAACAAAGAGGCAAAGACGACAGAGGTTAATTGACAAAACATGTACGTCTCAGATCAAATGGTGTCCCATTGCTGATACAATAAATAAAAAAAACTCTCATCTCCCGGCCAGAGAAGAAAGGAGTTCTCAATTGATTTAGCATTGCACGCTCATGACACTGACTCAATGGACAGACTAAAATCATCAAAATCGATGCAGCAAAACTGGAGACATCAGCTTTTTCCCCTTTATTCCATGTATTCTTCATTGTCAAAACCTGGTTTCTACATCACCCACAATGCAACCCTTTTGCTGACACTTTGGTCGGAGATTCGGGTATGTTATGCTAGTAGCAGCTAATGTAGCCTGAAGCTGCTAGCCTCGAGCAGAGATAAGGAGCGGGCTGGCTATGGTCCACACGCCCAGAAGTTTTTCAGATTTTCAAACTTGTCATCAGCCCCAATCAATGCGGACTCAAGTAACATCACCAATTAATTACGAACTAATTTTAGCTCACTAAACATACCCTCGAAATTTACACTTAAAAAATATGTATAGGACATGCAGAAGGCCCCACCTCTTCTACATAGAAGCAAGACACGTAGAATTTAAAGCTGTTTAGCCTCCTCTTGTTTTTTTGTGTTTCTTTGTAGTCGTTATGTCTATGTCTGCTTGTCTTTTAGTGCTAATTTTGCATCTCATATAGTTGTTTACATCTCTTAGTGGTCATTTTGCATAACCTTGTAGTTGTTTTGTGTCTCTTAGTGGTTATTTTGTTTCTCTTTGTAGTTTTGTGTCCCATGTAGTTGTTTTACATGTCTTTGTGGTTATTTTGTGTCTCTTTGTGGTTGTTTTCAGTCTCTTTGTATTTGTTTTGTGTCTCTTTGTGGTTGTTTTCTGTCTCCTTGTAGTTGTTTTGCGTCTCTTAGTGGTTGTTTTTGTCTCTTAGTGGTCATTTTGTGTCTCTTTGTAGTTTTTTGTGTCTCTTAGTGGTTATTCTGTGTCTCTTTGTAGTTTTTTGTGTCTCTTAGTGGTTATT